>NW_009646746.1:44066-90531 GCF_000708025.1 Charadrius vociferus | reverse complement strand
TGAGGATGTGTTAAGCAATTAAGAAGAGGAAGTCATTCCAAGTAACAACCATTGAGATAACTGACTTCAAGAGGAAAAAGTTTATTCAACTATTGCCATATCAGAACAATAAAGCAGCCCTTACATGTAGCCACTCATCGAAAAAGACATTACAAAACATTAACATAATGTAAAAGATCAATTTTCTTTCAGGCATTTTCAAAGGACATCAGACCCACAGAATCTTCTGCTCTGGTGTGCAAGAAAAAAGCTGGAAAGGAATAAAGCAAGCAGCCAGACTTCTCTTCCTATCTGACAACATACCTCTGCTGTTCAGAGCTTCTTGACAATCAAGGTGACACAAGCAGTATTTAACAGCTAAGATATTACCATTTCGGCCGTACTTGAGCCGGTAGCTGTCAATTTTAGTCAGTTTAGTCCTATTACACACATTTTCAAAACGGGAAAGGAAAGCAAGATGACAGGCCCAACTCCGCCCTCAAATGCTCAGAAAGAATTTTCTGTACACAGACCGCACGGCCCTTCCTCAAGACAGGTGTTGGAACTGCTGAGCAACTACAGAGCCCTCATTTACTGCGAAGCAAAATAAGCCTTCAAGCGTCCCTTACTTGATCTTAGCAGGTCAAACTCTCTGTCCAGCAGCTCCTCCTCTGTCAACTTGGAAAAATTGTCCTCTCCAAATGGGTTCCAGCCTGACATATCAGGTGGGTTGCTGATGTTCTGCTTTGGGTAACTGGCAATTGCTTCAGCATCAGGAATACTTGACCTGTGAAGTTAATTCACGGAAGCAAATAAAGACAGATATTACTGGATCGTTTATCAGGGTGGAAATCTATGACATGCTTCTTAATGCCAAACTACTACATACAACTAACACACGTGCATTAACAGCTTATCCCAAAAGCACCTGAAGGCTCATTTAACGCAAAATGGTTCACTTCAAATACACAGTTTGATCGCATCATTCCTGTATGCAATCCTTGGACGTTTCTTTTTCAATTTATTAACTGTAGTCAAAGCAAAGAACCCTTCAGCAAGGCAAACGGCAAGGGAAAAAAAACTGTATTCCACTAGTGGTCATTTCTATATTGCCATAGCAGACGGTTTTATTTTCCTCACAGAAAAAAAGCCTACTACATATGTTTGAAGTTTTCATCGGTTCTCTTTATTTTCAAATTATTTTTTCTTGGCAGACACATTAAGTGTCTTGGAATCCTACATCAATCCAACTGATACAATTAGCTTAACCAGTTGACATCGCACCTTCTGCTTGTATTAGTCTTATCTACACAGATAAGGTAACCTTTGACCAGATGCGTCTTTCCCTTTATGCACGTTTCAGCAAATTACGCCTACCACTTCTCTGTTTGCCTGAAGCGGACTAGGAAAGCAGCGACCAGCACGTTACCGCACGGTAACTGCTTCTCTCTATGCCTAACCAGGCTCCGCAGGCCACGCGTGCAGCCTGGCTCCACCTGGAACCATCTCTTCAAGACAAAAGAAAGGGGACGGGGCTCCTTCCTGTCACCTTGGGTGCTGCCATCCCAAAAGCCTATCGGCTCTTCCTACTGACAGAAGGACAACACGCAGTACAAAGCAATGCATTTAGTATGTCAAGTGAAAAAAAACTCATCACCCCTTCCTTTAGTACAAGAAAACATATTTTTTTGTTTATGAGATCGATCTTACGCATTGCAAACCATTCCTACCTCACAGTCATTGACTTGAAGCTAAACATCAGGATTAAAATCTTTGGCCAAACACACAGAAATGAAATTGGAAATGCAGATATTCGCTTCCACACTGGAATGATTCCTTTCAGCAATTATTTGTGACGAAAGCATTCTGGCTATAGACCTGACCGAAGTACAGCTGGTAAGTCGCAGATACGGGTACAGAAGTCCAGGACAACACTCTCTGCTAAGGATTAGACTACCTAATTGGCAAGAAGCCGTCCAACTGGCCACAGCATTATGTGATATTATATCAATACAGCCTGCAGGAGGAAAACACTTTGCCTTTTCCTCTTTCAACACACTGTAATTTAGAAGAAGCTAAGAATGACAGCAGCACCCGAAACATGTAAGCCACCCTATGAACTGAAAGCCTGTGTCAATACAGACTGCAGCGAACACTGCAAAGTTCCCACAATTGTAAAGGGTTTCTCTTTCAATACAATATAGTAGGGACCTATAGAAATATATAACCTAGTTCATAATATTACTGAAACTGGACAAATCTGCGATACTTTTTTTTTTTTAAATTGCAAAGTGAAGGGGTTTTTATTCCACACATTGGGTTTTGTACGAATTCATGGGAAAGCCATTATTTATTATACTTTATTAAGAAATGGTAAGTCCTCAGACCCCTACAAAGGGATCATATCAGCAATGAGGTGTACCCCATCATATAACACACTTATGTCAGACCTCTGATCAATAGACACACGAGCTAGCAGCCCTAGCAAATAAATGCCAACAATAAAGCCTCTCTTAAAAGAGTGCTTGACATGACTTTCACACACCCCTAACCTCATTCAACATAAGCTACTGACCATCCTAAGCGGAGTGGCTAACAGTCAGTTTCTGCAATAAGTCCATGAACAAGAACAAGTGGAAAATAGGTTCTTTAAGAAGTTGTACCGGGCTCATCTGTTCAAAAGTTAAGCATCCCACTTGACTCTCAAAATTTCCTTTACCACTAAACAGCAACTATCCAACTGCTTTAAATAATAGCTTACTAGTGAAGCAAGTAATTTCTTCAGAAAGGATTCAGCCGTGCTCATCACAATGAGGAACTAAGCTATAAGTAACCCTTGGGAACATCTACTTCAGAATACTTGCCTGCTTGCAGGGTAGGGAGAATCTGCCACTGCTCCAGCACGCACTGCAAGTGACCCAGGGTAAGAGATTAAGGCTGGTGAGAAGTCTTGTGGAGAAGTGATGTATTCAGGAGACTGTGCCTGTTGCGACCGCTGTTGCTGCTGAACAAGCATCTGCTGCTGTAGGAGAGCCTGCTGATATTGCTGCACCTAAGGGGGATAACCATCACGTTACTAAAACTCACGTGGGCCAGTGTAAATCTGTTCTGCCAAACGCACCAACCACCACCACACTCCGGAACAGCTTGGTAGCTTCAGCAGAAGAAAGAAGCCAGAACTATCCATTACATGAGTGAAAAGAAACTGCCCTAACAGGTCAGCGATACCATGCATCTTTTCTATTACGTTACCACTTAGCTTTCTGTAATTATTGCAAACTCGACACATGCTACCGTACCAGTCACTAGTTTGTTTTCATCATACCCTATTCTTAAGTATTATCAATAAAAATTTCAGGAAATTTTCTCCTGACTTCTGAAAAAACATATCATGCTAGTCAGCCTCCCTGCTTTTAAAGGAAGAATTTGATGTCACAGTGTCCCCCACCACGTTGTAGCACCTGTTGCTGCTGAACAAGCATCTGCTGCTGTAGGAGAGCCTGCTGATATTGCTGCACCTAAGGGGGATAACCATCACGTTACTAAAACTCACGTGGGCCAGTGTAAATCTGTTCTGCCAAACGCACCAACCACCACCACACTCCGGAACAGCTTGGTAGCTTCAGCAGAAGAAAGAAGCCAGAACTATCCATTACATGAGTGAAAAGAAACTGCCCTAACAGGTCAGCGATACCATGCATCTTTTCTATTACGTTACCACTTAGCTTTCTGTAATTATTGCAAACTCGACACATGCTACCGTACCAGTCACTAGTTTGTTTTCATCATACCCTATTCTTAAGTATTATCAATAAAAATTTCAGGAAATTTTCTCCTGACTTCTGAAAAAACAGATCATGCTAGTCAGCCTCGCTGCTTTTAAAGGAAGAATTTGATGCCACAGTGTCCCCCACCACGTTGTAGCATACCATACAGTTGTTGCTGGGGTCACTACTGGAAACCTTAAGCACCAAGTATGTTTCATGCTAGTGCATACCTACTTAATGAAGTTTAGGATATATCCCATCTGATTAATACAGAAGTACAACTCAAGATAGCCTTGCGCAACCAAGTTTGGGCTAGCTCTCCCCCTTGCCCCCACAACTAAGTATCGTTTTACATGCTGAACTCCACACTATTTACCACATCCACAGCTCATTACAACTACTCACAAATTTCTCTTACTGCATCTTCACAACAAACTTACAAACACTGCGCTTACTTTAAAATCGTACCATCTACATTCTGCTGTTGACATACCATAGCAGGATACTGAGATTGGGAAGGTTGCTGCTGGTACACAGACTGCATCAACAGCTGCTGTTGGACCATCTGCTGGTGCATTGCTTGTTGGTACTATTATTTGAAAAGAAGAAAATGGCTTTAAGAAGTCATGATCCCCCCTTTAGAAACACCCAAGTATTTAGAAGAAGTAACAATTAAAATAACACTGATGTGACTCCAGAGCATTTTTCAGGTAAGACATGGCATAACCAAGAATCGGCTTGCAATTCAGTCACCGCATTTTAGTGACTCTGTTTGGAACCTTTTCCATTTTCTCCCACCTATTAATACTAGCCTGTTTAACAAAAAAATTAGACTACATATTCAGCACTGCCTTTTCTATGGCAGGCCAATTAGCATCGTAACTTTTGCAACTAATACCAGTGCTCTGCCCCTTCAGAAAATACATCACCTCTGCTTTAAAGAATAACATGTCTCAACAGGGCAATAAAAGAGCGATAGCAATAGGCACCTTGGACAGGATCTGAAAGTTCTTGTCTGACCTAGCTGCTCTTCTGCTATGTTTGCAGTTATTTACGACACGCAACCTAAGCAATTATACTTGACAGCATGCAAACTAGACAGTGTTAGAATACATGCTATCTGAAAAATCTGTGTGAACAGAACTATAAAAAGCAATGTCTTCACTGACCAAGAAACAGTTTATGTACAACCATCTACTGCAGGTATAGCATCACCATCTACTGCAGGTATAGCATCACCACCTAGATAACGCCTAACACTTATCTTAAGCATATTTACACATACACAAAACCTTTATTTCAGCCACGTAGTAGTACTTCAAAGCAAGCCGGGATTCAGGGTCAAACTGCAAAAATAGACTGCACACAGAAAAAAAAGCAACTTTCTAGATTAAGCTTCGCAGTGCTTGTGAAGAGACAATCAAAGGTAAAGAGATGAGGCAAGGAGCCACGATCCCCTTCTCTCTCTCCTAGCAGGCAAACATCAGGCAGCAAGTACAGAAATGTTTCACTAGCATCTGATTGCAAAAGTATTACCAAGCATAACATGTGTCTCTTAGAAACCTCACAGATTTGCCTCACACCTGCTGAATGTAAGCATCCTGAACGGTGGGTTGCTGCTGCTGGTGATGTAAACGGTGTAGCTGCTGTAGTCTCCAGTCCCCCTGCTGCAGCTGCTGGAGAACCCTGTTCTGCTGTGGGGGGTGCTGGTTGGTCCCTTGGGACTGTAAGATTTCTTGTCCATTCCCTGGTCTCGTGGTTCCTGTAATATTCAAACAATACTACTGAGAAACTGATGTGTGAAGTTTACCTAGAAAGCTCCCTTGCAGTTAACTTCTTTATTTAGCACTTGAAGATGAAAGAGTTTATAAACTTCCCTCCCCAGTCTGACAACTAGCACAGTTGGTAGATACTAAGTTCACTTCTCAAAGAACACGACCAGGCCTGTCGATGCACAATTTCTACATACAAGATGTGGGAAGCTTCCTTTGATCTCACAACACAGGAAACTGGGTTCAAGAGTTCTACTTCACTAATATTGAAGTTGTACATTCTAACCCTCAAAGCATACAAGTTCGTATGAATGCAGCACAATTATTTTTTTCTTTTTCTTTCTTTAGGGGAACTCTTGGCTCAGTTGCCAAGTTCCCTGAAACAGAACACCCGGTTAATTTCACCCTTCAATTGTTACTGTAGATTTTAAAGTAAGCAGTTACCAACATAAACCAATCTCTCCCACATGCTTTACTTATACTCTGAAGTGCCCAGAAATTATCTGTTCACTGTTAAAACAAGGAAAGCTTTTCAAGTTGGATGGTTATCCGGATGCTGTCTAGTAAGAGCTGTTTACACCTGGGACACAAACATTCTCAGTGGCCTTTTGATTGGAGGCTTTCCCATTACCATCCCTAAAGCTACTCTTTCTGTACTGTAGCAGACACATAACATGACAAAACACAACTAACAAAGTATTCAAGATAAAAATAAAATCTACTTAAGGGGAAATTTATTAGAGCTATAACTCTTTTTGAATACGATAAAGATAAATCCACAAAGGATTTACTGAAAACCCGTTTCACTCGATTGACTCTCCCTCAGTTACTCCTCTGTTGCCCCTCTACTGCACCCACAGTGCAATGGGAGGTGCATCAATCAATACAGAAGTGAAGTTTTTACATGGTGTTGATATCTCGTGACTTATTGAGGCACAGGGAAAATATTTTTTCTATTACAGTGAAAGCAGCTTGAAACAGAAGAGTTCCGTACTTTCATTGAATTATTTATAAGTCAAAACTGAGCATGAACTTCTCTCACAGTCCGCAGTGGGAAATTTTGTTCAAATATCACCATTAATCGCAAGGAAAAAAACAAATCACCCTCACTTCTCAACTATTTCCATTTAGTTTCTAGGGAAACTTATTACTCACATATTTACAGTCTTTCAGAAGGGATGAAGATTTATTTTTTGGCATATAAAAAAAGCAGATCAATCTGAGGTTTAATTATTATCCTTACTAAAGCAAGAATGAAAAGAAACACAAAATACATTCTTCATTTATTTTGGTCCATTCTTAGACTCCGTTCAATTACCTTTTTGCCCGCGATTACCGAATTCACCAGGAACTTGTACTTTGACTGGAGTAGCTGAGCTCTGGATCGTCAGCACGTTAGAAGCGGCAGTGCTTGAATTGGCCTTTGGTCTTTGTCGTGGTGCAATTGAGGTTTCTGTTGGTCCAACAGTATCTGTTATTCTGAAAAAGCAAATTTTCCATAGAAGAGACTTGATTAAAAAAAGTCTGTTTCTTCTTCAAATTAGACACAATGTATGTCTTGGTAGCTCAATTAGGTCTTAACCATGTGCTGCTCTACTGCTGAATTGGATTTTAGTACCTTAAAATTCGCTTCCTAAACCTCCACTCGCCCCCCACTGCAGCCATCGGATGTATGGCTGCTGCAGAACACCATTAAGAAGGAGCTATACAACGGCCTTATTCCCAAGGAGACCACGGCACTAGATGAAATTTCTCTGTATAACCTTTCCTCAGTTCAGAGCAGCGAGTGAAAGTTAGGTGCAGTGCTGTTGACACTTACAGGGAATAAGATTAAGAAAAACCTAATCTGTTAAGTCAACTCATTTCTACTTTTAGTTAGGGATTTAGCCCCTAAAGTTTAACACCCATGAACCGCACCAAATATTTTCAACTTCCCTGCAGTATTTCAGAGCTGCCTAATAGTCAACCAGGGTAATAAAGATGTTCCAAGTACTTCTGAGCTTTAATCTTGTTGTCACATTCTAATATATGCAATTCCAAATTTTTTTTTAAAGCTGGCCAACTGCTTAAAAAAAATAATTCACCATCTGAGCACCAGTACCTAACACCTTACATGAGTTCCTACCATACTATATCAAGACACCATCTGCCTTAAACTGCTGTAACTTAGAGCTGTCAGGAAAACATTATTTAGGAAAAACTATCAATTTTCCTACTGTCATCTATCAGATTTAGTCGGACTTTAAAACATTATTCCATGGATACTCTAGGCCTGCCCTCCACTGCGTGTTACCAATGGACAGCAGAGCCAGCAAAACCAACCACATCCAGACCACGACACTGCCGTAAAATGGGACCGAGACATCTACATAGCTCAAACACGGCTCAGATGAGCCCATTCGCTTGCTTCTCAGTGGCAATAGGCTAATGAAGTCACAGTTGAAATAGAGCTGATTACTACCGCAGAATACAGAAGTACCTTAGTCACACACGTGGGTAGATTCAAAACCAGAATTACTGCTATTAACACGGAATAAAAGCATAAAGGATTCTTCTAGCTTTAGCATTAAGTACACACCACATACCACAGCAGAAGTAAAAAGCGTAAATAGGAATTCCCAAAGTTTTGGTTTTGCTTTTATTAACAAGTACAAAAAAATGAGTATTTTTGGTATAAAAATCTGATTTTTCTGAAAAATAAAATCCACTTACCTTCATCAGTTTTCATCTGCACATTTAAAGTCCTAAGCACAGTTTATGTCTATCATATCCTCACCTCCCGCAACAAACTTAGTTCAAAATTCACTCATGACAGAAGCAGAAAATAAAGCAGATCTCAAACATACTGCTAGCACTTAATTATTCCACCACGAACCAGGCTCCCTGTTTCTCTCCGTGCATTCTCAATACAACGGAAAAAAAAAAAAAAAGCAGTGAGTGGAATCCAGAGAGACTTGAAGCTCTTAGAATGGCAGTTCATATGTTCTAGTGACCTCTACCCCAAGATAGTTTTTCATTTATTAACAAGCATGTGAAAACAGGTTTCAGACAAACACGTAGCTTAACAGTATTAGCAAAAACTAATGAAATAAAGTAAAGCCACATCTGCTGCTCACCTTGCTTTTATTTGGCTTTTTCTAGCAGCTGCCTCGCTAGCTGTCATGGGTTCAGGAAGAGCTGAAGGAACAGGAGAATTCTTGGGAAAAATAAATTTGAATAAATTAAAAAAAATGAGATCCTGAAATAAAAAAATTATTACATATTGAAAAGAAATACTTGGGTTCAAGCTTTTCATGTTACAAGGCTTCATGCAGAACTCGCATGGCTGTAGATTAAAGCAAGTGTTGAATTTTAACAGTACACTCTGTTCTCTGATCTGTTTCAAAAGTACAAAACCATTACCCATCTAAATGTTTTGTCCACTATTTCACTTCATTTACACACTAGTAACTCCCAACAATGAAGTAAAACATGTACTCCAAATGTTTTCTTGTAACCGCACAGAGCAGAGACTTGCTTTAGCCTCAGGTTTAAAAACTAAACCAAAACCTAACCTTTGGATGAAACAACAGTAGTTTTTTAGTGCACTCAGCTCTTCCACCGCAAAACAAGTTCCATAAAACCAAGCAGCATCTAAGCTTCCATGGTCCTTCAACTTACCCCCATCTCAAATTCCTGAATAAATTATGTTTCACCGAAAGCGCATCTAATCAAGGAAAACGGCAATTTTGGGTAAGGGAGGGAGGAAGGTTGTCTCCAATTGCACATGCACTACCTCGTTATCTGCAGCCAAAACCACAAATCTCAGTGCCGTCAGAAACAGTACAGGCAGAGTTATCAATTATCAAACACTGCTTCTGAAGACCACCACCAGTCCTGGCATAAGTCAAGTGTCCAGGAGAGAGACAGGCACATTTCTGACTTTCCCTTGAAAAAACAAGCCCCTGTCAAAGACAGCATAGAGCCCTCTGCCAGCCCCTCTCCTAACCTATACTGGTCATTTTATATCCTGGCAAAACTCCAAGGGGGACAGGCAGGGGTGTCCACGTGCACATTTTTCTGCTGCTTCTCTTGAAGGCAGACGTAGGTGCTACAGGTCCAAGCACTACCACAGAAATATCAACAGCAACAGAAATCAGGGCATAGGCTGCTGCTCTTAGTGCCATTTTAACACTCCAGGGGGAAACCCACACACACAAAACAGCTTTGCTTTGTGAGAATACTCCAGGCACTTTCACTTCTCCATGTCTGTCACATGGCAAGAAGTCAAGTAAGCAGGCTGTTCCTATCTGCAGGTGAAAAATTAAACACTCCAAGAGATTGACATATTCTCAGGTCACCTGAGTGAGGTGATACTACTCCTCCCATGAGTAACATAGTAATTGCTCAAATTATGTCCTGTGAAGAAAGTTAGGCACTTCCTCATATTTCAGGATAAAGTATTTGAGGCAAAGTATAGTTATTGCACTTGCTAATCACATGCTGCAACAGTGTAATGCAAAAGCATTCATATCACTTGAAATTTAGCCTTTATCTCCAAACAGCAAGCACTCCAAGGTTTTCCGGTTTGTTTAAGCTAAGTTTCCAAAAAGCAACGCTCGTATTTACTGAGCATGTTCTTCTACAAGGACCAAGGAAAGCAACGGGATCTCAATAAGTTCACTTTGTGCCTCTGAAGGCAGAGTTTACCATAATTGACATTTGTACCAAGATTAAATTTGAGATGGATTTTTCCCGGTGCCCATCTTGGGAATCACTTCATAATACTGAATATTATTGATGTGCCCTCAAATTCCGCTGCACTGCAACTAGATCAGTGAATAAGATGATCTTTGATAGACAGTCCAAACTTTAAAACAACATTCAAACTCACATGGAAAGTCAGGGTAGAAATGTAGGCTAAGCAAGACACTAATCTGTTTGCCTTCCAGTTCACTGCAGTCTTTCCAATGGATTAACATAATTGCTAAGGATGATTAAAAAAGGGTTTATCTAGAACAAACATAAACGCTCTTGACAAGACTGTTACAGCATTAAACCTTCTATTGTCAACAAGTTCTGTAGTATATTTCATATTCATTGAATTAGACACAAGAGACAACTAATGGTCAAAACCTCATGTCAGGTATTGGTGCAGTACAAATATAATTCATAAGCTGTGATCTCAAAATCAAAATACATTTTGTTTAGAGAGCTAATATTGCATGTACGCAATAGCAACTCGAAGTGTACTCCACTCTGCGTTTTAAATTTAGGAACAAGGTTTATGAAGGAACAGAAATAATCTTTCTCAGCCGGTTTGACAGACTTCCGTCAATGCTACCTATAAAATATAGTAAAAATACAGTAAACATTAAAAACTACTTACATTAATATTAGACACTGGACAATCCTTTTTGGCAAGTTTAAAGGCAAAGTAAGACACTTGAAAGATATCAGGTCTTTGTTCTTGATCAGGTTCAAGCATATATCCTGCCAAAGTTGATAAGACCAAGTTATCACTGCTGGATACCAAAAAGCCTGTCAAGACAGCATCCTACCAGCAAGAAGAAATTCAGCAGCTCCGCCAAATGAGCTTACCCCAGAAAGAGTAATTTTTATTATTATGTTGGTTTTGAGGTGTTCTTGGGTTTTTTAAGTACTTTTTATCAAGTCAAATAGTTTCTAGGGTGAAATATAATTGGTAAGATATATGCTGTTTGATATTGTCACAGTTGGGTGAAAGGCAGATAAACTGAGGTAGTTATTAGTAACTTCAGAGAAACAACATAAAACCAACTCATAGTAATAGAATTTCCTACAGTTAATACAAAACTGAGCGTATCTAACAGAAGAGTCACAGATCTATCTCACTGCATCAGGCCAAGGTTCTGTGTGATCTTTTGTCTTGAAGATTTGACAGTAATGACAACTGAAACATAAAACCAACTCATAGTAATAGAATTTCCTACAGTTAATACAAAACTGAGCGTATCTAACAGAAGAGTCACAGATCTATCTCACTGCATCAGGCCAAGGTTCTGTGTGATCTTTTGTCTTGAAGATTTGACAGTAATGACAACTGAAAATACTCATTATTAATGTAAATTGTATTGTATCTCTGTACTTGGATAACAGAATAATCATTAGCCTCAGAGGTGCTTGTTGTCCATAATTTCCCTTCAGACTCTTTTGCGCTTTCAAACTTTTGCCAGAGCTCATGTGCGACACTCTGGGTTGACCATGCTTTGTCAGGTTTTTGTTCTGTTATAAGCCACAAAACCACTATAAAATTCTCCGCAGTACAACTCATCTCAATACACTTAGGTTTGTAAAGTATACTTGCACTTCAAATTCACCTAACTACAACTGTCCAACTTGGATAGAAAAATACTATTAGTGGTCTGACATCGTATAGAAAAAACACACTTAAGAGCAAAAAGGAACTATGAATAAATTAAGAGCTGCTCTTTTCATTCCCCTTATCCCTTTGTGGTTTATAGCAAAAAAAAAAAAAAAAAATCATCCACGCCTCCCAAAGAAACCAACAAGTTTTTAACTCCAACAAAGCTATTCCGAGTTGAGCAGTACAGTTTCATCTGGCAGGTCTTTACACTGCCTTATTCTCTTTTAATTCTGATGTTACCATCAACTCATCCATTAAATGCCCAGAACACAGTAGTGATTTTAGCACGTCAGTTTTCCTGCAGAAAGACTTGTTGGTACTTCATTCACCTGGCTCGCTTTTAGCATCATTTGCAAGAAGATTTGCCTAGGTTTCTAAAAATGTCTCTAGGCTAGCACCTCAGTTCTGTACCCTGTGGCACAGCGCTTCAATGAGCAAAAGGTTGAGCAATCCTCCTCTGGGCAAGCGCAGGAGTTAGAAGTCAGATGGTAGCCAGGAGCAACTCCCACTGTTCGCTCAAGGACCCAGCCAGTCTGCACTGCCCAAATCACTCACCTACATTAGCACTATCTTTTGTGTTTTATTTGATTTACAAGGGAAAAGAAATGCCAAGCTGCCCAGATACTTACTTATCAAACAGTGTATACTATGAGAGTATCGGGAATTGTCCGGAACGGTAAAGCTTCCATCGCAAATAGCAACTTGACTTTCTCCGAAGGGAAGTGAAAAGAAGCAGAGTTTATACAGCAAGCAGCCAAGCGCCTGTGAAAAACAAACACAAGCACTGTAAAGAGATGAGAGTAAGCCTTTTTGCACAACAAAGCAGCACCAACAAGAAACAAACTGCATCCTAGCTACAGCCAATGCTTACACTGTTATGTAGAAGCTGCATTATGAAACACACGGTTGATGTGACAAGCTGATATACAAACCAGCTCTGAAAAGTCTTTCTTTCCCACCGACTCCTAACTTGGACAACGAACTACCAAAATCAGAGCATTCCCCAAGAGCTGCATGCACATTGTCTTATCACTCAGAGTCCACTAGCGTTTCTGCTGAATTTAGTTTTTATTTAATTATCTGCCCATCACCTAATAAAAACACCTTTCCTTATCATGCTGCCAACAGAAATCCATCAGAAACCACTGGTGACTATCAAGCAGCAACCTCAGCCGACAATAGGGAAAAAAATTCTAAATCGTGTCCCCCTGGACTCTTAACGATCATCACACACCACATTCATTTTATTCACAGAAGACTTAACTACTAAAGATACCTCTACTGTATACTGTATTGTATACCTGCGTGATATATTTCACTTCCAAAGAATTAGTTTCTCAGTTAGCTAATGCTGCTTTTAACTCCTCCATCACACCTCTTAATTAGTTATATTTTTCACAGTACCTGATTTCTTGCTTACCCAGATATCTGCCTTGGTAGTAATCGGCTTTCCTCCATAAAGATTGATCATTTCAGGAGCTCTGTATGATAGTGTTGTATACCTAGCAGTATATAATTAAAGGAGGACATAAATGAAAAATGTCCCTCAGAACCTTAAGTGTGCTTTTCTGCATCTGCCATGCACACACCACTCACATATGCACCTGGACTTGCCTTATGCAATGCACGTGATGTATTACATTTGCAGCATCACAGAAAATATTTCCAGTAGCAACATGAAATTATCATACACAAGAATTAATATTGTCAGCTAAAATTTTCTTTTACTGTTACTTCCCCAGCTCACGTACTTTGGCAAGTGTCACTTTGCTTAAGCACTGCAATAACCAGTTATTTGAAAAAGGAAATTTGAGAGTCCTACAAGAGTATTCCCTATCGCGTACTGAAACATATAAAATGTGGACTTCAAAAAACTAACATCTCAAAATAATTCCTTAACTGGTAGGCAAAAGTGTTTTTCAGAGCTGAAAAAAACAAACCAACCCTGTTCTCAAGTTATAAAGTGATACAAGTCGCCTGTATTTACTCCTCCGCAGTAGTTACCCCAAAGGGGCAAAACCAAATTAATATATGTTTTCGAGAGTAGTCCTGAAGTAGAAGTTCAGATATTTTTCTGGGCAGTCTACGGAGAATGAACATGAACCTTACTCTACAAATAAGACTGTACGTAAATCCATTCCATTGCTTATTTACACTAATTCTTTTCTCTTATACCGTTAGCTGTATTAAATCAGCAAAAACGCAAAATATCAAACCCCTAAAATGGCCAGTAGCCAGACATATTTATGAAAAATTCCGTTTCAAAACAGCATGCTTTTTTTCCCCCAATTCTTTTCGAGTCTCACAAGGTTTTTTTTGCAAAACTGAATAAACAGAAGAAATATACGTTACCAAAGAGTTCCACTGTTTTACTTGGTTTATGTCAATGTTAGTTCAAATTCAACCATTAAGTTCAATTCACATTAATAAGATAGATGCAGTAATGCATGGACTTTCCTAGCAGCACAATCATGGCTTATGATAGGCTTAAAAACAAACTTACTTTTTAATTTCTTCTTCAACCACATTAACACCATCTTTTTGAGGATTAAGATATTTGTTAGTGGCACTGCCGAAATCACAGAGAACATAGTTCCCACTATCGTTTAACAATATATTCTCCACCTTGAAAGAAAATCAACACACAGGAACATTAAATGAAAACCACAGCATTAACTTCCAAGTTAACTGTCATTATGCCTTCTCACACGCAAACAGGAAAGTTATCACAAACATCAATTGAAGGACTTGGCATTCCAGTAAGCGATGTCTCATGGTTTAGTACCTCTGGTGACAGCTCCACCAACAGCAAGTGCTTCCCTAACTACAGGAGTCTTAGTGAAATACCTCCTATGTTCTCAATCCTTTTTAAATAGATCATTGATTTTAACCTAGATGTTCCTTTTTATAAATTCATACCTTTAGGTCCCGGTGAACTATAGGTGTTTTGCACTGATGCAACCGGGCAACAGCTTCACATGTATCACAAAATATTCTCATTACTTCTGACTCAGTAAAGCCTGTCTGCAGACGCTGATTCATCTGATTCACAACTTGCCCAGCTAAAGAAACAACAAGGTATTTATTTTTAAATAATTACTATTATGTACAGAAGTAAAGACTTATTTATATGCAGGAAGACTACAAAGAAGAGGCAACAAAGATTTCGGCAGTCACTGTATCTAAATAAAACAAACCTGGTTTTCCAAATGCACACTCTTGTATCATCCTAGACAGCAAAAATACTACCTGAAACGAACCAAAACAGTCCCTATCACTGAAACCTGTTTGGGACAAGTTGTCACAAACACAAGGAAGCATCCATCGCACAAAGATGTTACCTAAAAAGTGTCTCTTGCGCTTAGATCCATAGCCAAAAGCCTTTCAGACAACCAAGTTCAAGTTAATTTATATTCGAGACACCCTCTGTCTTAGTCTTTCTGGGAGACAAATAAGAACAAAAAAAAGGAGAGAAAAAAAAAAAAAGAGCCCTGAATCCACGCTTCAAGGAAGACCTCACTTAACCTCCTCATAGGTTTCTTTCTCAGATCAGGACTCATTATTTCTGTTTCTTGAAGTAACTTGACCAGATAATACTAGGCTCTTACTACCACAACACCCACTTAACACTCACAGATGAAGCAAAACTCAGTATCTACAGGGCCTTGGTGACTGCTCTGTCGAAACAAGGATGCTTTAAAAAATAAAAGCTTAACACTGTCAAAGCATCTGACAGTTTGCATCCACGTGGCTATTTTCCATGATAATTGAGGAGAGAGTGCTACCAACAGGGAGTCAGAAGTGAGCTCCCACAACGGAAGAACAATTCACCTATACAAGCAGGGTAGAGGACCAAACACGTGGCCATTACTTTTCAAATTATCTTCTTATTCCCTTCTCCAAAATGTACATAAAGGCCATCTTTGTCTCCTTACGGTACATATTGCACAAGCTGTAATGTTTGCTGCTTCTATCGTAAATAAAACCAACATCAATCTCAACTGAAAGTATTCTTTGGGCATTACGGACAGAGAGGTGGGTTTTCTTTCTACTCTAGAAATACTTGCTTTGTAATTGTAGCGCTTGTTCTAGTACCGTGACCTATTTGGGTTAACCACCGTCTCGTATTACGAGGTCAGTGCCTAGTCACCCTAAATTTTACATAATCTTCAGAAGTTGAACTCAATCGCAACTTTATCCCAATGCACGTGTCAGGTAGGGGAAAAAGTAAATCTACAAACTACCTGATTTTACAGATTGTTTGAAATAAAGTTTTATTACAAAACAGGACCGCCGGACTATTATTTTTTGGGGCCAGCATTTCAACACTAACTATGCTATGCTCATTTATAACAAGTCACCTGTCAGACAGGAGTAAAGCATCTTTACTATTGTTACCTAAAACAAAAACAGCAGAAGGAGAACAGCGGTGAGCTTGCCAATCTTTCCAATTGAATTATGTTCTTGCTACATGTTGATTAGCAGAAACAGCCGAACAGAGCAATTTCACTTCATACTCATAAATAATTGCCCTGTTTCTAATGATACTTAATTACAAAGCCAGGTGAAACTGACTTTTATACTTTTAGTGTTCAACAGCTCAGTGCCTTAATAGCAACAACACAAACAGAAAAGCAAAACCAAGAAATTGGATTCCAGCTGTGAGATATTTACAGGAACCTTTTAAGGGAACAATTCTAAGTAAAGATCCCAGGTGATCTATCCAAATATTTCCCCTGCGTTTACACTGAAAATGTCAGCCTTCTCTTACCTCGACAGTGCTCCATTAGAATGAGTACCTCCCAAACATTATCACTTATAGAGTTAACAGCGCAATCCAGATAGCTCACAATATTCTTGTGCCCAGATAACTCCTTCTGAAAAAGGAAACACACGTTACAGTTCAGCACCAAAAAGTTTAAACAAGGAAAAGATAGTACAAGTTTTCAGACAACCATTTATGACTTGAAGTTAAATTAGTGCCTGCCCCACATCCACGCCTCTTGAGCAAGTCCCAGAAACACAGAACACAGGCTCATCGCTGCAGCGATGTCAGAGTGACTGCTACATATCAAACACCACAATTACTACTCAGAAAAGAACGCCTACATGCTACCTGTTGGACAGTTCAAAGACATCCCAGCCACTACATTTTAAAACAACATTGTGAAGTAGTAATAGCTAGAGCCTTGATATGAAGGAGAGATGGAACTATCAAGCTACTTGTGCCCACCCGGAGCTAATTGAAAAACTGTCTCACACAGTTATTAAAAAAGGTAGCTGGAGAAAAGCCACAACTGCTGTAGTCTCAACTGTTCTACAAAGTTATTGCAGAACAAAGTTCAACAAAGTTATTAAAAACAAACAACTGAAGGTGTCCCCAAGGAAACAAACCAACTCCTAAGAGCCATTTTACATATGGAATTGAGCAACGCTTTGTCACAGCTGACTGTAGAAGTGTTGTCATCTGTATTACAGAGTTGCTGCCTCTAAGAGAACTTAAGGTTAACAAAAAGGTACCTCGTATCAGATAATTAAATAGGTGCTCCTATGATTAGAACACATGTAAGCTAGAAGCATAGGGAGATGGAATTTATCTTCATAGTATCTGCTGAAAGGCAATATATCAGATTTTCTCTCGCTCAGTCAACAACTAATTTTTTTTCTTTATTTTTTTTTTGTCTGTCAAGTACTCATAAACGCAGGTACGCCTGACTACACCTTCTAGTTTCTCCTGATTTGCTAGTCACCTGCTGAAAAACAACAGAAGCTCTGATGATACAGAGGAGCTCAGCCACACTCCTATGAGTTACCTCGACACTGGACTGCAACTTCAGCAAAGTGCTGATGCCTACTCAAAATGACAAAACTTGCGGGCGTCCCCAGCAGCATCATTCAGCTAACAGAGCTGTGGCACACAGAGGCCTTCACAAGTGAAGCTGCCACTGCAGAACTGGAAAAAATTACTTTTGATTGCGAACCAAATGTATTGACCAAATGGACTGTGGTATCAAATACATATTTTATAGTTGTCTTATAACTTATTCACACACCAACCCTAAAGTTAGCGTTAGTTTCTCAAAGTAGTAGTACAAAATCATGACCGTAAGGTCAAAAGAAAAGGTGTTCTAGAAACAATTATTACTGAAGAGGCATTTGGTGCACGTATATTACAAAATTATCATTCTCCAGTTACAAATAATGAGCTTCTTACCATAATTGTAATTTCTCTCTTGCATATGTTGAGATCCGGCACATTATTAACATACATTCGTTTCAGTGCACAACGTATCCCACCATGGGTACGTACCAGAAACACAGTCGAGAAGCCACCTGGAAAAAAGAATTACAAGCAAATGAAGCTACTGGAGATTTTACTATTCCTCTAAACAACATCACTACAGGCTAAAAAATAAATTAGAATGTCTAGGTCAGTCATTCAGTGTGTTGTTACTCCTCACTCACAGTTATAAAGATTTGTTACCTCAATCCATTTCACACAGATGAAATATTTTTGACGAAAACATAAGGGTCTTACTTTGTTGCGACATCAAACGAGAACACTCGAAAAGCATTTTCACATTCAAAGAAATTTCTAAAGCCTCGTGAGAACTCTATATATTCAGGTATCAACCCTGAAGTAGTTTCAGAGTCATCCAGAAACCTTAACATAAAGGTTTTCTCCAGATCTTCACAATTTGTAAATCCCCCAATACTTGATAAATATTAACTCCATAAACCTACATTTTAGAACATAAAAATTAAAATACTAAGAAAAGAGCAAGTCTTCAGAGATACTGAAAAAGTCATGCAACTTTTCAAGATAGCCTAAACACAGATAGAACCTCCCTGCAATCACAGACCATGCAAGCAATCAACTCTGAAGTACTGTTTTTATTTAAACCCATACTAACTATGCAGTTAAAAATTACACTTTCTCCCACAGCTAGTCCCATCAAGGGCATCCTTCGTCCAATAGCAGCATGAACTGCGAGCCGTGTACTCCCAGCTTCCCAATATGAAGTTTTTCTTTTTCTGTTCCCCAGTACAGAAGAACCACGCAGACAGGAATTACACACAGAAGCACAGTGAAATAGCCTACAGAGGCACTACATCCCAACGCTCGGATAAACCTAATGGAAAAACAACTCTGTTTTACCTGTCTTCTGTCAGTCTCAGCTACTGCTCAAGGCCCCGAGAAGGTTACATTAGCATCACCTCAAGGTTCAAACACACAGCTTTCCCACAGTTTTCGGAAACCTGCTTTATAGAAGAGCTCATGTCAATCCATGCTTTCTTTGATTGTCTGGTGTCTGATGGTAAGCCAAATATTACCATGGGAACTTTCAGCTGGTGCAAACACTCAGGTATACAATCAGGATCAAAATATGTAAATTAAAACGATTAACTACTCTGATAATCAGGCAGCCAATTAAAATGCACGCATTTCATCTTTATTGATACAATCTGCAAGCAGCGTTTATTAAGTAGAATGTACCTCATTTGATACACCTCTCGTGCTTGAACAAACATCAATAATTTACAATTGAAAAAGTATTATTAAGAAGTTTTCTTGAAGATTAAGTATCTATTATTTTCAAACTTAATTGCTCATTTGGCTAACTGAGATGCTACGCTGTCAAAACAGAACTACTGCTAATTTTAATACAACTGCTTAAGTTCTGCAAAATTCTTATACCTAACCTACTCTACATAGAGCCTTCCCAAAACTTTAACAGGACACCCGCTCTTAAGTTACTCAAGTTCTAATGCCAAACTCCAGCTGGGGCTGAAATGATCCTTTAGGGCTCCCCTAGTACCAACCTGGGGAACGATGTTGACTGATGTGCAGACCTTCGTTAACAGAAGATTTTCTTATCCTCTCAATAGAAAGAGGCTTCTTTTTTAAGCACCGATACTGGACCAAATATGTAGCACCGATACTTGACCAAATACATAAAGCAACACTCAAGTAACACACAAAAGTCTAATCATTAGATCACAAAAATCACTTCTTGTCTTTTTAACCAGTTTTATAGCCTTAAAATTCTCTAGGACTAGCAGGAGGACAAGAACGAAATGCCAGGTTTCAAGTTTCTCTGACAATTGTTTTTATGTAACCGGAGCAGGCATGACTGGGTAAAAACAATCAGTAGAAAGTACTGAAAAAAAGACAAAGTACTCAGACAACTGCTCTCCTTGCCATTAGGTGGCAATATTAACCAATACTTGAACCCTGGAAGAGCCATAAAAGCAGACCTATTGCCCATTTTGCCAAGGAGCAGATATGTGACCTTGAATGGTTTTCCATTAGTAAATATGACCGCTATTGAAGTCCTTTCATCAAGGAGCCAAGTGGCATAAACTCTGAACAAAACTCGATTAAGTACATGAATAGTTTACAGGAAAATTAATAGCCACCAATGTTACGGGAATCTTTATCCATCAAAACCCCGAACCATTAAAATTTAAGCCTTAAGTCATTTCTCATGTGACACCTCACACTGAATGCACCAAAGCAAACAATTATCAGTGCTGTAAATGTTCATGAAAACTGTAATTTAACGTTGCTGTCTTGTTGGGGGGGGGGGCAAGAATGTGGATACATACATAGCCTTGTCCTATACAGAAATACAACCAGAACTATGAGTAGTTGCATCGCCCACAGATTCGAGACTGCAACCTGAACAGAACTACACTTTCAATGTCTGTCAGCACAGGAGCTGTCATTTCACAAACTTTTTCAGAAGCTGCAAAGATTTTATATTACCTGATACAGTAAAGGCAGAAAACACACTGTTTTCCATAACACAACCCATCCAAAAGAAAAGCTTAAAACAAAAGTTTGTTTTAAGTTATGGCATGTAGAGAGATGACAAGGAAGTTCCAGATGTTAAGCTGCCACCTCCTCTGCACACTTCCATTCCACCGCGACAATTCTGGTTGCCTTCTTAAATTCCTGATACAGCCAAGTCACAACTCCCCCACAGCATCCCACAAGTACTTCCACATCTTCCCACGGATAAGAAATACCACAACATGCTGCAGTTGGGCCCAAGACAGGTATACAGGCACTAACGGGTAACGAGCAACAGTTTTACCAACTTTGAAGCCTTTCCATCAAGAAGTAACATAACTTTGCTTGGTCTTATTTATCAGAGTGCCAAAATTCACAGCACCTTCGTTTAAAAATTGACAGAAAGGGCACAGTGACCAAAAGTAATAATCCAGAAAATGGCATGCGTTCTCAGGCTGCCAACAGGTTTGGCTATATAATTATATGAACCTCATCACCCTTAGCGATTTGACTGTTTCAGCGTAGTTAGCCCTTTAGCTTCCTTGTCACTAAATCATTTTAGATACCATTTGAGAATTCCCAACACATTCAAGACAACAGCACGTAAGGCTACGAGGCATAAGCAGAGAGCATACAGCCACAACCCCGTTTCTTCTCTTTTGTCCCACATCCTGAAGAACCAACTCAAATATAAATTGAAAGGCCACAGAAAAACTAACTGGGGAAATCATAGGGTCGGTATCACAGTAATCAAGACCTGAATATGGGACTGAGTGCAGTTTTGAAGAGACTCATATGGAAAGCAAAAGCACAAAAAAGTATCATTTTGCATGAGGACAGCAGCACTGCATTTAGTCAGCCTGTACTAGCCCACATTAATTTTCCAGGAACACCCCACGGCTTTGCTGCTAACTGAGAACCAATGAGCACCACAGCTGCTGGCCTCACAACCAAGACTCATCTCTGCTGCTCTCAGACCTTGCTACAGCAAGCTAACAAGATGCTATTTTCCCCTCAAAATACACATGTCCTTGACATTATGTGCTGTACCATTAGAATCAAGTTATCTCTACTCCCTTTCCCAGATTTGAGACTATGTACTGGTTTTAGCTGGGACAGAGTTGTATTTCTTCACAGTAGTTTCTGTGTGGCTATGCTTTGGATTTGTGCCAGAAATAGTGTGGATCACACTCCCCTGTTTTCGTTACTGCTGAGCAGTGCCTGCACAGCACCAAGGCCTTTGCTGCTCCTCACACCGCTCCACCAGCGATGGGCTGGGGGGGCACAGCTGGGAGAGCTGACCCCCCACTGCCCAAAGGGCTATTCCAGACCACAGGACAGCATTTTCAGCAATAAAAGCTGGGTGAAAGTGGAGCAAGGGGATAAAGTTCAAGTTATCGCATTTGTCTTCCCCAGTAACTGTTAGGGATGAGGAAGCTCTGATTTCCTGAAGGTAGTGGCCTCTGATGGGACATGACAAATCAATTCCCTATTTCGCTTCGCCAAAGTGTGCAGGTTTTGCTTTACCTATTAAACCGTCTTTATCTCAACCCACAACTTCTCATTTTTACCCTTTCAATTCTCTCCCCCATCCCACCGGGGGAGGAGTGACCAAGCTGCTGCATGGGGCTTAGTGGCCATCCGGGGTTAAACCACACAGGACTTGTAGGAGCTGAATCTCTCAGTCTTTTATTTCCATCGAACTCATCCAAGAATTTACTACTCAGAAGTTACACAGGACAGTCACGTGGCATTAATCACTTTTCCTTGAAATACTTGCTAAAAAGCCTTTCTATAACATCTACAGGTATGTAAGTCAGTAGATACTTAGCAGAACTAAAACCCCAAAGTTTTGACAGATAATCTCACTACAAAGCTCAGCAAGTTGAAATTCACACCTCTATCTCACCTTGAACACATTTCTTTCACCTTAACCTTTCACTTCTGGAATCTTATTAATAAGCTAACGAGCAATGCTTCGGGGTTTTCTGTGTTTTTTTTTTTAATGAAATTCTTTATCAGCAACATTTTCTAGGCTGTTTTTTTCATATGCATATTTAAGGTCAACCTCGAAAAATTTCACGGGCCTCAATGTTCTATTTATGCTTTACCATGTTACATTCCTGAAAGTCCAACCGGGAAACAGTGTAGCTGTTAGAATTCAAAATATCCTATTTGCTTACTCAGGTAGAACAAAATAAGCCTGAAGAATCGTCCAGTACCTTGACCATCTTTCAGAGTGCTGACAGCCGTTTTGTGAAGCGAGACTAGAAGAACATCGACAAAGATATTCTGAACAAAGTCTGATTGTTTCAGATATACGGACAATAAGATTGTTTTAATATACCCCTAAAACATATAGAAGCACCAAGTGTTCCTCCAAGTGGTGAGCTACTCAACTATATACTCAAGTCTCAGACAAACAGAACAGAACTTCATGAGCAGGATTTTACCCATCCAGTAATACGCAATAACCATTACCCACACCTGTAAATGCTGAACCAGGAACAATAGCTATTACACTCTCATTAAAACCAGCAAGGTATAAAAGCTTCCCTACAAATGCATTAAAACCTGGCTGTTACCGAGAGATCTCCGAGTTTTAACATCCATTTCCATTTAGATACAAATACTCAAAAATAAGTTTTTATGAAGCTAACCATTATTTAAAAGCTTGTTTTCAGATACGGTATTTACATCCAGGTTTCCTGTACATTTCAGAAAACTGAAATGAACGAAAAAATCAATGCGGGAAGCAACAGATCCTAGCTGTTCTTATGTACCTACACAATGTAGACATTTAAAAAGTTAGTAAGTTCCTCAACAACTAAATATAATCCTGAGTTAAAAAAGGACAGGTTTTGAGCAAACTAACCCTTAGAGCTATGAGCCCTAAGAGGGGTGTAAGGCAAACATGAGTGCCTGCGTTACGGCAAAGTTCCAGAAATGGCTCTACAGTCATTAGGTAAAGTTGTTCTTAATAAATCTGAATAACCTAAAGGAGACTTTACTTCTGATTTGAAGCCAGTTCGCATGTTCGGCTCCGGGCTTCGTATGACCCTGGCGAGCGATATGGCTGTATGTCGCTCTCTGCAAAGCTGGATAAACAGGTTGAAGTGCAAGTTATTTTCCAGTGAGCCATCTACTTACACATAGGCTGCTAACCTTTTTTCTCCCCTTTGAAACAAGATAGCTGTCCTTCCACACGCTAATATTCTTTAAAATACCATATCTGGCTTTTATGCATTTTGGATCATGTACGATAGAGCAATAATTTAGGTGTATTCATCTGTGTTCCAAACAAAGTTCTGTCTTTAGCAATACTTTCACTGCTACCTTTCTCTGCATCACCTGACACCTGCACCACTTTGTACATGTCTACTCCCTGTTAACTCCAGAACCTGAAGTCATCCCGATGTCTCAAGTACCTTCCAAAATCAGGCTGACGTGCAGCCAGAGAGACCCCTTCTTCACCAGTTACACGCCTCCTGAAATTGCATAGCCTTCCAAGAACTATAGTTTGCAAGCCCGATGCACAAACGCAAACTATTTTATGGACTACGAATCCACTCAAAATACAGACTAAGACCAGTCCCACTCCAAGTAGTAGCATTAATGGCCTGCAGACAGGCTACAAGCAGTGTGAAGCAACAGACCTTCTTGCAAGTCCATAATGAAGGAGAGCACTAAGGCCTCATTAAATGTTCAATAGTCCGCTCTTTGCCGGGAAAAAAGAAACAACTGCAACGTCTCTAGCTTTATGAGCTGCCAAGACACCAAAGAAGCCAGTGTCCAAAAGAATTAGGACACTCATGAAGAAAAATTGGGAGAGAAGTAGTCCTCCTCCACAAGAAAAGCATGACCTCACAAAAGAAAAAACAGCTCTTAATACCCATATGCACTTCCATTTAGAGCACTGGGAAAGGCCTGTTTTCAGTAAGTGGTAAGCACCACCTCGATGCGTTTTTTTTACCAGGAATTGAGAATTAACTCCTTCATGCCACAGTTGCAGATGTACCCATGTGAAGAGTTATTCCGTGCAGCTCAGTTTTGATCACACCTTCACACAATATATAACAAACAGCACGTTCTTGGAGTTCAGGGCAAACGTCTGTGATCCTGATACACTGCTATCATGTCACACAGCTGCCTCTTCTATCCTGCTGCTCATTTTTTTCTCTCATCGCGTACTGCTACAGCGCCTGTAACTCGCCATGTTCACTGGCATCCTATTAGGTTAATTCCAGGGCACTTTGAATTGTCCCCATCAGAAACTCCCTCCTTCCGCAATGAAGTCACTCCTTCCTCTACAGATGCACCATCCCCTGTTACTCAATGCAGATGCTGAATTGCAGGCACATGTATCGGAGCAACAGACTCAAAGCGTACACAAGCAATACTTTAGTTTTGTGTAGAGAATGTCACGTACCTCTTTAAGCTAACAAAACATGTATCTATTTGTAACAGCGGAACCTTTAAAAACATATTGAACTCAAACACTGGAAAAATTTGAATCAAACCCCAAACACCGTCTAATTGTTGAGAAGCTACATATTAACAACACTTTATAGTACAATTTGCAAGCCTTGTGAAGAATTGTTGCTCAAGCACTCAGTTTTTGTTTTAACCTCCACAGGGCAAGGAAGCCACTGACCACAATTCTACCTTTCCATTCCGGCAGCACCTCTGCCTGAGAAGACGATGGGACATTCC
This sequence comes from Charadrius vociferus, assembly GCF_000708025.1. Lineage (NCBI taxonomy): Eukaryota > Metazoa > Chordata > Aves > Charadriiformes > Charadriidae > Charadrius > Charadrius vociferus. The sequence goes on along the minus strand of NW_009646746.1, from coordinate 65,118 downwards.
GTTAAGAAAGGGGTCGGTTTCCCATCAATGCGACAAGAATTCCTGCAACACCTGGTTGTATGCTTGGCATCCAGAGGACGGGTTGAAGGTCATCCTGTTTCCATCATACCAGTACGCTGCCACCACTTTATTCCCACCTATGCTGCTGCCTCACTGCACCACCTACTCCTAGCCCTGAGCTCAACAAGAGCATTCCAGGTACCGAGAAGGTGCCGTACATCAACCGTCCCACCACACTGGCCGTACAGTTGCCATCCGAAGCCCTAGCAGCTGTGCACACTCATTGCCCAGAAAGCACTGTAAAGCGCCCTTACTGCTGAGTAAAGACAGTCTGAAATGACACTGATCATGTATATACACACATTCACATTCTGATATATATGCTCTTGCTTGTTTACACATCTATTAGTATATTTTTAGTAAAGGCACAGCTCTTACTCGTGAACATAAAGATCTGAGACACAGCTCCATTCGCAAGAGCAGTTAACAGATGTTGCCTGCACGTTCAAGAACTGCTCAGCATTCCCAAAAGCAAGAACAGAAATAGCTGCCTACTTTCAAAATAATCCATTTCCACACACAGGCATTTCGGAGATCAGAATTTGTCCACTTTAAGCCTGCAGACAATGCATTCCAAGGGACATACCATTGTTCCTCTTCCCACTGCCCACACAAATTCCCACCGTGTCACAATCTCAATATTGGGCCCAGTTTAGACAAGAAGCACTGCTTTCTTCCGACCAGCATCTGCTCTTAAGACAGAGCTGTGAAAAAAGCTGCTGGCAATCACATGCCACCAGTACACCCTATAAAAAGCAGGTCTGCTATGCATACCTCTACCTGTCCACGGGACCGTTAGCCCTGCCGACGAGCAGGCACCCTCACATTTTATTTCTCCTAGTACCAACTGCAGCCCAACTTAGCAAAAACGTTTGACATAAGCACCTGAACTACCTGGAGCATCCAAGACACTTCAAGTTAATATGGTGCTCTGGGAAAGATAAATTAAGGTGTGCTATGGATTTTTGTGACAAGTTCTCTTATTTAGTAAAACATATGCAGCAGACATACCTGGCTGGCAAAGTAGAAAAAAAAATTCATCTAGTGTTCTTACTAGGTAAGAGAGAAGCAGTTATGTTGCAAAGCAGAGCACACAAATGCCAAATGCACAAATCACCTATTTTTTTAGCCATTTAAAAATAATCAGATCAACCCATACACTGGGTAGCCACAACCAAAATCCATACACACCAGTGATGCAAACAGGTACTAGTATTTTTATCATGAAGCAGTACTAAAGCTTTAACTGCAGCAAAGTTCACATACTTAGAAACTTCAATGAGTCAACTATACTTTCTCCTAACACCAAATATCCCAAAAGCTTGCTACAGTGCAAAAAGAATTAACTCATGCAAATTTAAGCGCTACACAACATGCTACAGGAAACCGCCAGGAAATCACAGGAAATCCCCTCGCATCAAGACAGGCAGCAGCTAAGACAGACGAGGGAGTAGAATACAAAGGAACGATAAAAATATCACTCTCCAATTAGCGTATTTTTCTTCTTTTAAATTCCAAGAAGCATTCTTACGGCACTCACCTCAACAATTTTTCCTCCATGCTGAAGCTAATATTCATCAAAAACCCTCAACAAAAATATTTAGCCATCATCTCTGACAATGCTGCCATTCCCTCCTGGCCTGTAAGGACCAGCAAGGAAGCCCGAAATAGTCAATCGATAGATATTTCAGCTCTAGATTTTGAAAATCCTACCCTCTGTAAAGCCTCTGCTCTCCTCCCTTCCATCAGGTAACATCCCTCTCTGTCTAAGAAAATACATAGCTATCTATTCTGTCAACACAGCATTAAGCACATTTTCAAAAATTATAGTTGTATGATGCTATACAGACTTCTTTTTCTGTACAGAGCAAACCTGCTCTACTCAGCTAGAGTCCCTACAGCACTGTGCTGAACAAAGTAAAGAAAACCTACTAGAGACAGCTTCCAAATGTAAGTGCTAACGTTGTAGTTCTAGATTTAAGTAAATTTTGTCGAACAGCTGGCCGATTGAGACACTCAAGCTTTGAACTAGCCAACAGCAAAAGGAACAAAGCTCAGTGTCCTGCGTTAAAGACAACCATGCTGCTCAGCATCAGGGTGACTCGCTATCGTAGTTGACGACTATAATGACAACACTGCTTCTGTGCCATCTTCTGTCTGCCTCAGCTGTTTTGCTACTAGAGAAACACAAAAACCCAATTTCGTAACACAGATAAGTTCGCCAACTACTTGAATACAACACACCTACTGAAACACTGAAACCGACACTTGCAATTCCGGCAATATTCGGTCACATTTAAGGAAGATGAAAATTGATTTATTGAATAAGTGATTTAATGTATGCTCTAAATACACCCTGTCAGTAACACATCAAATGTATCTTATGCACCCAAGACAAAACACTGTATTTCTTAGGGTAAAAATAATGCCTTCTTTACACCATACTCTCGTTTGAAGAATATGAAAAACATCTCTACAGTTCAAATAGTCACAGCCACTGCAATACATTCATAATACTATGATATCGTTTTCTCTTTATATACACGGTCAAAAGTCTAACACATTGACCTCTACAAACTATTTAATAGACTTGCATTTAACTAAACACATATTTACCTTCTCTTAATAAGGAAGAGAGCACAAAACATGACTACTACATAATCATCAGTTCAATTAATTAATTGGGAAGATCTAAACATTAACCTCTTTTCACCTACAGATTCCCAAATCACTTTTTAACAGAAGGTACTTGAGAGTATTGAACAGGTCCATTATCTATACTAACAAAAACTGGAAGGAGGAAATGACAGTAAAATTTGGCAACACGGCACAATCCACTGGGCTTCATTCACTAAGTCAGCTCTTAAAGCTCTAGGGCTACGCTGTCATGCAGACACTTGCTACTTGATTTATTAAAAACAAAAGTTAAATGTGACACAGAGGGAGGAGCACCGCAGGTTTTCTAACAATAAGAACAAGAGCTTTCTTCTCACATAAACAGCACAAGTATTAATGTTTGAAGGGACTAATCCAGCATTGGTGGGCACCAGGAAACGCTTCAGCACAACGCACTGTTATCGGAGTTAGCTGACGCAGTTTAATGTACACAGACAGCGCAAGAATTAGTTTACAGACACATCCGTAACAGCAGTAAAACAGCATTCAGTTTGGCAGCCCCTAGTTGAGCACTCATGGAACCACCTTGCAGCCTGGGAACAACGCTACCTTCCAACAACACAAGGATCTTGCAGTGATTTTGGCTTTTGAGATGTACAATAACGCAACGCATCTATTCATTTTCTTCAAACTCTTTCTTCCTCTGCAAATGCATTTCACGTACATCCTAGTGTACTTCAATAAACATACTCTCTCTTTATAGAGCAGGTGAGCATTTTTAAAGTGATTCCATCGTACAAGCCTACAAAATTCTGTGAGGTATTGCTGTTGAGTTTCGCCGTCAACAGTACATTATGATACTCAAAACTGCATCCCTTACTAATTCGGCATTTTTAGAACCAGTTCTGGAGTTAACAAATACAAAAAATAAATATAGATGTTCAAGGAACACAATCCACATTTCTGAAGCCAAGAATCACTTATGAAGTGTGACAGCTCTGTGCAAGAGCAAGCAAGACTTTTCTGCAAGAGACAGGTCTTCACATCACGGATGCTTCCCTTCCCAAACAGTAGGCTTCAAAAACAAATAGAAACCCACAGAACAGAACCCTACCAACCGACCTGAACGCCAAATTTTTTTGGTCAGAGTCAAGACGGTTGACTAAGCATTTATTGAGGGATTATGCTGTGTAATCTAGGCCAGAACAGTTAATTCAATTCCCTTTCACTGTGCCATTAAACCTCTAGTCGGTCAAACTTTAGCACGCCAGACATACTATGTTAATCAAGGTGAAACCAAGGTAATGCCTGTAGGCAGGATGTGCTTCCTGCCCAACTTTTTACAAAAAAGCTTCTCAACTTCACCAAGACATCTATAATGAGCATCTGGTAGCACCGTTTAAAAAGCAAGCAAAAAAACCCCACATCACACCACACACACCAAGAAAACCTTTAAACAGCACTTTCGTCTTCAACATGTGGAAAAGGTTTTTTCCCCCCATCCCTCCTGACTTCGTTCACTGAACTCAGCTTCATCTGTAGTTGACTCTGAACTGAAAACAGAGGCAGTTTGAAAAGCAGGACCATGACACGATGTGTGAATATAGACTTGACAGGAAAATCAAGTTACTCATTCTGCAACACTGAGGCTATGATCAATAGAACCCACAAATTCAATTAAATTTATAGAGTGATTTCTAATGTCATTTGCTAAGCTTAAATGCTCACAACAGTTTATTTAAAATAAACTGACACTCAACTTCATTTAAATGACAATATAATATACAACCATTGAAATAAAAAACAGAATAGGTAAATAGTGGGTACAGATACATTATATACCTAATACACAACCACTGCAACTGTTTTGGAACTAAACTCCATTTTCATACTGTATGGTTACCACCCAATTGGAAAAAAAAAACCAACAAAACAACAAACCACCACCTTTCCTTTAACTAACTCTTATTTTCTCTCTAGTATGACTTTCATTTTCTTTGAAATCAATATTTTAACTGTGATTTAAATACGCAAGCATAAGAATCCAAAGCAGAGACAGTCACAGACTGGATTTATAACCTCACACATGAATAACTCACCCACCGAATGCCACAAAGCTACCATGGCACAGAAACAAGGCAAAGCATAAGGTTCCCAGCTTCAGCAAAATGCCTAGTTCTACGGCATCTTGGAGAAGTGCCACATTTCATTGCAACAGAAACAAAAGAATCACCAGGCCATGCAGAGATAAACCAGGCAATTCATAAAGCTAGAAGCTTTTGAGACTAAGGCAGATGTCACAGCAAAAATCTCTGGTTTGATATTTTCCTATCACATGCATACTAAATTAGCAAGAGGAAATGTCTATCTCTTCACTGCTAGAAAGAGTCTACATAGTCGTATTCACATCTTCACATCTGAGTGTAATCATCAGTGAACTCGCTGACCATTTTTCATACATGAGCATGTTGAAAACTCGATTAACTGGCTGTTAAGAATATCTGATATGAGTATTTGAGGCAATCAGTATAAGGATTCTCAAAATCTCACATCTTCACTCTCTCTTTACTCTGTCTCGTCTGCCCCATGGGTGAGGGCGCTCCCAAGCACAAACCCAGGCTGGGCAGGGAATGCATTGCGAGCAGCCCTGAGGAGAGGGGCTTGGAGATGTTGGTGGATGAGAAGCTGGCCGTGAACCAGCAATGTGCGCTGGCAGCCCAGAAAGCCAACTGCATCCTGGGCTGCATCCTTAGCAGCGCGGCCAGCAGGGCGAGGGAGGGGATTCTTCCCCTCTGCTGCGCTCTGCTCTGGGGAGATCCCCCTGCTGCCTCCAGCTCGGGGGCCCCCAAAATCAGAAGGGCACACACCAAAGCAGAACTTTGGCTTCTTTGATCACGGGCTGGTCTACAGGAAACCAGGCATGCTGGCAACAGGTGGGGATAGCCTAACCCGTAGGGGAAGAAAGATCCTGGGACAAGAATTAGCAGGGCTCATTCATAGGGCTTTAAACTAGGTTTGAAGGGGGACGGGGATGAAACCAGGATTACAAAAGTGGTGCCTGGGAGCAGCATACCCGTACTTCCGGGTAAAAGCGTTAGCAAGGTCTTGCAGTCCGTCTCAGTGACGGCAGGGGATGGTGGTTTGTGGGGCAGCAAAGACAGGAGGGGTAGTGATAAGTTAGTAACTACAGAACTGTGTGAGCATGTTCAAGTACTAATTAAGGCTTGTCCTCCCAAGAAAGTGGCAGGACAATTAGCCCAGCTGAAGTGCATCTACACTAATCCACGCAGCATGGGGAATGAATGATACTGGAGGAGATGGTGGAGTTTTGATCTCAGCTCCAGTCTTCCCGACTTTTGTCTGATTCAGATGGATGTTGTATCTGTTCCTGTTTGAAAAGTTATTTCACTAGTCATACAGGTTTACTTCTGAAGGAAGAGTAGAGGTGAATTGTGGAGTGGTCTGATTGAACTACACCAGTTTAAAGCAGACTTCATCACCCAGGTTGGACCTGGAGATCCTGTGGTTGATGTATTCACCTTGGTAAACTGGACGACTTCTACAATATGCTGTATGTTGTCGTAAAGTATACACACCTTGCTTGGCATGCCCAAGTCCAAGTTTAATGAAGTAATGGTTTTGGGAGAGGAATGTGAACTACAAGTTTTGTTCTTTCCACTGCGATTCTAGAGACTTTTGTAATGGATGTGAAATATCAACTTAGTATTAATAGGGACTAATTGACTTCAGATTGACTGATTATTTTTTTTCCCTGTCTCTTCCCTCCTGTCACCTTCATAACATGATCTGTCAGATCTGAATATTCTAGCAAACCAGGTAGGTTGCTATTAGGTAATTATCAGTTCAGCAAGGCATGTGGTTATGCGATTTCTCAGGCACATAGAAGTTGTGCAGTCTAGATGTGTTTCACTTATTAGCAAAAAATTAACTAGGTATTAATGACATGAAACTATATTTTACTCTATGGTTGTGTGCTAAAGTTCCAAATATCTCATGATTTGACGTTAGCACTGCATGTTGATGATAAGCTGCACTTGAAGTATATTAAATACATAGCATAAAGGTAACTTCCACTTATTGTCACCCAACATCGTATTTCAGCTGAGCATTGCTGATGGATATTTACATGGGGATTCACGTAGCAGATTTCTGTTTTCCAGGATTAAATTTATGCATATTATAACAAATGATCTCATTTTATCTTGGATGTGCAAGAAATGTTTTGCACTACCAATTTTGTTTATTAAGTTGACAACTTATTTATTAAAATGCAGGATTAGAGTCCAAATATGACCCTGTATTGAGGTTCTTAAATGCTGGTGATGTTTTCAAGAAATAGCTTGTGTTGCAGAATTTCTTCTAACATTGTACTTCTTTCTTTCTCTATCTGTAATCCCCAGAATCTATAAGGCTCCTTGGTGGGGTAATTTCTGTGACATGCATGGGTGTTTGTACCTATAAGAGTTTTCTTACAGCGGTCTTCTTTACAATAATCTTTTCTTACAGTAGTCAAAGTATCCTAGAACGTTAATGGGAAGCTCTTAATTTACAGTTTAGCTGCTTTCACTGAATCTACATATACTTACACAGTGCTTACACACAAAAATGTAAATGTTGTTGTCTGTGAAATTTTATTATTAAACTCCTGTATCAGGGTTCGTCTCACATCGGTCCCTGGGAAGGTAATGGAGCGACTCATTCTGGATGTCCTCTCCAAACACATTGAGGAACGGAGAGTTATTGGAAGTGGTCAACACGGATTTATCGAGGGTAAATCATGTTTGACCCATTTGATGGCCTTATACGATGAGGTAACTTGTTAGATGGATGAAGGGAGAGCTGTAGATGTCATCTACCTTGACTTTATCAAGGCTTTTGACACTGTCGCCCCTAACATCCTCATTAGGAAGCTGAGGAAGTGCGGGTTAGATGAGGTGACAGTGAGGTGGATTGAGAGCTGGCTGTGTGACAGGACTCAGAGGGTTGTCATCAGTGGCACAAAGTCTAGCTGGAGGCCTGTAACCAGTGGTGTCCCCCAGGGGTCGATACTTGGTCCAATTTTGTTTAATATATTCATTAATGACCTGGATGACGGGACAGAGTGTATCCTCAGGAGGTTTGATCATGATACCACACTGGGAGGGGTGGCGGACACTCCAGAGGGCCGCGCTGCCATCCAGCGGGACCTGGACAGGCTGGTGAGCTGGGCAGATAGGAACCTAATGAGGTTCAACATCAGCAACTGCAGGGTCCTGCACCTGGGGAAGAAAAATCCTAGGCAGCAGTCTAGCTTAGGGGTGGACCTGCTGGGCAGTAGCCCTGAGGAGAAGGATTTGGGGGTCCTGGTAGATAGTAAATTGTCAATGAGCCAGCAGTGTGCCCTTGCTGCCAAGAAGGCCAATGGAATCCTGGGCTGCATAGGGAAGAGTGTGTCTAGTAGGTCGAGGGAGGTCATTCTCCCCCTCTACTTGGCACTGGTGAGGCCACAACTGGAACACTGTGTCCAGATTTGGGCTCCCCAGTTCAAGAGGTACAGGGAGCTGCTGGAGAGAGTCCAGCGAAGGGCAACCAAGATGATTGAGGGATTGGAGTATCTCCCTTATGAAGAAAGGCTGAGAGAGCTGGGACTCTTTAGCCTGGAGAAAAGAAGGCTGAGGGGAGACCTTATTACTACTTACAAATATCTAAAGGGTGGGTTGAAGGAGGATGGAGCCACACTCTTCTCGGTGGTTCCCAGTGACAGGACAAGGGGCAATGGGTGCAAGTTGGAACATAGAAGTTCCGTTCCAACACACGAAAAAACTTCTTTACAGTTAGGGTGACAGAGCAGTGGCACAGGCTGCCCAGGGAGGGGGGGGGGGCCCCTTCTCTGGAGATTTTCAAAACCCGCCCGGATGCAGTCCTGAGTAATGTGCTCTGGGCAGTCCTGCTTTAGCAGGGGAGTTGGACTCGATGATCTCTAGAGGTCCCTTCCAACTCTGAAAATTCTGTGATTCTGTTGGAGTGAGTCCAGAGGATGCCACGAAGATGCTCCAAGGGCTGGAGCACACCTGCTGGGAGGACAGGCTGAGCAAGTTGGGGTTGCTCAGCCTCAAGAAGAGAAGGCTCTTAGAGGACCTTAGAGCCCCTTCGAGTACTTCAAGGAGGCCTACAGGAAAGCTGGGGAGGGGATTTTTACCAAGGCAAGTACTCATACGACAAGGGGTAATGGTTTTAAACTAAACGAGAAGAGATTTAGATTAGATATTAGGAAGAAATTCTTTACCCTGAGGATGTTGAGACCCTCGAACAGGCTGCCAGAGAAGCTGTGGCTGTCCCAGCCCCAGAGATGTTGAAGGCCAGGTTGGACTGGGCTTGGAGCAACCCGGGCTGGTGGGAGGTGTCCCTGCCCATGGCAGGGGGGGTTGGGACTACATCATCTTTCAGGTGCCTTCCAACCCAAACCATCCTCTAAGTCTATGATTCTTCAGCTGTCTGCAAATACTAGTGTATGTTTAAACTCTGAGCATACCAAAGGAGCAGATATAAACATATTTGGCAGAGAAACAATGGGGGACCAATAAACTTTACGTGCAAAATAGCTGAGATTTGACCTGCTTATGCCAATGAATAGAACTAAAAATATTTTAGGTAATTAATATTTCTTTGGCACCTGCCTAGGGGCAGGAAGTTCTTAAACCTCTATCTGGTACCCGTTGAATGCACTTGAATACTTCAATTCACATACAAAACATCTCTTTATTAATACTTCTATTAAAATTATTTTACACCACCATTATGTTTGGGATTCTTTGAGCAATAATATTTTCAACTTCACACTGTGACATGTGACAATTTAAAAAGAGACATTCAAACTTATAAACAGTAGAAGCAGCTTGATCACTTTACATAAAAAAAGCAATGCTGCAATGGCAACGGGATTCTGAGTATCAGAGTCAAGATTACCGGTATCATTTAATACTTCTCATACATATTCTGTGTTTCAAGGCAGAGCAAGTCAACAGCAAAAACCCTGAACAAGACAGTTATTCATTAAACAGACCAGTCTGGAAGCCCGCGTGTGTTTGATTTAGTCTCAAAAAATTAAAACTTTAGGACGAACCTACCACCTAAACCCAAAGATGTCTTTCAACAGCATTTCCCCTTATTAATGAAGCTCTATAGTCGTATGTCAGCTTAACAGAACAGCAAGTCAAAAGGAACCAGTAAAACAGTCTGTTTAATGGAGACAATCAAATTTCAAGGAAGCACAAAGCTGGGAAGGTAACACTGTGAATTCATACCGAGACTGAGGAACTTGAAGACGTCTACATCACTGAAGCGAATTAGAGGCAGCATACAGTGTTTTCTTTTGATCAGTTCCTGCATGGTTACGCTGCTTTTAGAAATACCATAACAACATGAGCTTTCTTTTCCTATCTTCAGGGTGCCTAAGGAATCTCTTGATAGCTCATTCTGAGAACAAACAATCCTCCTGCTGCTATGATAAGCTCTCATTAATTAAAAGCCGAGTGATACTACCTCAGTGATAACTCATCTAAACTGAATTCAAGGTGGAGGTCTCAACTCTACAGACACAGACCATGCGACCGAGCTCTATGGAGGGACAGCAGGGCTCCCAAGGATGCAATTACTTCATTTCCTTTTTTTTTTTTTCCCCAAGCTATTTCCTGCATGTCACACACAAAACAAACCTGATCCCATGTCTAACACTGACATGACAAATCTCATTCACACGTCCTATTCTTGTCTCATGGAACACATGCTATATCCTAGTCAGGTCCTCATATATGCATGCCAGCAGAGTAATTGCGTGCCTTACATTCTTAGTGATCTGTTTGCTCTGTATCCGAGACATCTATTTCAATACCAAAGTACTAAGAGGAATCACCTTCTCCTGTGTTTACGGCTCTCCAACCCAGAAGAACACTTGGCTCTGGCTGAGTTCTTAAATAGCACAGACCTAGCCAGGACACATTTAGCACTTAGATGCAGGTTAGCTTTAAGTTTTGTTCCTCTATACCGTGCCTCTCCATAGTTTCATAAAAGAAATTTAGTAATTACCCAAAACGAAAGAGAAAAAAGTTGTTTAGCAGCAATCTTCCTAAATAAAAGCACATTCAGTTTTGCACCCTACAGAAACTACAAAAGAAGATATAACCATGCCATATTAATTGCTGACTTGTAAAACTATTTTTGTTTTATAATAAAAGCAGCAAAATGCTGCAAGAATAACTCATTAGAACTGCTACTGAAAGACAAAATGCACAGGCATATATCACAGTTCAAACAACAAATTAAGAAGAGAAGTAAAATGAGTCAGTTAACAGAACAAGAATTAAACCAAGAACTGGAGTACAGAAGTACATATCTCTTGGGAGACTTGCACCTTAAAGTTTCAAGGCCCCACAGGAACAAATTAATCCATTAAACAACACGCAAGTTTGGAAAAAACTCCAACACATACATTATTCTGAATAAAATCTCCTCAAGTCCTAGAATATCCAAACTCCTTTCACAGTTTTGTAGGTGGCAATCAAGGCATGGCGTATTTCAGAAGCGGTGAGGAAGAAACCATCACACAGTCAGGATGTTCCAAACTCTACCCGTGTCTGTTGTACAGACTTGTTGTATGACCTGGGGCAAATGCCTTCATCTTTCTTGGTTTCTCCATCTGCAGATTAATGACTCGCCGTAAGGGGATGCGATGTTCTTCAGATCACTACCAGCTTTAACACCTCTTGAAGAGCAAGACAAAAAAGTCCTAAGAGGTGTTCGCTCTCATGAGTCAGTATTTTTACCACTGGCATTAAAAGTAGCAAGGTAAACCTAAGAAGAATAAATGCTAAGAAAAGACTATCTCAACCTTTACGGGTAGGACACTGCAAGTTAGTTAGCTTTTGGTTCCACAGACCTAATTTTTTTTTTTTTTTTTTTTTTTAAACGTCTACGTTCCTGTTGCTGAAGAGCAAAGAGGCAGTAAAGTGTCTTTAGCGACTCAAACCAAAAGCAATATTCCGTACTTAATTATAACAGACCCCTAGGATCAAGTCATTTTTTTTCCCAGCTGTTAACCTGTACTTTTCTGTGCATTTTCCTCCACCCTGCTTGTGTTCGGAGACCAGTTTCACAACTGACCCCACCCACACCCAAGACATGACACTGCTACTAGTAAAAAGTAACTAACCCGGACAAGCGTGAGCAATGAACGCGTGAATCAGAGGGGAAGAAGGGAAAAGTTCCTACCTCGTCAACCCGTAGACAAACACTCAAGAGACTGAAATCCATTCCCAACACAATCGGGAAAGCAGAAGAGGAATTCATCTTCCTTCCTCATCAGCAGTTGGACAGCCGTGAGGAGAAAACCCAAAAGGTAGCCCTTCAAGAGAACAGGCGTTTCACATTCACCACCTAACTTCTTCAGCTGGAGAGAAAAATCAAGCCATCTCTACCACAGGAAAACAACAGACTAGAGGCAACATTACCTGTGTCCCTAAACTGCTGCTTAGCATCACTGGATATGCAAATTAGCATCAGACTTTCCACTTAAGATATCAGAAATAAGCAAATCTTCCAAACATTTCAGGAAGCAGCTGTTAATCCAGTGTATTAACAGCTTTTGAGCCACACCTATAAAAACACATGAGGAAAAACCCGCCTTCCGAAACATATGCCTGCATATCTGTTTCTTAAGATGACAATAGCATCTCAAGCAATGGAGTTACAATTAGGTGACCGACCACATCTGTATTCCTGGTTAATCTCAAATGGAGAATAAAATGTGTTTACTAGAACCACATCTGACACTCTTACACTCCACATTTTGGCTGGCATAGAGCATTCATAGTGTCAGTTAACACAGCTCTGCTTACAAACGGCAACTCATTCGACTACGGTAACCTACTTAACTAGGCTCTTATGGAGGCAAAAAATAGCCACAACAAGTAAAATATAGCCCAAGGTTAAGAATTTAAATGGCTGCCAGAATGAAGGCTTGAGAAGAACACTGTGCACCAAAACAACACCAGCGACAAGAAGCACAACCTGACTGATTTCCTCAAACAATTTTCCTCTGATCCCAAAAATCTATTTAGCAAGAAGTGAGACCTTCATCAGACAGCACGTGCGCGCACATTTACAGCTAAATCAAACTGACATCTCCAGCTAGAAAGATATCTCAGTTGACACAGTTAACATGTACATTCTAAGGCATGCTCATCCCTCCTAGATGGAGAAGGAAAGTAAGCCTGTAATTACGCTGCTCTGCAGAGACACAGTCCCACCTCTGGCATTGACTTCAGCTCTCCATGCACAGAATAATTGTACCTATACTTCCACATGCATTAAATTCCAGTTAATCACTGACAGCTCTGATATTATACTACCAAAAGCCCAAAGAAATAAACTCTTCCCAGAATCACTGGTTTCTCGTTAACACCTGTCTGGAAATGAACTGTACTTCTATTAGCGAACAAAGTTTTTCTTTTCTATATTGACATGCAAAATACAGAGATCTAATCAAAAAAAGTAGAAAATAAACTTTCAATTGAACCAACAAAACAAAACACACCCAAAATAAGACTCTGCACAGCCTCTTTTAAAGCCAGGCCAAGTCTTTCACAGACAAAGCTAATATATCCTCTATTATTACATGCTGCCTTAGCCTTTGAGGGTGTCCAAGAGTTTCATAGTAAAAACACCTGCACACCCCCTTTTATGACTATGCTAACATTAGCATACCATATCAAAACACATCCAGAAGAAAAAAAACAAGTAGATGGCACATACATGCATACGTTTGTTACATCTGTCTTTTGTCAATATTTGGCAAAGGAAAGGTGGCTTGCGTTTGTGCATCATACTAACATCATACTGCTACAAATCAAGTTGCTTCTCCTATATAGCCATCTGATTCTTGGCAGCTATCCCCCAAAAAATTAGCTCAGAATTACTAGATGCCAAAGTACTTGCTCAGTATTTAACTACTTCTGGGCACACAGAAGTTAAACTGATAGCATTTTGAAAAAGAACAGAACAATTAGTGCAGTTAACAGAGGCATCATATACATGTTCATGTACCTTGCAATGCAGAAAGGAACATCCGTAGGGGATACAGAGACTAATAACTTGACAAGCAAAGAGCATTAGACCACGTGTCCGTAGAAGCTGAACTTGGTCTTAGCTGTACAACACATACCTGTAGGCTGACAAAAGCGTTTCCTAACCTCTTCATTTCTCCATCTACGCAAGAAAGGCACACACAGCTCTGGAGAGTACAGTGAGAACGACTGTTATTCCGAAGTACCACCAAAGTTCAACCAGTACACTAGTTCTGTAACAAAACTGAAGTTAAAGCATTCATTTTGTGCTATGTTATGTGAAAAGACATTTTTACCCCCATATAGACGTAAGACTGGAATCACATGCAAATACCCACACTACTTCCTGGTTTTCTTTTTCATTACACAGAACACAGCTACACCCTATAATATTTCAAGCTCTTAGCTACCTTCGTTAGGCTTGAAAGGCCTTAAGATCAACCCCAAGCGCTACAGCACAGGCTCCCTATCTTTCATTACCCAGGGATCAAAACCCCGTTCAGCCTCTCACCACCGGCCACTCTGAAGCTACGGCTGAAGCAAGGGCAGCCCTGAGAATAACCAGGGCTGCCCAAGAGCCTGGCGTGTGTTGCCGGACTCTCAGCTACAGCGAGAATCAAAGTTTCAACTACTCACGCTGCTTTTTTCTCCCTTTGTCTTTTGAACTTGAATCAACCATTTCTGCTACTCAAATATTATCAAAGCAAAATTGTTTGAGATAGAATAACAGGCGTGACCTTTACAGTCATGTGTGAACACAGATTCAGCAATGTTAGACTCTGGGGGAAAAAAAAAAAAAATGACGTGACCAATCCCCCGCTCATTCCACAAGTTACCTTTCCAGACAACCGTTCCACTCATAATCCATCTGAACAACTGGACAAGATTCCAACTGAAAACAAAACAGTCGGTACTGCAAAGAGCTGCAAGTTACACGCTACATGACCACTAAACTAATGAAGAAAACCAATAATGAACATGTCAGTTTGCCATGTATGAAGAGACTGCCTGCCACGTAGTCATGACAGAACTGACCCTGCACCAGCTACATTGCTAACACCTGCCACAAAAATAAGCTTTCCCACTGTACAGTCACCATCTCAGAGGTAAAAAGTTGGTCCACATCACATTTAAATGCTTTGAAGTACTAAGTTAACTGATCCATTACGCTGGCACTTCTCCCTCATCGCCTCTTCATAACAAAGCACAACAAACAAGCCTCATCTCCACAGAAGATAAAGCAGTGTATGCTGTACCGCAGCATCCTTAAGAATTTATAGCAGCTGCCAGAATTGCAAAACCCCAATGTAACTTACTCTAAAGACCAAAAAATCAGGGTATGAAAGGTTAATTGAAATGAGGCTTAATAAAGCATCCTAGAAGGACAAGAACCATATACACACTAGAAAGTTCATGTATTTGGATTACCAAAAGAACTAACATCGCTAAGACACATAAGATAAAAAAAATAAACAAACACGCAAATAAAAAAAAAAACTTTGAAGACTACCCAAATTTTAGGCTTGATTCTGAGAAATTTACTATGCCTCCTTTCCGGACAATAAACAATTCAACCATTAACACAGATGTGATGCTGGTCAAACTTTAAAGCTCCCCTTCTTCCCTTAGGCAATTAATTGAACAACCTCCAGTAAAGACATTTGCGCTAAAAATTGCACAGCGTGACAATCTACAAACACACAAGATCTCAGAGAACAGAACTTGGATTTCTCTCCATTAAGGTGCTAGTTTTCCGAGGCCCTGACTGGAACAGTACAAAAATAAAAGACCAACTGAATAGTGAATGTCATCAAGACCGCACGCTCAATTTAAGTACGATGGTAGAGCTTGCAAGGTACTAATTCCTTCACTAGTTTGCCAGTGATGACTCCAAGACGTTGCAGTGTGAGATGGATTATAAAGGAAAGGAGAATGAATTTCCAATTTCAAGAAGGGAGGACTTGAGGTTTTCACTTGACCTCCCGAGAGGTCCGTCTTCACAGACAACTATGCTTTAACCATCATATTAAATAAGTGAAGCAAACACTTGTGCAACACAAACATTAACTAATTAACTTTAAAGCAATCACCACTTGAGTGGCTTTTTCCTTGCCTGCCCAGTCCTAGATATAAGGCCACTTAGAAAAACAACAGCTTCCTAAGGCATAGCACTGGAAGGCTCAACACCACACAGCTCCAAACTCACCATTTTATCAGCTAGAACGATAAAGAAACAGTATAACCGCTATCATACAGGTTCTTTCCACATACACTAGGGCAAAGGAAATGGAGACAGATAAAGCACAAGAGCCGTATTGTGTCACGTTCTACCCCTCCTATCCAAAGTTTCAAGACACAGCAAAGGGAATGAGCAGCCTATTGCCTTTTCTAAACACAGCGACACCACCCACCACTACTTTACATCTACTTTGGGTACTTCTTGGAGCAAGTTGCACATGGTATTACCCAGTCTCTTCCCTGTAAGTTTCTAGTATCTCACCACCACTTGCCTAAGAAACACACTTGCCCGTGGGAGGGTTAAAGTCAGTAGAATTTTTTCCATTTTATGACAACGGAGTTTCGCTTCTTACATATACAGGTAGCCCAGTCCTTCCCAAAAAACAAAGTTTTCAGCCGGAAGATCATCATGCTCCTGTGCTACTTTCACAGCACGCTAGGACGTTCCGCATCTGTAACTAGGGTTAACGTTTTTATCATAGGCAAACAATAATTACTGGATAATCCTGTGAAATACAGTTCAGTACAGCTCACCCACAGCCAGACCAGCATTCCCAGCACGTGACAAAAAAGCCAAAACAACACAACACAAAAAAGAAAACCTCATGTTTGTTTCTGGAACACCGCTTCTTTCAATTCCAAGTTCTTTGCTGAAGATGACTCCAGCAGCCCTGGCTCAGAATGTAAGTCTACAGCCACCCGCTAAACACATAATGCTTTTACCATGAAGTAAGAGCAACCCATCAGAACATACAAGCTCCAACCCTCTTACCTTTTCTGTAAAGTATAAACCCCATGTGGTCTAAGCATGATGTTCAACCGTCTCTCTTCTTCTTTTAGGAGGGGACCAAGTCCCAGCTCATTTTTTGGAAGCATTTCTAGCGTAATGAACAGGGACAGGTACGGATTTCTGCCTCTTTGTGGGAGTACTTACAATGGAACAAATGTCTCTGTAGGCTGTTCCCTTAAAGTGAGGTGGAAGGTCAGGACAGGGACAAACAACCGGAGACTACTGCTTGACGTGGAGTTACCCCATTTCTCTGCAGGACTAAATCTAGTTAACAAATCAGTAATCATCTAGATATGGTACTAATTGCCCTGGACAACGAGAGAACCATGAGCCTGAAGAACCCGTTGAAACTGCAGTCCTTTAAACACCAGATCAAGACATGAAGGACACTACATGACAGTGTATTACGCGTACCACAGGGAGGAAAAAACACTAAAGGTTTTTTGGGGTTGGATTTTATGTTTTTAAAATAAGATGCAACAGCATACGCCCCACAAATCCATTAACCAATTCTGAATAGTACACAGTATGATGACCGTCCTTACATGCCCACAAATTAGCTTCCAAGCCAAGCCAGTCATGTTTGGGAGTGAAGCTTGAGAATCCATTGCACATTTCATCTACAGTCTCCTTTTTCTGTTGTTTTGTTTAAAACATCTGTAAGTGTCTCTGCTTGCTTTATCTGCACTCAGTTAAAAACATATCCACATCCTAAGTTTCAACACAATACTTTATGTGCCTACTTCTGTCTGCTCACGGTACAAAGACAACTTCAAACCTGGAAAACTCTGTTTACTCAGTTTAAACACCTCCAAAACCTGCCAAGCAATCAAGACAGTAAGACAACCGAGTATCTTCCAATGCCTGCCCTTGCAGTCTCCAGAAGAATCAGTTTCACTCCAGTTCTTACACTTCGATAACTCCTTTCTGTTTAAGTCAATGCAAACAAGGAAGCGGTATTATCCCCATGTCAAGTCACACCTTTCTACTGCCTCCTTATATAAACCCAAAGTGTTTTGGGCAGTCACTAATTTTTACTTTACTTTCCTTTTCACTCCTCACAATATCAACTGTTTTGCATTGACATCTGAGATACATTTAAAGGCACGTTTCTTATTTTGTCACATCCAGTTTGCTACTATTTCTTAACTAGAAAGTCTTTTTCGAGATTGAAGTCAGCATAACTAACTTCTCCTCAGACCATCAGTAACTTTGAAAAAACAAAGTTCTCCATATTTTTGCCAGATTTAGTTTTACAAACTTTTACTCCATTGCACACGCTCTTGCTCAGCAAAAAATATAAAGAGAGAAAGCCTTCACTCAGCCTGTATAAGTCGTTATTCCCCATACTTGTACCATTCCCGTGAAATGGCTCAGAACTCATTTTCTACATTAAACCTTAACCCAAATTGATTGTTCTTTCCCCATCTCTGAGAAATAAACCTTACAAACAAGTACCTCCATCCCACAAGATACCGACCATTGAGTTATGAAGGCTGAGAAGTCACCAGAAGAGAGGTGTGTTTAAAACAAAAGAAGCCATCTAACAGATGTAGATAGCTTTATAGATTGCTGCAGAACTAGATTATAATGCTACATAACTTCGCCTTTGAAACACTGCAATAAAACAATATTGTCAAAGACTAAGGGTTCTGAGGGCAACATCTGTATCAACACAGGAAATCTAGCAAATATTCACTGCTGCAGCCTGACAGGGTAGTTACACCTCGTGCCTTTTAGCATCACTACCGCCACCCGCTCTAGTTACCATAAGCCTAAATCCTTTGCAAAACCAAGACCTAGCTTCCTAAGGCAACTCAGATGCAAAATTTGGGAGGGGTATACGGGGAGCGTGGTGTGTTTAAACAATTTGCATCTGACAGACATATAATGCTGTTAATTGTAACAGCTAGTAAAAAAGCCTAACCGTACCACACCACTGCTAACAGAACATGACATATACATTCTAAAATAGGCTGTCTGTTAAGTCCACTACATTCATTAACTTATTAACAATGCTTCATGCTACACAACCTAAAACTCTGATATGAGCCTCTCACACTAACTTGTAAAGGCTATTTCACCAGCATTGACTAACAGGAAGTACCTGACAAGCTGAAGACCCTCCGTAAAACTGGGTTTCAGAAAATGAAAGAAGGAAGAAATGCCTTATGCAAAGGGACTAAGGAAAAAAAGTTTGTCCCCCTCAACCCTCCAAGGAGAAGGACCATTAAGCAGGGGATTTAGGAAGCGTTAACTATTAATAACAGACTGCAACATGATTACTATGACATCAATAACATACAATTACTGACTATTACTTATTACTAAGTCAAGGGAAAACCTGACTGTCAAGAAGTACTTCCTCGATAAAAAGCAACTTATTCATTCCTAAACTCCTGTGGTCAGTTCCGAGTACCAGAGTGCCAGCTAAACGCTTGGCCACAGTGACCCCGTCGCTAATCACCACAGGGCACACATCTGCTCCCCACACACACACACTGTTAACCCAGCTGCTTCCCGCAGTCACAGGCCTTGTAAGGGTATCCTTCCCCCAGCTCCTCACTTCTTCCCCACCACCTCATCCGTACAGTTATGCCACCTGTTGTTTTCTACTCCTCTAAGCCTTTTTGCGTCCTCCCTACCGAATAGCTCTGCTGTTGCCTTTAAAGACTTTTCCCAAGACGCGGCAGATTTACACTGCCCTGCCTCTTATCAGTTCTATTCCTAGTCATCCATGTTGAAGAGACCACATAAAAGCTGTACAAAACTTCCTATTTTAGCCTCCCAAGTAAGGAAGCCAATTCACACAACGCTCAAGTGTTACAATCTGGACTCCCCTTAACCCCTAGCCCTTAAGAGCTACAGCAACTCTTCAAACAGAACATTATGAGAAAAAGTTTTAATAATACTCTAAACTGAGCCAAACACCATACAATTTTTCTCCTTTCCGCTTATGTTACCCTGCTCAACTCACTCGGGAGCTTATTTCCACAGTTTTGGTGTTGGTTTTGGTTTTTTTTTCAGTAAGTCTCTATCCTGCAACCAGCCCTGCAGACCTTCTCTCAGGCCACAATCACTGTGAATGAGATCTCATCACGGACCACTCATATTTGATTGAGGCAACCAGGTACACAGGTGACTAAGCCCTGGTCTCATTTTCATAAGCCAAAGATAAAACATCGTGTTCTAAATCTTAAGTACCAAGTCCACTACGGTACTAAAACTTTTTCCAGATAGCAATAGAATTAACTACCACATACACATTTCTATTTTAAATAACAGTATCTGCGTATACTTGTTAAAACCGCACCTTAAGTCTTCATCAAGAAATACACATAAGCAATGAAAGTTTACTAGTACATTTATGCATCAATTAGTCAAAGCAACACACAGGCACAAACGTTATAAAGATAAATTATTTAACCCACAACATGTAGAACAGTATGTCGTAGCGCTGCAAAATTCAGTACCTACAAAGTATAAAGGACCAGCCCTGTGCTCAGAGACCTAGGAAGTGATTTAGAGTTTATACACCACACCGTCGGCTGCCACCAGCTCAGCGATCAAGGCCACACTGTTTCCCCCCCACCCACAGAGCAAAACTCAAATATGGCTGTTTTCACGACGCCCCACGCCTGCCTCTTACAAACTTATTCAACTAAGAAAGTCCAGCCAATTCCACGGCAACCTGAATTCACGCAATCCTTCACTAAGACCCAACGGAGGTCCAACGACATCAAGCGCCAGTTAACGACGAGAAGTGGGAGCCGGGCACCCCGCAGCAAGGGGAGGACAGTGATTCTCCGCGGCACAAGTTGCTCACACTGCAACTCCACTCGTGACCCTGCCAGAAATCTACTGCATTCCAGCAAAGAAGATCAAGGTTTTTATTTCCTGGGGTTTGGGGTTGTTTATAGTTTTGGGTTGGTTTTTTTTTTCAGATTAGCTGGCAAAACCCTACTACAGGATTAAACCGCCCTATTCTGAGGCGCCGGCGACCGTCCACGCCGCCACCAGCCCCAAGACATCCGACCTAGGGACCCCTCCACCCATCTCGGATCGCCTTAGTCGCGACAATCCGCCAGGAAACTCAAAGCCACCTAACGAACCCCAGGCACCAGCCCAAACACAAAAATCCCACCCCCCACCACCACCGGCTCGGGCGGTCCCTCAGGGCCCGGAGAGCCCCGGGGCGGGGGTGGGGGTGGCGTCCCGGCGAAGACCG
>NW_009646746.1:36961-43219 GCF_000708025.1 Charadrius vociferus | reverse complement strand
GGGGACACGGCCCTGTGCGCCCCGGAGAGGCCGGAGGACGGCTGTAGGCCCTTTGGGGTCTGTCGTGCGCTGCCATGTAGGGGAAATAACTGAAAAGCGTCGACGACAAGCCTGGATTCACAGTGGTGGGCCTCCACCTAGGGGTTAGGAGTTGACTGACTGAAAAGAAGTAGTAAAAGGAAGGATCTGAACAGGAAAACACGAGGTGTGTATTTCCCACTGTGAAATATACCGTCCGTGGACCTTTCACCTAGGGACGCTGACAAAGGCACCCCGGGAGCTTTCCAACACAAGCTTCCTTTCACCTGTGACATTTTCAGGAAAATAAGAACTGTATTTGAAAGACGGTTCCTGAGCCGCAGGAAGCCCACTGTCCCTCACTTGGGTTTGTGAGCTTGACTGGAAAGCTGCAGAGCCACAGCAGCCAGCGAGCCCCTGACTGTCAGGTACGTTTCTATCGCCCTGCTGCTAGGCACACAGCGTGGTTCTTAAAGGTAACGTTTGCCACAGTTCTCTAGAAACAGCTCTTGGGTAACACCCTACACTTCCACATTTTTTATCTCAAATTTCTAATTCGAGTTCACATTCAGACTGAAACTTAATTTCAAACTATCCAAAATGCGAATGGCATCCAGTTTTTGTACTTCAACAGTGACTCAGGTCATCCAAAAATGGTGACAGATTAGAGTCGTTGAACATGCAACTTGGTTCCAAGCCTGTTCTCCTTGGGTAGTGCGCCCTGTGCAAATACAAATGACTTACTCATGCATTTTTTTCTCCTTACTGAATGAAATCATACCACAACCCCAAAATTTGTATGGGATCTCTGGTCAATCTCTCATATGAATGAATGACACCTGTAGTGGGCATTTAACAACACAGCCTTTCGCACCAGACACCTAAGTTTTAGACAGACATCCATTGCAGCTATCAGTTAAGTAAAACGACTTGAGAAGTCAGAACCTTAAATCTTTGGGGTAACATTTCAAAAATCAAATTAGTTTTCAGTTAATCATACACGCATACTCTTAGTCGGTAACAAAATGACAATATTTCTCTGTTGAACTTGTCATACATTGCGAGCGCTAATACAGCTATTTGCATCAGCAGTCCTCTTTCTGAAGTTGTTTCCATCCTTTCAGTAACTGGAGATCAATTTTTCAGCAGCATATAGAGACTCTAATTCACAGTTTTCCTTAGACGAACAGAGTACTGTGAGAGGAATGGCATTTCATTAATGAGGGCATTCTTACAGTGATGTATGCCTGCGCTTCTCAGATACACGCTTTTAGTTACGTCTTTGAGAAAAAATGCAGCTAGGTTAAAAGCACGTAAGTTTTGTGCCAGTGAGTAATACAGTTTTGCTTGTCCTCAGTGAAAAGAATGGATTTTCAACAGCCACTGTGAGAGGGTAGGAATGGCTTTTAGGTTAGCTGGTTAATTTTTTGGGGGCATGGGTGGCATTCCCACCCATGTGTTTCTGTTCCTTTTAAAGTAAGAGATTGAATTATTGCTTGAGGTATTTATAGGCCGGAGAAAACGAGCACTCTTGTTATACTAGGATTAACACTACTAATCTCTGTCTTGACATATAAGAGGACATAGAGGTCAACTACTAGGCATCGCCGGCAGATAACTGTATCAGTATTGCACACCGACTTGTGGCCGTGAATGCGTAGGTGGCTGCAGAACTGGCAGTCTCTCATGGGTAAACTCAGAGAGCCACGCTGCAGCTACATTACGACGCTTCACAGCGCATTTAATCACAAACGTGGCACCCAGATAGTCTTTTTCTGTAAAACGCCAGCATGTTGTGAGGAGGTTTCGTATTAAGGATTCCCTTTTATTAAGTATAGATCAATGAAGTTGAGTAATAGAGACGATTTTGACAGAACACTTAAAAAATTGGTCCCGATCCTCCAAGCAGGTAACTGAGTGATAATTTTGAATATGTGAATAGGCTCCCTGACTTAGATTTAATTCCTCACTTGAGCGGAACGACATTTTGACATTTCTAGAAGATACATTAATTTCCAGAAAGGAAGAGTTGTGAGACTAAAAAAAATACTGAAAAACCCCACCAAAAACAGAGAACAAGTTTGAAAACCCTGGAACTACCCACAAGTACAGTTATTTTCTGGTTGATGTGAAGCAGTATATGATGTGAACAAAAATCCAGTGACAAAGAACAGAAAATCAGAAGGATGAATTCTAAAGTGAGGAGAGATCACCTACAGAAGTGGACAACATGGGGGATCTTAATGCAGAGGCTGCACCGAAGCCAGGATACAAGTTATCATTATTGGAGGGGTGGGGTTTGCTATATAATGTTTTTTTTTTAAACCTTCAACTCGACGAATCATGAAATCGTAGGAGATATTCAGCTTTCATTATCAAAACAATAAAAGAGCAATAACGGTCAGCTTCTGCTTTTTATGGCTGTGGAGTCAACAGCGAACTTCCACTGCATGAAAACAGGAGACAAAACAAAACATCCCCAGTCACATGCTGCGTATGTCTCCATCGCAATATTGGTACATCTTGCTTCTTCCTTCCTTTTATTGCCTGGGGTCTAAAATGCTGAAAAGTTCTTCCTTTATGAATAATTGCATAATGGCAGATCTATAATGGTACGTACACTTTTCCACTTACTGTCTTTATTCAGCACATAATACACATCTCAAAACTCCTCTCACAGTTAGTTTCACAAAAGCAAACCTCTGGAGTTAATGTTTTGTTTGTTTGTTTGTTTGTTTTTTAATACAACAGTAACTGTATTCTCAGTGTCAAGATAGTGAAAGTCTTATCTTGTCTCCGATAATGTATCCGCGGCTTTGTTTCAAAATGCTTGAAATCCAGATCCCTCTTCTGATTCCTGGCTGCTAGACAGCCCTAAGCACACTGCTTCACCTCAGTATACAAAACAGTTTCCCATCTATAAAATGAGGATAAGGCAGTGTTAAGTATGCTATTTCACCTCTATATATGAAAAATTTTCCAATCTATAAAATTAGGGTAATGATTATTTACTCCATTGCAAAATGCTTTGAAAATTCATGGAGGAAAGCTCTAGGTGAGAACACTGCTTGAAAAAGAAACATCAGATATTTCGCACGTCCTCAGAGTTTGAAACGTGATGATTTAATCCTCTTTAAACTGCTGAACAGTTCAAATGCCTTTTACCTTGATTACTGTTTCTTTAGCATTTCTCTCCTTACATCTCTCCCTACTTACAATTCTTTCCCCATACGTAAATTGGTTTTAAACCAATGCCGTGAGAATAAGACAGCTTCCTGCAAAAATGTTAAATATCCCTTACAGAAAGTAGCTATTAGGGGAAAACAGGAGTGGAAAACTTCCTTTATGAGAGTGTTGTTTTGGAAATGTCTCTTGCTGTTTCTGGACAAACTCTTTTAATTCTAATTACGCAAGCTGAATGTTAGAAATGAAAGAAAAAAAAATCTAATTTTCTAGAAATACGTTCTTTACATATTAAAAACTTTTTTTAAGTATCACTTCATTATTCTTCACCTTCATTAAAAACACACAGATCTGTGTCTTTGTAATACACACTCTCAAGCGTTCAGCGATTACTGCAGTAAAATTTTTTTTGTCCTTATTCAGGTACGCGAGGGTTATTTTCTATTTTATAATAATCCAATCAGTGTGAACAAAGCATTGCCAGAGAGAAGGTTTTCCCCATAAGCACTTTTAATTCTTTTTCCCCTCTTATCGCTTCATTGTTGCATGTTTATTTTCCTTCTGGTCCCGTGGGAGCCCTGGGAAACATCATTTTGCACAGACAAGTAGCTATACAGTCTTCCTATCTCAATAAATACTGTTTCTTAGTTTCATAGTGCTGACCCAGACGGAGTCTGTTTTAGACACGGTTACTAAAACCAGACAAAATGTTTATGATGAGCTAAAAGCTACGAAATCCCCAGGAGAAAACTGCTTTGGGTTTGGCTTTGCTTTTTTCTAGGATCAAGTCATATCCCAGCTCTGCATCAGGAAAGGCCTTTTTTTTTTTTTTTTTGCGCTCAATTATGTATACAAAATAGAAGAAAGATTTTGATATGTTGTGAAACATATTGGCATGGAAAATATGTTGACGTGGGAAAAAAAGCAAACAACTGAAATCACTAGTTGCAGAGGCATGGCACAAATCAGCTACAAAACTCGTGCATTCTCCGACGTCTCCTCTGGTTTTCAAGATCTGAGCAGCAGTAGAGGTTTTGCATTGACTTTGTGAACAGAAACAAATTTTAATTCGTTTCTGTTTCTATCAGCTATTCTAATCAGGAAAGAAACAAAAAGAGCTGTGGAAAACAACTAAGTCACTGATTTATCACATTAAAATGCAAACAAACCGAGGGGTGAGCTAGTGAAACTATTTAAGGTAAAAATAGCTGACATCAGCTTTGGTGACACCCAGCGCAACTCCCATTGACACTGAGGTCAAGAGTCTTTTATTGCAACGCAAGATTCTGTCATTGGTACTACAGCCCGCATTGGGACCAAACAAAACACAAATTGCCTGTTGATGCAATAGCTCTTGGCCGGTCCAAAACAGCAACAGAAAGTGGGGCAAACAAAAAAGAAGATGTGTTTGTGAGAGTCCTAGGTAAAAATCCTAGAGGAAAGAACAGTAAAGAGGTTACAACAGGCTCAGAATTGTTTGCATCTTGACCTGGTAAATTGCTTCACCTTAGTAACAGTCTGTTTCCTTTCTGGAAAAGAACAGTCTCCTATGTTTGTCCTAGTGACCAGGACTCTTTCTTACTTTTTACCCTATTTGCAAAAATAGGTTTTACCGTTATAGTAGTTCTACAAAATGAGCAATGGACCTTTTCCCCCCCGTGTATTTTTTGAGACTTAGAGAACTGCAAAAATATGCCTGGTCATTGGTCTTTATGCTAAAAATACTTACTTCTTTATATAGTCTTATGAGCTTGAAGGCAGGGGAAAAAAATCCTTAGAACTGAGAGCCTGGGAAGAAAGAAAGTCTTTCGGGTTGCGACTGAACGGTCTTTGTGCTGATGCACATTTAAACACTGAAACGGTGTACCTGCAATGACTGCGGATGTCATTGTTGGCTGAGTCGTACCTTTAAAGGCCCACATATAAATACAGTTATGTTTCTTATAAATTGTTCAATTTTGCAAATAGGTTATTTCCACTCGCAACCTCTTCACTGAAAGTACATTTCAAATACTATGGAAGTATGAACTTTAGTTTTAGTTTTGTTCGGTTAGAAAAATCATTAAGATTTCTACGAGTTGTTTAGTCAATAGCATTTGCATCCAGGCTAAAGAAAGGAAGAATTTCATCTGCCGATAGCATTACATGCCACAACAAAACTAGTGGGAAAGATGGAGAAAAGAGAATTGCTACAAGTTTATGCCAGATTTAAATAGGTACAGAAATGTGGTCATAATTGCTCGTAATTTTGCAATAGCCTTTCCTGAAATAGGCCGTACATTATTCCACTATGCAAAAAGTGGGAGACAGAGCTATTGCATGTCCTAATGACTGTCATTTCATGGTCTGCAGCCCAAATGCATATTAAATAGGATAGATAAGTCTTTGGCATGAGATGGGAATAACTTTCTGTTCTGGAAAGCAGAGAAAATTATTAGGGGAACAACTATGTTGGATCTGGTTTTGAATAATATGTTGAAAGTAGCTGTAAATCTAGAGGAGTGAAGTGTATTAAATGAAAGCCATCGCAAAAAAATAAAGTTCACCATGTAAAGAAGGGAATAGCGGTGACAAAGCGCAGGTAGGGGATTTCCAAAAACTTCATTAAGTATCATGATACGTATGGATGGGACCTTGGGATAGTAAGTCAAGGAATAAAGGAATGCAGGACACCTGATGGCTTCTGAAAGGTACATGACGGACTTAGCGGCAAAATTTTCTGATGCAGTGGAAAGATGGGCAGTTTAGTAAAGAAATTATATAAATATCTCAGATGGAAACATTTTAAATTATTATATAAATATGTGGAAGAACTAATGTTAGGGCTACCATTGCCTGTCAGACTGTGAACTGGGGCACTGCAGTAGTCTCCGGTGGAATGGATTTTATCCGAGATTACTGGATAGCCTGGGCGGTAGAAGAATGTACGCTTCCAGACTGTTTTGGTGACTCGGTACCTGAGAGGAGATGAAAGTAATTGGGAGGGGAAAACCCAGAATCAGAGGGATCTTGAGAAACAGACAAATGGTCTGAAGATAGCCTGATAAGATTCAACAA
>NW_009646746.1:0-36937 GCF_000708025.1 Charadrius vociferus | reverse complement strand
AATATTAGAAGTATCTGACAAAGCTGCAAGTCTGTCAAAAAGGGTCTGACGGCCACAGCGGCTCACAGTCTGAACAGAAATCGGCGAGAGATAACCCAAGGCAAAATTCAGTCGAGCACATAATGAAAGAAATGACGTCTGTAGGACATGAAGGTAATTAATCTACTGACGCTTCATCTGAAGTACCACATCCCGTTTTTGAGTATCCCACATTAAGACAAGTTATTTTACATCAGTTAATTCAGAGAAATGCAGAATATACAAGAAGTTTAGAAAATAAGTCCTCTGAAGAAAGGTTAAACAAGTCGTATTCGTCTGGAGAAGAGAAGAAGAGGAAACACTGAGTTAATTTTCTGCGATGGACAGGTTGTTAATTACAGGAAGTTGATTAATGTTTCTCAGTATTTACTACTAGGAATACAAGGATAAATTTGTCTTAATTTACAGGAGAGGAGAGAAAATTTAAACTAGACAGTGGGGAAACCTGTGCTATAATTAGGGTAAGGAAGAAATAGAAGAAAACTCATTAAACCCATTACCCTTATCAAAAAGGTTGTAGAAGCTTTAAACTTTTCAATGTTTCTTTTATGTGGGTTTTTTGTTTTTTTTTTAAAGGTACATAAACAAGTGTCAGTTCAGAAAAGATTAAAGTTGAGTTGTATAAACACATGATATTTCTTAGTGCGTGTTGATTGAGGAGCTGAGCTTCTCAACTGTGTATTTCTACATACGCATTCAGGAAAAGGAACCACTAAATCAATCCAATTTAATATGACGTGTAAAAGAGATGTCACAGAACTTAGTAATCAACGGTGCCAGCCTGCAATGTGCTAGCTGCTTTCATTTACTCTCATGTTCCTTTATGCTTGGTTGGAATAGGCCTTCGAACTGCTGTAATGTTGACTTTACTGATGAAATTATTCCAATTTTTATTGAAAAGTCAATAAAGTAGTATTAGATAGCTTTCGAAACACATGAAAACTAGCTTTAACAGTAGAACAAAAACCAACTTGTGTGGCAGAAATACCATCGTAGGCCCATAAATAAAGATTTGTGACAGGATATATTTGGAAGGAGGGACTGTAAGCTAACCCCCAGAAAAAGCATAAAATGTTTTTCAAGTTCACTTTTTAAGCTGGCTAGGAAGTTGAAAGATGATTGAAACAATCTGACAAGCTTTCAGGACATACATTCTTTTCAGAGCATGCATTGGCCTTCCAATGCCAATAAAATTGTGTAATCCGTTAAAAAAATCCTTTCTGCATTTTTTCCCTTGTTTTTTTTCCTCAGCTCACAATTACAGTAACAATTTCTCTGCAGGATCTTGGCCCATCACTTCCTTCCAGCCTTTTATTAGTCTCTAGGAAATGCCCGCACCTAGTCATTATTGTTTAATTGGAGTGTCACCAAATAATAGTAATGCTTTTAATCTTTACAAAGAGTGATGAATTGAGACTTGCAGTGTCCTTGAGAAGAGATGAGGAAAAGCACTCCAACGAGTCGTGAACAAAACCTGGGCATTGCCCCTGTAAACATGGTTATTGCTGACAAGAGCATTCCTACTCACCTCTAGACCTTCAAACAGACCGGGCACAGGTTTTTAGGACTGAAATTCTACATTATTTTTTTTTTTTGTCCCCTAAATCTTACAGGCAGTATTGTCAAAAGCTGCGTAGCATTATCACTGTTTCTGTGTCACTGTTCCAGACCTCCCACCTCATGAACATGCTGCATCATCTCTAGTTGATTTTGTCCACAATTAAAAGGCTGCAAATTTCTGACCATTCACAAAAACACGGGATCAAACAAGAAGATGCCAGCTAGCCTAGGATGTTGGTCAGGGTTATCATCTGTAATCCAGCTAGGACATCAAGGGAATGCTGTATCCTCCGCACAGAGTTTGGTAATCCCAATGGCAAAAGTAGCTTCCATTGGGCTTCTTCTCATCAACACGAACGGGGAGCTGGTGCACGGGGAAAATGGAGCTGATTCAGTGTCGACTGTGTTTCTACACACATAGGCGATCAGAGAAGCATCGGCACGGAAAGGCGATTAGGAGGAAAAGGATCGAGACTAGTTACAGTTGTTTATCCTGTGGGAGCAAGGGGAAGCTCATGACTTCTGCTTGGCTTTCTCTTTTGATTTTAGGGACAGCCTGACTATGCAGTGTGCCAACGCCAGGTTTGACAGTAACATACAGCAATGATAAAAACGCATTATGCTTATTTCAAACATTTGCCACTGCCTATAGTGATTGAATTCTGGGGGCTTGAATTCTGCTCCTGCGTAGCAGCACTGGTTTAGATGTGAGCTTAATTGAATCACGGCAGTGTGCACACTGCTCAAGCAGTTTCTAACCTGATTTAATTAAATCAATCAAGGCAAAGTCTTTATTCAAACACTTGTTCCAGTAGTTCATCTGTGATCAAAGAGATCATGTCCCCCTCTTTGCTGTGAGCAGTGGGTATGCCTGGAGAGTAGTATGGCATTCATGTTTATTTCTTCCTATCCTGCTCCATATCAAACTCAAATGTCTAGAAAAAAGTTACTAGAGTGCCACACCCAAATCTAAGTCAACTATGTCCATAGCTAACATCTGTTAGCATTACTGTAATGACCTCAGGAAAAGACTATGAGAGGAAAGTTAGTAAAGATGGAACTGAACAATGTTTATAATGCTATGACCCTGGTATTGGTAAATAAACCAATGAATAATATAAGAATATTTTAGTTAGCATGCCCTGTATTTGTATTCCAAAAATAAGGTAGCCAATTAAACCCAAAAGCAAAGAGTTTGAACTTCTTCTGTAAAAAATATAAATATACAACAGCAGGTATACATAAATGTGCGTAGAAATAATATTGAGCATGCGTGTAATACTGGACCAACCTGTAGAACTCTTTGCCACTAAGGTTATGGAGATTAAGAGCTTAAGTATATGCAAAGGAGACATCTATTTTGGTAATGTGAAGAGTCATAATTACCTCAAGCATCTTGATAAATTATTTAATCATTAATGAGCACTGTTAACTGCAGTGCTTCATTCCAGATAATAGGAAAAGTGAAGTTATTTCCATATATATTGTTTACTTTCTCCTGTTTAGCATCAGGTATGGTTCACTTTCAAAGTCGGAACGAATCAGTGTCAGCTTCCGAATTATACTTAACACAACAATATATTCTAATACTGTTGTATAAATATTCTAATTTACCTAAACAACTTATCTATCTGCCAAACACATATCTGTATGTGCTAGAATTTTTAACCAGTAATAAGATACAAACATTTTTCCAAAAAACAATCCATTTATTTAAAAGCAAAACCTGTTGGGGGTGATTTGTCTTCTATGGGTGGAAGCAGTGTTACTGTTTTCTTAGCTTTCTCACATTAGATACAGGTTGAGAAATGAGAAAAAATGTCACACGTGCTTCATTTAGTTTGGATTAATTGATTGAGTTAGAGTCACTTCCAAAAGCATTTTCAAGGCGCACAGTCCCTTAGAAGCCAGACACTTTACTTTTCAGTTAATAACTCTGAAATAAAAAACACGGGCGGTGGCCTAGGAAAGCAGAACCTTAATACATATCCTCCCACTCTTCTCCATCGCCAAGAACTGCTTACTGACAGTCACAACTCTGCTTAAATATCTGCAGGGAAATAACATTACAAAAGAAGGCAACAGCAACCTTGCACATCACCAAATCAGGACTTATTTACTTTATTTGTGGGCTGACAGAAACTTACAGTTACAGTGCCTGTCAATGCTGCCTCTTCTGGTCTAGATCCACCAAACAGCTCAAGAAACTGCTCTGCTCTCTAAGCAGTCAGAAGCTGGGAAAAGTTTTTTAGTTAAAGATTGTAAGGGAGACATTGCTAAAGCGCAAAGGGCAGGTAAGCACATTTTCCCTCTTGTGCCTTTACTAAAATGGACAACTGTCCAGAGCTAGGATACGAACAACTTCTCAGCCTTAATTATGGTTCTCTTTGCATCTGCTGACATGGTTCAGCTGTAACGGTCTTTTTGCATGGAACACATCCAGTCACATGGCTTGTAAGTACAGGCAACAGTATAGGGAACCACTATTGCTGCGATCGTTTTCGCTTCTTCAATTACTTGTTTGGACCATGAGTAACACTACACACTTAAATGCAGCATTTGGTACATTGCATTGCTAAAGTTCCCTTTTTCTAATATATATTAAGTTGGGAAAGTATTATTCCTTAGATAAGGTATGGAAATCTCTAGTTGGGCTTCTGTCAATCTTAGCTGCTGATGAGAAGATGACTTCTGCTTCCATTTGTGAACACTATGCTTTCATACATAAAATGCTTTAGGACATGGAAGAATACACAGCCTCGATTGTCTTAGCATAGGCTTGCTACTGAAGGCACCTATGTCTGCCAGAAAACCACATTATGAGGCACTTTTTTCAAGAGCTGTGTGTCAAAACTCACAGCTTCGTGATATGATTTCCAAGTAGTCCACAAAAATGGGATCC
Source organism: Charadrius vociferus (assembly GCF_000708025.1). Taxonomy (NCBI): domain Eukaryota; kingdom Metazoa; phylum Chordata; class Aves; order Charadriiformes; family Charadriidae; genus Charadrius; species Charadrius vociferus. The sequence goes on along the minus strand of NW_009646746.1, from coordinate 32,436 downwards.
AGGCTTTTATGCCTGCAGAACCCATTCATGAAGGCTAAATGAATTAAAGTGGGATGTTTTGTACATTTTAGATACTGATACAGAGACTTGCAAGTTGCCTCTTTTTTCCAGAGAAGAAGAAATAAATTCCTCAGTGCTATCTAATTCTTGTATAATAGAAAATTAGGTGGGAGGCACTAACTTGCCGTTTGCGCAATGATACAAACACAGCTTTTTGGAAAAGGGGAGCACAGAATACAAGCCATCAATTTAAACACGTACACGTGTTCACCATGGGTATGGACATGTTTAAGACAGAAGTCAATACCACCATATACTAAAAATCTGCATGATAGAAAACAATTGAGGACAGTTAACTGCAGCACAGGTTTTCTCTTTTTTCTCTGCAACTATGTCCGAGTTTCAAAGCTACATTCTATTATCAAATGAAATCATTGCTCTTCTGAAACGAGCTAAGTTGCGCAACTTGGAGACAAACCAACCTATAAATGTGGTTTTGCCGTTGAGAAACACTAATGCTGCTAACCAATGACAGAAGACAGAAAGGCGTCGCTCTATTTTCTGCAAAAGCACAGAAAGAATCGTTTGCCCACAGGTTTCATCGTAGGCTCTTACCCCAGCAGCAAACTGGTGTTTGTATTCATCAGCATCGTTTAGGCACAGAAAGGAGAGCAAGCGTACCCTTCAGCATCAGCTTATACCCTTTCTGGGGTGCAGCTTATCCTCCGGTGTGTCTTGTCAGCTCTGATGATGGCATACATCTGCAGGTATTGAAGTATTGCAATACACAAATGCTAAGCCTGGGCATTCTCGAAGGCACCAAAGGAGACAGAACCACAGCGATGAGTGAGAAATAAATGCTGCGGTGGGGGCCCTCTGCACCCAGAGGGACAGAGGGCATGGCTCTACACCCATCCATCCCAACGAGGCAGATGGCTCATGGTCATCCCAGGCACCCTTTGTCACCGGGACAGAAGGAAAACTCAGCATCTTAGCAGCGAATGGTCTTTATATTAGCATCCTACAGCTAAAGCCTATGAGAAGGTAAAAATCACGTTACACAGAGTACCAGCCTGATAAACAACCACCACAAAACCCTAATCTAATGGGGGCATGAACCTTCTTCTGAGTTGTGCTCTGCAGTTCTTCCCCGAACGTGCTTTGTCTCTAGAAAAATGCATGTGCGGCATCATTAAAAGGAGGATACAAGCTTGCCCTGTCATTGATGAAGTAGATAAAGAATGGCTTGACGTTCTTTGAAGTACAGAACACACAGCATATCTGAGAGCTTAGAATAAATTGCCCAATATACTCTAGATGAGAAACAATATGTCACATTATTAAAGACACACTAATGCACAAAATAACAGGCTTAAGGTGGCAGACTCAACTTGGCATTATCTTTTTGTTTTTTGAGGAGGGGGTTGGTCAAGAGAACTTGAGCCATCCTTACCCTGAAACTCAGTGACCTTTATTCTATCATTTAGCTCAAGAATAGCTAGTCTAAGTGTCTGCTTTGAATTGATAGAAAGTTAAAAGAAGGTTTCAAGTCTGCATAAGGCAGGCAAATGTGCAGCATTATTTTAGGACAGAAATTATTACTTGGCCTTCTGTGAACCATTTATACTTTGAACAGTGAAGATTGATGGCTCTGGTGTCTCTCTGGGCTAGTATGAACACACAAGCTAGCTTCTGTTATACTGTTTTTTGTTTCCATGATTACTATGCTAGTAACAAGCAAAGCTCCCTTTGCCCAGCCAAGCTTACAGTAATTAAACCAGGCAGCACATCTCAAACTTCTCTTCTTCCACTGCATGCTCAAGTGGAGAATTAAGCCCTGTACACAAATATAATTCCAGCAATTTGTTTTGTAACCTCATACACCAGTCAATGTTAAGCAACTATAGAAAAATAAATGCATAAACAATAAAACAAAAGTACAAAGAACAGCTTAATACTACAATAAGCAATTTAAACAGCTGTCTTAGTTTATCCTTCCCACAGAACAGTGTTTTTTTCATTCCCCAGCAAGCATCTCTTCCAAAAGGAAAAGTAAACCTTTGTTAGTGCTTACTAATTGGGCAGAGCTGGATAAAGTCGACAAACATTTTCTACATTTGTTTCCCATTTAAAATATAAGGCTTCATTTGCCTTTTACACTACTGTGAAGTTTGTGTTTATGTGAGTTCATGCTTTCAATTTGCAGACATTAATTTTGTACAGACACTCTCTCTATATATATATGGAGACTCACTACTATTTGCAGACTTGAGGATTCTTAGTACTTCAAAAACAATTTTTCCCCCACCACGTAAATGACAAAGAAAATATGAGACTCCGTAAGAGAAATATTGAGGTTGAAAAAAAGAGATGCCGTTGCTCTCCTCCTTCCCCAAATGTAGGAAATGCAGGTCTCCCCAAGTATTACATTAGCTCTAAGTCGTTCAAATAGTAGGAGTTCCTTTAGAAAATAAAGGTGAATTAAATACGCTCTACAGGCATATAAAAAACCTGACCTTCTTACATTAAAATCAGTCTTGAAGCCAGAGTCCAGTTCGCTGTTAACCTATACAACATCCTGTGTTTATTTTTCCCTGTCCTCCAACTTCCATTGTGCAACCTTTGCTCTTGTTCGATGAAGTCTTTTGAAGAAGGAGCATAATTTCTCATTTTGGGAAAGCACATAGCTCCTTGAGTCATTCTGTAAGTGAATGTAAGACAGAAGCCCTGCAGCTCAAAGTAAAGGAGATCATGTGATTATCAGAACTAATAATTCCACAACTTAATCTCAGTTCTTCTAAGAATTCAGTCAAAGTTACTTGCAGTAAAAAGGTGGGCTAATACAAGGAAACAAGGGGGGAAGGGTGCTCATGCTGCACTGTCTCCAAGGGACACGGTGGCTGCTGTCTGACTTTGCCATACTTTGAGGAAACGAGCGCTCAGGGGAACATAGGAAAAGCAATCCTCATACGTTTGGGGTGCGGGAAGCGATAAAGGCAGGCAGAGGAGCCATCTCTCAGCCAAAGCACGCTGCCAGGTGAGCCTGAGGCCTAGATCCTACTTTAGGGTCCATTACTCCTTTTTGACACGAGCAACAAATCCACTTGACCTCTTCCTGAGAGAACAGAGGTAGCCAAAGATAAAACCTGAGTACCTTCCCTGCGGCAGGTATCTTCCATCCCAATGATGGCAGAATGTTACTGCAGACCTCAGAAGACCACTGGCATGGGTTTTACAGGCACTTCTCAGCTCTCTATAATGAAGCTGATTAAATCCACACAGTGCTGTAGACCAGCGTGAGGCATAGGATATAACTACGTATTTTTGCACCACCAGTCTATCTACCTGGTTATTTCCAAATTTGATATTCACATACAAATCCTGCTTCCAGTTCTGACTCGAGGCATGTCTTTCTGCCCGACTTGCCAGTGAAGTCAATCTGTGAAAGCAATACTGTAGTTGTACTTCTGAGACGCTCTGCATGCTGATGCAAGCCTGAACACGATTCCTTAGACTCAGGTTGGGTGGAGAGGGAACAACCATGTTACAAAACACGCCCAGAGATAAATTCTTCAAGTATGTTGATTTTCATGTAACACAGTTTTCTTAAAAAAAAATAAAAATAAATAGACAGTACAGTAATAGCAGGTTTCAGACTAACTCCCCTTGAGCCTGTATCCACCGCTGTGCCCAAAAGCATGCTGGTACGGTTGCCTCTGGAAGACCCCACAGCACTGAAATGCAGTAAGCTTTCAGCAGGGCACATAAAAAAGGACAGAGCCGATCAGAGGCTCACTCTCTATACAGATGACATGCTCTAACTGGACATAATGCAAGCCAGGAGGAGACAGAAGACCAAATCTGTCTAGTTTAATCTGTAACTTCCAGTGAGTTACATTGCCCCGCTAATTTCCGGTGCCTCTGTTTCTTTTGAAACTTATCAAGAGGAAGGCGTGTGTTTTGCACCACATCGAATCCCAGTGAAGCTATTACAAAATGATTAAGAAGTGAGTTTACTTAGCCTGCACAGATCTCTCTAAATAGATACTTCCCAAAGTAACCTGATTTCAAAGGTTTTTAAAAAAAAAAATCACACGTAGAAGTTGTTTATTCCCAAAGAGATGAACCAAACCGTTCTCTGCACTCTTAAGTCCTTTCCAGAATGGGATTCCTTCCATGCCGCCTTTTCATCTAAACATATTTGTTTTATTTTAATTGGTGTGTTTTAATGTGTATATGTCTCTTGAAGCTCATATACCTCAGACCCAGCTAGAGTATCAGTGTCCCTTATGAGATAGCATCATGGAATATTTAATATGCTATGGCAAGCAATCTCTTCTGTATTATTTTGGTCCAACATTTCCTGGGTTATTTAATCTCAGCTTTTTAAAAATTAAGTGTCCTGTAAAAGGAAACTGCATTAGAGGGAAAGCAATAAATGCTTCATTCAGTGTGCTTGGCCCAAATAGCTCACTGAGTCTTGAAATGAAAAGACCCTTGTCCATAACAACACAGACACAATTACAAGCACAGGCAGGATGGTTTTGCCTAGAAGGGGAAAATGCCTTGTAGCATTAAGGAGGAGGGGTGAAGTCTCTCAACGGGTAGGGCAATCGGTTTGATAATTATTAGGACGCTTATAATAGGGAGTGGGGAAGACATGGGAGGTCAGAAGTGCATAAAGGGCACAGCAAAGTGAACCTCCCATCTTCCTAAGGAAACCACATCCTCTTGTTCCCTTCCTTTCTCCCTTAACAGAATATTTAGGATAACTCCTTACAGAAGCATTCCAAGGAGAAAAACCCATCAATTATCACTTCCTCCTCCATTGTTCTTTCCCAGCTGTACCTTCTTGAATGTTATAACACTTGATCCAACACCCTTTTCCATGTCATCCTTCTCTTCAGTTGTTCGCATGTTACTCCTCTTTCTTACTGCTGTCATAAAATTTGCATTCTGCCTTCCACTTGCACGTGTTCATCTTGGCTCCCCCTTTTGCTTCTCTGGTCCTAATCTGCAGGTGTCCTTTAACTCCTCCTAACTCCTCTCTCCAGAGGGATTCATGTTGCAGATGGCAGCAGCAAAAGGAAACCGAGGTGCACCTTCCAAGCCAAAGCGACAGGGCTTCAACAGTATCAGACCCCACAGCAGTGCTTAAAGGGATGCTCCAACAACTTCATCTGTTAACAGGGGTCAATCAAGCATGGTGCCTTTTTTTATTTGCCATCCGTTAACGACTCCTTGGGCCAATTAACATTATCCCACACGGTTCAATTCAGCAGGAACGATCTTTTGCATAACTGCAGCAGCACTACAGACCTCAGAAAAAAAGCTTGACTAAGGCTCAGCGCTTGGTCATGTTCTCTTCTTGCTTCTCTGAAACTAACTCAGAATTTGGTCTGAACAAGAAGGACCAAACAAGCAGCAGTCATGCCCAAAACAAACATTTTATTCTGATAACGAGGTTACAAAAAAAATGTTAGTCTCTCGGTAGGGGTATAAATGCAGAGTAGCTGCCAAATGTAGGGAATGCTGCTCTGCACGTCTGCAGTGCGGTAACTGTTCCTGAAAGGATCTTTCAGATGTCACAGCATTTCTGTCCCTTCGGGGAGTGATGCTTTCAGTTCCTCCCTTGATCACAAGTTCTCTGACAGCATTGCATTGGAAAAAAATTTGTTATTTGCAAACTCTTTTCAGGCTATATTCCTTTTTTGCTCAAGTTCACTAGATTTTTACTGTGTGAAAAATCCAGGCTGCAGAGACAAGACATATATTCAGACCACTTTGCAGTACACAGGAAATTTAAGGTAGAGAAGTGCCTAGGATAGTGAACCGTGCATGGGACTCACAGTGACGAGACCCATGTGCTCTTGCTGCTTCTGCAGACAACCTGAAGACACGAGAGGCTAACAAGCCTGTGATCCGGCTGCCTACATTGAAAAAAAAATATTTTATGCATCAATTTAGTTCACCACCATGAAATCTGCAAATATAAAGAACAGTCATGTGTTTTTAGTAGGAGGAGATGATCTCTCATCTCTTGACACGGGAACTGAATCTCTGAGGACAATTTGCTCTCATAGTCCCCTGCTTTTTGAGAGCAATAGGATGTGACTTGTTCCAAGGCTAAGTGCCTTCTGAAGAGGCTCTTGCATGCTTTCCAGATGGGCTTTGCATTATCTCCCCATACTGTTAGGATACACTTAAACAGCACTGCCAGCAACAGGAAGTTGCTGATGTGCTTGCTCGTGTGTTTTAAGATGCTTTAAGGTGAGCTGCCAGATTTTCAGACAGAGGTTTTTCTGTTTTGCATGCCAAATATTTCTTAAAGAAAACATACTCTATTTTCTCTTGTCTGTGCTATCACTCAGTTGCCCTACTGGCATGGAAATTATGTTCTAGTCACATTGCAGAGTAACAGGAAACAAGTTTTGCTTTTTTCCTTGGAACGGGTGCCAAGTAAACCGCATCAATAGCTGGTTAAATTACATCTTCACATTGAATGCATTTCATGTAAAAAATTTTTGTCCGTTGATACCGCTATCAGCTTTCCGATACATAATTATCTGTAGTAATGCCAGCAGCACTCACTGACCTTGTTTTCAAATGGAAGGTTGTCGTGGCACATGCCAACATTATGTCTTATACCACTGTCTAGACGTGGCCAAAATGTCTCTGAGCCTTTACTGACACTGTTACGGGAACAGAGATAAGTCCATAACACAGCTTTTCAACCCACCCAACACAGCACAAAGGAGTTTCTTTAACCTGAATTAAAAATGAACCCAGACAACAGAAGCATAGTACCATCTTGGCCTACTAATGCAAAACAAAATTATTTTTGCCTTTGCATGTCAAAGTGAAAAACGTACATCTTAGTTATTTTTATATTGTAAATAAGTAATTTGTTCAAGACTGAAAAAAGCAAAAAGCCACAGACAGTTCCACAGGGAAAGAGCATCCCCTCTTACCCTCCCCAAAAGCCAAAACCAGCAGAACTTTACTCACTTAAGTAAATATATATCAGCTTATATACATCTGCTTAGTCTGAAGTGAAAGGTCTAAAGCACACGGTCTTTTTTCTTACTCCTTTTTAATTCTCACCATGGGTATTGTCCAATCTCAGTGCTTTGAGGCACAGAGTATAAATGAAGAGTAGCACGCTCTGATTTCTCAGCTTAGCTTTAAACTACAGGGTCCAGCAGGCATTTCCAAACTAAGACTTAAACTTAACAGTACAAAAAAATGCTGAAGGCGATACCATTTTAAGATATAGCTGCCTCTGCATTTCACATCCTGGCTTTAGTTCTCAAGTTGTGAAATACCTTCCTCTACCTAGCCTAGTTCAACTGTCTGGGTAATCGCATTGTCAACTGAGCTGTTGAACATGGCTGAGAGCCGTTTCTAACCCAAGAACCTCCACGTGAAAAGCTGCAGAGGCTTAACTACCTCCAGAATAGGCTTATGCACATGCCTCCCGCATAGACAGGACAAAGCAGAACTCCTCTTTTCTTTGGTAGCGCCAGGTTTTTCTCCCAGGGAACCACACAACTCCTAATTTGGTAGACAAGCCACATTTTCTTTAAAAATATACTGGAAATGCTGTAAAAGAAAAAAATTGTCTTGGAATTTTTTTTTTTCTTTAAATGACTCATTTCTATTATCTCCTAATGTAAATAACCTAATAGTGATGCACAACATAATCCACATGTCTTCTTCTCAGCCTTTTTCGTTCTACTTGCTTCCTATCAACTTATATCCCTTTTCTTCCCCTGTAGCAGACCTTTCTCAATCAAGCTATCTTCCACCGGACTGTGGAGTTAAAGCAAACTTAACTAGGACATAACAAAAATTGTGTTACCGCTACCTTCCTGTTTAAATTCGTGTGTTTTGAAAACCCTGTTTTCCCCTGTGCCCACCTTGTGCTGGTTTGTTTGGTTTTTTTTTCGGGCACAATATCTCCATTTCTTTGTACAGCACTTAACACAGGGCCCATTTCGTAGTTGGTATAGCTGCATTTTTCTAAAGGCGGCAATTAAGAAGAGAAAAACCCCTCAGTTTCTTCATGCTGGAGATGAGCAAAATAATTATCCACTGAAAAGCATAGTTTCCCTATGAGTGGTTGGTCTTTGTGTCATATGGCTTCCCATCTATTTGACAAGGCAACCATGCTGAAAATGGTATGATTATACAGCCCAGGCTTTAGCACAGTTCACAGCATTTAGGAAAAAAATATGGGCGTGGCTCAGTTCTCTACAAGATGCAAAATAAAAAAAGATTTTTATATTCTTCTCTTTTGCAGTATGACATACAGCATTGTCACCAGAGTTCCGTCACCCATATCACTTAACTACACAGAAAAATCACATTAAATCACCTTAAAGCTGCTTTAAGAGTCTCCATTAACATTTGATATTATTAATCTAACATACATGGCATATGTGAACTAAAAATTTGGTTCTGCATTCATTCTGCTTTCTTGCATTGCCTTTGGGGTTTTTCCTTTCCTCTGGTACTCAGTTTCCTTGTGTGTGTGTATGAACACACACACATACATAAACAGACAGAGAAAAGCCACATTTCTTACATAACAAGGTGACCACAGAAGCTGAAACAAACTAATACTGCTAACCACACAGCATCATGTGTTCAGGCTCGGACTATAAATCTGCAAGCAGCATAGGCTGTACCAAGATTACTGAGACATAGGACTAAGTTTACCTCATCTCTGCTGCTAATTCACTGGATGACGCTGGAAAAAAATCCTATTCTTGCACTAAGACCCTAACTGCCTCTTTGGAAAATTAAAGTGACAAGTCCCGTTTCCGAACTTCAGTAGGAGCTGCGTGTGAGAATGAGTTGAGTAAGTATAGGATGCATCCCTGTATTAGCCTGCATTAGATGGCTTGCATATCACACCTCTTTTTCCAAGTCATCAGCTACTCAAACCAGCTCTTTTGAAACCTTGGAGTTTCCCTTTAAGATTTGTTGAGGTCTGTGTCATTCAACAGCTCATTGTACTTCCTCAGCATTTTCTCACTTCCGCATTGTACGTACTGGCAGTCGTGATCAGATTGTTTCAAAATAGCACTCTTCTGAACACAGGAAAGTTTCAAACACCAGGTCTGATCTCACACCAGCAGCACTCAGCCAGCAAAACATCACTAAGACAGTAGTTACTCTGGATTGCTATTAGGATAGAAGAGGCGAAAAGCTGATCCAAACTCATTCAGAGAAAGAATGAACGCTGTTCTGCAAATTAGTAAAGCTTGACACTTTTTAAAACAAGAAATCCTGCTCCCAAGAGAACTGAATAGCATTAACCAAAGTCTGTCAGCGTCACCATCAGAAATCTAGAGCTCTCACTGACCGTGGAATTATACCGGCAGTGTAGGGAGCATACACTTTAAAAAACCCAAATCAATCTAAAAAAGCTTTCCAAGGGAGTAAGTTTTTGTTTTTCACCATTCCCCCTCCCACCCAGTGAAGCAGTAGATATTTCTCTGTCATACAAAATCACCCTTTCACTTTTGCCGAAGCATACAGTGTAAGAGTTCATTCTTTCCTCCTGCAGTTCTGTTCTCGATTTCAGAGCAGTTGTGCCTGCTTTACACCATTCTAAATAAAAAGAGAATCAGACATTCCATCTTCAGTGCTTTTGTTTCAAAGATAAATGACTGTGTTTTGCTGCTTTCCCCGTGGCTTATTCCAGAGATCTGCTGCCAATTCAGACTGGCTCAGCGTCAAGACTTGACACACAGCAAAAACAGTCGAAAAATAGCAACGCTCCATCTGATCGGCTAATTTGGAAGTTTTGTGCACTCAAAGCTGTAACAGTTGGGAAGGTAGCAGACCCATAGCATTTTTAGATACCTGTTTCTAATAGAGCGCTTTGTAAAAGTTTGCTCCATGAGTTTCGGACAGGAAGCAGATGACTCAAGCTTAAATGTTGAAAGGAAAGAAAGGGGGAATAGAGAGAGAAAAGAGAGAAACAGCTAATTGCTGTGGAACGCGTGCAAATTTAAATGTGCAGCAGAGCAGGGCACATCAATGGGTCACATTTGGACAGAAGATAAAGTAAAGGTCTGCTAGAGCGGTGCTGCAAAGACAAAGTGATGACGCACAATTCAAGTCCCTTTTGTAAAAAACGGTCTACTTTCAGTGTTTGATCCTCTGCAAGTATTCCCAATTGTTTTCTAACTTTTCACAAGAAAAAATTAAATTTGCTTCGTGCCTTAGCTCAAAGACAGTGAAAGAAGTGGAGCCAGATTCCTTTCCTGTGAGGCTTTCTCTGGTGATCTGTCAGAAACAAACCTCTCCATAAACACTTAATACTTTTCACCTCCATCAGACTTTGCGTCCACATTGGTTAAAGTAAAAGCATTAAAATGAAACAGACACTGTTTCCATGGGGAAATTTTATGTTACATCAACTCCAGAGCGGACTATGAGGGCCACATCTTAAAGCAGTTTGCACACCTGTGTACTGTTTTGGAAGCAAGTTTTAATTTAGAGCAACTACTTTATCAGAAGTAACTCCCAGAACTACAACATGTGGGAGGCAAAAGTGTTCAGTTTCAGTCAGAAACAAGTCAGCTGTTCATGTTGTAATGTGGATAACTCCTTAAAAAACTATTTAGGCCATGGACTTTAGCTTCAGTCTAACACCTGCTTCCGTACAAAATCATTTACTAAGTTCCCTGTGCTATTTGGACTGGAAGCTTCACCCTGCACAGTGAGTCAGTATATGAATTTATCTGTTTATTTTTGTTTCAATTCTGCGAGCATCCAGAGCTACTGACTAATCAAGAGGAGAGTCTCCTACTTCTCTACGCCTCGTGGAGCTGAAGAGCAAACATATTAACAGCAGTGAGACTTATTTCATCTCACATTGTCAAGGAATGGGTTGCAGTACTGTTATTCACAGCATGCACAATTTTATTCCACTGTCATCTCACCTGTGAGAGATGCTAATTAATTCATAAAGATTTTTTTTTTTTTCGCTTCAGGATGTGAGCAAGAAAACCTAGATGAAATGTCAGCTCCCACATTTCTACATCGACAGTTAAAAAAAACAAAAGAAAACTTTCGGCTTGTCAGCTGCTGGGGTTTGCTACAGGGAGCCACACAAGGAACTGCTCAACACTTCGATCCCGCATGGGGTCCCCCCACCTGTTTTTTTAACCAGTCTGTTATAGGACTAGGACTGCATTTCAAAATCTTCTAACATAAGTGCTTGACTAAAAATAGTCTTTTTGAGAAACTATTCAATAAAGCACAGTGCAAAACTCCCACTGTGAGTAAGAAAACTAACAGGATGGGCTCTTAGGCTTGTTTTGACAGAGACATTCTTTGGCCGCCCCAGCTGCCCATCAGCTTGGAAATGGCATCAAAATCCTTCTCTTCAAGGGACAGCTGGAAGCAACTGGGGGAGAAAGAGGAGCACTGTCAGAGAGCAATAACTCAGCTCTGAGCCCAGCCTCAGCCAAGCAATTTAGGATGCTCAAGTGTTCCTAAGGGATGGTTAACATTTTCTGCATTGATAGCTGAAGCAGAGCAGAAATGTTACAACCAACAGATGGTTAAATTCACTATACTCCAGTGACTTCTTAAGCAAGCGTCAAGTAAATACTTCAGGAGCTACCTCTTTTCATTATTAAAAAAATACAAATCATGAAATCATTTATGCTACATCAAAAGCCTTGATGCTACTATATTCACTAGTTAGTTACCTCTCTGCTTTAAAGGGCAGATTTCTACGTCCTGGCTGCTACCTACTGGAAATGACTGTTGGCAAAAAAATTTTTTTCAGGTCTCCGACTGTTCTGAAGGCCATAACCCTTGAATATAAAAAGTAACGTGTGCTGTCTCTGCGGGACTGCACACTGATGGACTGATCGTAGGGCAAATCGCACATCAAATGAGAGGACTTAGTTAACATTAAACCATTAGCCTGTTCCTCCCATTCCGAGATGCCCACAGCCTCACATCAGTGACCCAAATATGCCTTAAGTAGGCCTACCATGTATTCAAGTAACTGTTAAGCCAGGGAGTCCCGTCCCACCCAAATCATACTGGTTTTATCTTTTTATCAAGCAGAAATATTTCTTAGCTGACCGGATTTTGTGGTTCTATGATTCGCTTTTTCAGCTTCTCTTCACCATCATTAAAGAAGCCTATTTAAAATTCCCCAGAAAACTCTCCCTTAATTATACAATTTCCAGAGCTGCTATTTCAAACAAGGAACAGCTCACATGAGATTTGTGGTTGACAGTGATAGTCAATAATACCGACCTGCCACACCTCTCAGTAGCTTCACATTCCTTAACTGACATAACAAAAGATATTTTTTCCTCTGTAAAGCACAAAATCCTCCAGAAATTGAAGTGAAAGCTGCATGAGATCATCTACTGCCAGAGAGAGATGGCAGTATCAGTCACTCTAAGTAACGTAGCTGACTGCCTTCCAATTAAAGGACTGTTCCCTGGGAGGCGGATGCCTTTTATCTTGGACATGGAAATCATCTAGTAGCCTCCCTCCTGCATTTCCTTAGGTGTGCGCAGACAATCATGGAGATTATGATAAGTTCCAGGAGTGTTACATAAAGAACAGACAAAACAGAGGCATAACAAATTATCACTTTCTTACGGGACTCAAAGTAATGTATTGCTCTAGAAATACCTATTTTATCTGGATTTCAGGTTCTGTACTTTAGAAGATCCTAAAACACACTCAGATTTAGCGCTGCTTGCACCACACACCTCTCACGGTCACCTTTATTAGCACAAGGGCCAACCTAGCATGCTCTCAATGTTAGGTTGAAGAAGGGTTCCTAGTTTTGCGAGGCATGCAAAGGGAAGGTTCCGGTGTTAAAATCCCTAAGCTTGATAAACTGGGGCAAAGTCTTCTGGAAAGCCTGGCACTGCTTCTCTGAAAAAGCATAGGAAATGTATTCCCAAAATAAAGCTGAAGGACATACACATGATGTCTACAAGAGGATTTTTTTGAAATATTTCCCTCAAAGAAAATTAATCAGTCAAGCCTATAAGCACCTTTTAACTCGCCTGGACCTGAAGAGAGTCCTAGGGTCCCGCACAGGCTAGAGCTGCCTGTCACACCAACAACATATAGCAAGACCTGGGAAGTGACTGCAATGCACTCTCGTACCACATCTCTGCATCAGCGTTCACAGAAGAGAGACAAGGGAAACCCAGGACAACACATAGCTCTTGAGCCAGAAGCAGCAGAAGAACATGGAGCTGAGGAACATGCCCATTGCTACAAATTAGTTTCGTTACACATTGTCCACCACCCAGCCCATCCAAGATCAAAGCCTTGGGAGTCTCCAGATGAGGGGTGCCTCCCAGCCATGAGCCTGCTACCGGTCGGTTTGTAGGCGCAGGTGTGAATATCGCTTCTACTATGCAAGATAAAAGCAGCATAAAATCCCTGCCTACTGCCCCACGGGCATGGGTAATGGGTGAAAAGCCTAACTCCTTCCCCACAGAGCCACACAAGACACACAGGCTCTGCCCTGGTAATACAGCTTTCTGTGATAAATGATCTGTACAAGGCAGTGGATTTCTTATCCAGGCACCATGTTCCCTTTTGTTAGCCAGAGCCACTCCAGTGACAAAGAGGACTGGCATGGGGCTCTACTTTGCCAGTCACACAAGGTCCTCTTCCTCATTGACAAGACTGCTGGGAAAGAGAAACTTTTTTCTAGAGAAACCTGAGACACTGGCTAAGAAAAACGAGAAGGATACTGTGAAATGCTCAACCCATTACTCAGCCACCACAAAAAGAAACTGGTCTCAGATCTGGCTGCTGAGAATTGCTGCAAAGTGACCTCTTCTCCCTTAGTTTGGGCAGTCACACACTGTTTTTGTTTAAAGCTTACGAGAAACAATACCACTAGTGTCACAGTCCAGCAAGAAGCACTACAGCATCTGTACTAACTCACATTTTTAGAGACGTAAGAGCAGGCTGTTCAGGTACGCTGCATTTTAACAAATCCACCTTTAAAGACGACCTCACACTTTCACTGCAAAACAGCATTTCCAATTATTTGTCAGGATATGTGCCCTGTGGCCCAACAAGTACCTTTTCCTAGCCCCCCAATTTGCCATCAGGTTTAGTTGGGATATGAATAGCTGAGAGCCACGACTCCTCAGACAACCGCTTTCCCGCTTTTGCATCTCGGGAAAATGCTGACGGGTCAAAGCCTGTAGGCACGTGAGGGTCAATCACCACAGCGCTGCCAGGAAAGCAGCAGCTGCTATGAATCATAGAGAGGGTACAGATAAGCAAAGACAGGGCAGCATTCCCATTCCAGCCCGGGACCTGGCTGCCTCATGTACTAAACAAGCAAAAGGAAACAGTATACGGGAAAACGTTTTAATGGAAGTGCAAAAACTGCTAGAAAAATCTAGTTAATAATAGTCCACTGTCCAGATGGAAAAATGTATTTTGTAAGTTTCCAGAGGGGTATTTTCCTATCCCGATGCTGTTAAATATTTCCACAAAAAATCTGGGTGAGGAGGCCTGCATGTACCACAAAAGTACAGAACTAGATTTAAGTGTGACTTGGAACAAGAGTGCCGCTAGGTACAGACAAGAATAAAGTGCTTGCTGCATGGAAGCAGGGGAAGGGAGGCAACCAGTCACTCCACCGTCCTGCAGAAAGGGCTCAAGGGTTACAGACTGGACCCAAGTCAGCTGTATTGTGTGGTTTTGACAATCTGCAGGCACTAAGTAGGGCTATGTTAAAGAATAGAGCTTGCAAGAGGTGTGAAGTAACCCTTTCCTTCTATTCGATATCCACAGGGGTGCTGTGCCCAAGTAGCATACCGTGCTTCAAAACGAGGTGTGCACAAGCAGGATCAACTCCAGAGGATGGCAGTGAGAACCATCAGAAGTCTGGAAACCCTATGGCCTGTGAGTAAATCTTAAGTGGAAGGAGTGGTTTAGCCCGGAAAAGAGAGGACAGAGTCAGTACGTAGCCTGTTATTTACAAAAATAGCAAGTCTACGCAGCCATGTTCCCTTTAATCAGGGTGTACCTGATGAAGGTATACCTAAATTACACCAAATGATATTTAGGTTAAACATTGTGGATGAATTTTGTAGCTGCAAGGGTAATTAAGTAGTGAATGAGTTGCCTGGGGAAATGGTGATGTTTCCAGCAGAGGGAGGTTTTAGTAACAGGTTAGACAAACAGGTGTCGTTAATCCTGCTGTGGGACAGGAGAAGAAACAAAATGAGATTGTGAGATCCCATTGGGACTTATCTTGTAGTCTAGAAGAAACACTGAGAATGGTGAGCAGCTTCAATTCCTCTACAGGTGAAAACAAGGGTGCAAGTATGTTTTTAGAATGCAGTTCTTGACCAGCCCTATACTCCTCCTTTACCTGGCTAGTCTCACCTCTCCCCTCTTCTTCCTTTCCCCTCTCTCAGGAGTGAGCATGTTAGTTGTAGGTTATTTTGCCTTCTCCCAGTGCTCCGTCGCTCCTTCCCTGAAAATTTAACTACTTCGTCACCACCCCACCTATCCCGCGCAAGCACCAGCTAACGTCCGAGGGTCTGACAGATTACAACTCTCATACAATCCTTGGCACCTTGCTTGGTTTTGCAATTTACTGCGTCTGTGTCAGACCGCGATAAAGCCTTGCGTGCCTTACCATTGAAATATTATCTGTCCGCTGATACTAGTTTGCATAATAAAAATGCAAGCTACTCCACACCATGTGGCTCAGCTAGAACCTAGACCAGCAACGCTACCAGGCCTCCTTGCCGTCCTCCCACTCCCACCTGAATCAATCAGGTCAAGCGCCACGCAGCATTTCACAAGGGTTGAACGCCAGACTTGTTTCCTGGCTGGGCTGACAGAACCAGAGTACAGAGCCTTGCCCAAGGATAGCTTCCTCTTTGCTAAGTCAGTATCACTGAGAATCCGTTGGTGGTTTTCAGTGTTTCTGTTCCTGCTCTGGAAGTTGCCTCTTTTTAGCATTCTGTGGTCAGGCTGTGTCTGGTGCCTGCTAACAGCCTTACAGACAGCTGCTACAAAGACAGTGGGAAGCACATACGAACAAAAAGGGTACACATTTCCAACAGCTGCTTTCCAAAAAGGCCTTCTAGAACTTAACGTACAGTGAGCACTTTGTACCCAGCTAGAGACAGTCCTTTTTCAGCCATGTTGCCTGATAAAACAAAGATCATCCCATCTCCATGTAGTTCAACTGTTTCATAACAGACAATACTGCAGCAAAAACACCCTCCCTCCAACTGGTAACGGACCACCTCTTAGCAATGCGAGCTATTGCACTGCCGCCGACTCCTAGGGCCTGTTTGACCAAGGCATTCCCACCCATTTCACAATGGGTGGCTAACCAGTTGCCGTCATCTCCTCCGCCCATTGAGATACTAACAGACCCCCAGGTTAGCCACAATTCCTTACTGACGTGGCACTTCTGTTCACACTTCGATTTACACACCGATGATTATGATAACTTCTTCTCACTAAAGCTCATGGCAGTTCTGCCTACCTGTGCCCCCATGAGATCTGAGAGTTTTTCTTGAAGCTAGCTTTAGTGATGGATTACCAATGAGCGACCATTCAAATAGCCCAGTCCCACAGGATAGTTCTGCTCCTGTAGTCTCTTGCTTGTCATCCTGTTTGTCCTGAAGGTCCCAAATCCAGCAGCGCTAATCCTCTGGGAAAATTTATCTAAGTTGTCCCTGTAATAAGGTCTATAAAAGTGTATAACCTTTAAGGCAGACACCACACGCCACAGCCAAAGAAAGCGCTTGCGTTTACAGTGTGAAGCCTGCATGACAAGTTTTCCTTTAACCTACCACCTGATAAGTAAAGAGCTTTAGCACTGCTGTCAGAGTTCCCTGAAGCAAAGGCTATAAAGAAGTAGGATTTGGCAAGAGCTGCTGTCATCTGCAAGACTGCCTCTTTGATCCTCCTTACGCTTCTGTAATGATGCCAACATCTCTGCAAAACAGATCAACAGAGCTGCTGCATAAAGGCAATCTCCTTCTCACTTCCTTTTTTCTTCTGGTGGAATTTTTGCTTGGTGACATTTCTTTTTTTGTACTGTAAGAAAAACCGCACACCTCCCTCTCCACAGTCTCTATGTTCTTATCGCAGCATTTCTGTTTAAGCTCATGGGAACCCTGACTCAAAGAAGTAGCGCTGACTGGGAGAGGGGTTACTAGTCTGCAAGTGAGGAGACCCTCGCACTGCCAGCCATGCAACTAAATAATTGAGCATTTTCCGTGTGTTGCTTTAGACTAGGAGCTCTACAGAAACACAACCGGTTACTGCGTGTTTGCCTAGCACGTTGCCTGTAAACGGTCCCCTGAAGCAAATCAGCGTTGAGTAACCCACATTGCTCTCGGGCTTTAGGGGCTGCACGGGCCGTCTCCTGGACGCCATGAAAATGAAGAGTGCAGACCAGCTGTAGTATGTGATCTCCAGTGTACACGCACAAGTCCAGACAGTGGTTACTCCATGCTGTGGTACAGGTATTTCCTCCGATTTCTCACTGTATTTTCAGTACCGTATTATGTTACACAACAGCTGAAGAGTAATTAGCGAAGTTAAGTAGGAAATCTTGTCCTGAAGAGTCAGCCTTTGCCAAGGACTGCCTCTGCTATGCCAAAAGCTGTGGCAAAACTCCAGGCAGTCTTTTGAACGGGCTCGCATTCACGTACTGCCAATATCAACCTTTCATAACACAGTCATTGAAGACATCGGTCAAAAAACGTGAATAAAAATACAGGTTTTTTTCCCCTCTAGCACTCTTCTGACTTCTGAGCCCTAAAAGTAAGTGCGTTAAAAAGAAGGCAAAAAGGTTCAAAAATAAGGCTGACAGTGACTATGACTTCCTATCAGTGTATTAACACAAAGGATTAATCTGTAAGCAAAGAACCAAGCACTGGAAGACTACACAACAATATGCAAGAGCTGACAATTATGACTTCAAGCACTTGAAGTCAAAGTCCCTGTTAATTCGTGTCATAAAAACTCTATGTACTTCATTAAAATACATCCAATATGTTAATAATTCAATATTCATTGAAATATGTCTGGATTAAGAGTATAAAAGTACAGGTGGAATACAGAGTCAAACAGAAATGACTGTTTTGCTTGAAACCCTCTGTACATCACAGATGAAAGCTGAGGGAGATAAAAATACATGTACAACTAGCATGCAAGCTTTCACTTGCAATTATGATCAGACTACCAAATCCTTCTATGACTTGTGCTTCACTAGACTGCTTCTGTTTTTGAAAAGAACAAACCATGTCCCAGTGACTGAACTATACTTATCTAGAGACCGTGAAGTCAGAGCTTCCCAACATGTGCCTTTACAGTTAACATCCACCACATAATTGGTCCTTTCTTTAAGAACACATGTTTTAAAGTGGGAGCATTTTCGGAACCTTTGAATAGGTATTTTTAGCTTCAAAACCAAACAGAATTTGGACACTCAAAGCACTGTCTTTGTTCTCTGTTGGTATAGCAGCCAGTACAATGGGTCTGGGTTCACAACCAGAGCTCCTGTAAAGTTCCACAGTATTTGTTTTTAAAGAAACTCTCTCAGTGTCATCTACCAGCGTGGGAATTGTGTCCTTTGTATTTTGCATGACTCTTGATTATTCCATTTTTAGGGACAAATGGATCCCTTTCGTTTACCAATACTTTAAACAAAAGGTGCCATTTAGAAAAGATGCAGTGTTAGGCTCCCTTTCACTTGATGCCTGCAGTACAGTTCAGTATTTCAATGCAGCCGTTGGTAGCATGTTCTTGAACAGAATTGGAGAGTGAGAGCAAGTACAGTATTCGTTGTAAACACAGATTCATTGACCCAAGGCAGCAGACCAGTCCCAAAGTTGCCAGTTTCCATTTGACCTTAAATATTAGGCTTCCAGGAGTATGTGTATTTAACAGGTTTGTCCTCTACTCATGTATCTTATTGTTTGTATAGTCATTTGTACCAGCACAAAGAGTCATGAAAATTTATCTGCATCAGGGTGGTAACATCTGACATGCACTCACTTAACCCTTCTGTCCTACGTATTCATCGGTCATTTTCTTTCTCTCATTCTCCATTTACATCTAAGACCACATTTCAGACAAGAGAGCAAAAGAAAAGGTCGTTATTCTGTGCAGTACAAGGGCCAGATTCTCCATTGCTTTCCACCATGCCGTATCATTGGCTTTACTGTAGAACAAGAGGAGCACAAAGCAGACAGAGTGCTGTGTGCCCCCTCTTTGAGGGGGTTGAAGTGACAGCATAAGTGTAGTGCAAGGTCAGGCATATGGCACAGTCTGTAAGCTGGAAACAAATACCAGCAACCGAACTGCAACACATACGTGTGCTCTCTGGATGTCTAAGAAGAGAAAAACCTCAGTAAACACACAAAAACATACTCAGGACCCCTGACTTATAGGATACAGTTTTCCCTCAGTCATTCGCAGACTTAGATACAGCATCAACTTTTTCTGTTTGGTCCAACAGCATTATCAGGCTGCCTCAGCTACGCAAGTGCTCATGTCCCTCACAACCGAGACGGAAGTCTCTTGAACGCCAGGACAGCTGTTGCTCTGTCTTGCACATACGTTACCCAACATTGTCTTTAGTTCCAAATACAGTTTTAGCAAAGTAATTTAAGTGTAAAGTCAGGTAAAATCTAGGGCAGATTGACACAGAGATCATGTTGATCGTTACTGCACAACATTACAATAAATGGGAAAATAGCTCTGCTTTCACCCCACACTGCAGGTAAACAACAGCCCAAGTCATATTTGACTAATTTCTCTACGGCTAAATGAAAAACCTAATGTAATTGTATTGTTGGGATGCTCTTCACACCAATGTTGCAATACCAGAGGGATGCAAAGGAAAACCTTCCATTCGTTTTTGAAACACAAAAAAAAAAAAACCACCCCACCAAAATTAAGGGCAAGATTTGAAGTATTTTAAAAATAGAGACTATCCATCCAGTGCTAGTGCTCCCCAGTGATGCCTGACACCGAGATGGAAATACTAAGGGTTAGACAGGGCCGGTCAAATTGCTTCTTCTGACAAAGTTAATCCAAAAATCCTTTACTATTTTTTGACCTGTGTTTTCGTGCACCTGATGATTTCCAAGCTGTGGGTACTCAGTTTCATCAAAGGAACAAACAAAAAGCTTTCTGCTGTGAAAGAGTTAAAAAAAATAGTTGGGACGGAGAACTGGGGTCCCATCTCTTTTCTGCAAAACACAGCCTTACTTTAAACCGAGTGCTGTTGCATCATAATTGCTCCGATTCCAATCACTGATTTACTCCTCATTTATTAAGCAGCCTGATCTTACAAGCTCAGAGTTATTTTACAATATCTGTTCAGCTATCTTCATATGATAGGAATAACGTGAAATCCTGCCTGGCTAAAAAAGAGATCACAGGTTTTCTAACCATCCTTTCAGTTCTTTCATTCTCAGAGCAGATTCTTCATTTTGAGTCATTTCAGCATTAGTAACTATGTACCTCTTCATTGACCAATTACGGAAAGAAAATACACATGAACTATACGCTCAACACAATTCAACATTTTAATGATCTCATACACACCGTTATCAACAGACTATTTCTTGCGTTAAGACTTTGATCCTGACAATCTGAAGCATGTCTTTAATAGTCCAGAAAAAGTCTTCTTGCTTACTTCATGCTAAGCACACATTAATGAACGCAGGAAACCTGGAAAATGGAAGGCCTTCCTAGCGCACTAGCACCCGAGCGGGCTTTGAGCAACAGCGCTCCCCTGGCACTTGACAGTAGCTCATGTCAGTGGAGCGCTGCGAGCTGAATGGCAGAGAGGGCTTGGTTTCAGACAGGTAGCAGAGCTGGGAAGCCAGTCATCTTCTCAGCATAACTCCCATTAACTTCTGTACCTATTCCCAAAGGGAACTGTTATTTCCCTGCTGGTGAATTTTCATCTGGGCTGTAGCTGACAAGCCATCGAAGCATCCAGCAGTCCTGCTCACACAACCAGTTAATATGGTCGACGGAGAGAGAACAGGAGCTAGACCTGAAAAGGCTTTTGGCCTCCTGCTGTGCTTAGATTATGATTTAATGCTGAAAAGTTGGCATGGCAACCAAATGCTTGGTAACAAAACGTCACAGCCAAGGAACAGGTCCAGAAGAGGGCTAAGCAAAACCTCTGGCCATCTCTTCCACGGGCAGATCTGTGCCCAACATAAGCTTCTTGTCAGCGCTTCTGTAACAGTGAGGATTACATCAGAAGGAAGCATTATTAATAAACTAGGCAGCTCTGCAATAAGAACAGCAAATTTCTCCAAAACACTTGAAACAGAGCCTGGCGCCTCATTCAGGCGCCTTTTGCTCCATCCACTGATTGCCACCCGTTGCCAGGAGACAGTCTTGCTCCACACGAGGACTCGCCACTAACTGCCATTGTGCTCTCTCTCCATGTCCCCCTCCTCCCCTGTCCTGCTCTTGGTCCCCTCAGTGACAGGAGCCTGGCAATACCCCGTTTCTCAGTTCTGACACAATTACCTCTTTTAGGTTGAGAGTTTTCAAAAGATTTTTTTCTTTTTCTACAATGATCAACCAAGCAAAATCCCCAACCCACACAACTCCAGACTTAAGACATGCAGGCTGGAAAAGGGACGCAAATGCCTTAAAGGGTAGAGCAGAACAAAGAGAAAATTAGTAATGTACACTGTGAAGGATCCATGTCAGATGGATCAAAGACTACTCGTTCCCTGCATGAGCACTGTGGTTGCATCTCCTCAAGTTTAAGATATTAAGCTCGGGCGCCTGGTTAGTGCACACAACATACCTCAGCTATATTTGCCCTGGGAACTTTGTATTACCCCTTAAAGCATACCCTTGGCTACTTAAATGCTCCCAGGCTTTTTTTCCATCACACAGGGCTTCAAAAATCTCACTAGCCTTCAGATATTGGCAAGTTTAGTCCCACACCTATCAGGAAATAAGCCGTTCATTCTTCAGCCTGGGTGAAGTGCTTTCCTTATACCCCGAAGGAAACCTTTTGAATATAGACTAAGTACGAGCCAATACAGTGTCACCTTCCTGAGTCTGCTGGCGCCGCTGCCAATCTCTTACTTCAGAGTGCTGGGCTGTTAAGCAGATAAGTGAAGTTAAAGGCTAATCAGTTCCAGGGTGGGTTTGCCAAGTGCTGTGAGCCAAGGATCAGTTCATGCTGCCGTTTGGCATCATCTTCCATGGTCAGAACAGACTGAAAGGTGGCAGCTGAGGAGGAGACTGCTGTTGTAGCAGAGACCTCAGCGCTGAAGGGCTCTAAGGAAATAGCGTAGCTAAGGCCTAACTAGAGAATGTAGTGCTTCAGCTTTCTCAAGGATCTTGGAAAGCAGACAGAAAATGAGAGAGGATTTCAAGGCTCCATT
The DNA here is from genome assembly GCF_000708025.1 of Charadrius vociferus. Lineage (NCBI taxonomy): Eukaryota > Metazoa > Chordata > Aves > Charadriiformes > Charadriidae > Charadrius > Charadrius vociferus. Next base: position 9,991 of record NW_009646746.1, on the reverse strand, counting down.
CGCAGGGACTTAATCACGCAGGCTGTCCCTGCACCTACGGGGAGGGCAATTCCACGACGTGTTATTCTCGGTGCTGTAACCAGATCAAAGCATTGAGTCAACTTGTCTTTCCCTGGGTGCAAAATCCTTCACTGTCTGCAGGTAAACTAAACTGAGCGTCTCGTCTCCGTCACTCCCACTACTTCTTTTTCCTCATGCCAGCATTCCTATTCCCTGTCCTACACTTCAGCACTCCCTGACCACCTCTCTTCCCTCCTTAATATCATCATTTTCCAGATGCTCCTAGACACACCTCAGCTCTTTACCCCTCACATCAATTAACCTGGACAAACTAACACAAAAAAAAATTTAATTGAGTGGACAGGGTAATTAAACTAATTTATTTTATTTCTCTAGAACTTCACTGCTCTGTTTCCAATTCACTCTGGCACCATGGGACACATTCCCCTCATTCTTCCCTCCCATCACTAGGAGCAGTGACAAACGAGTTACATATCGTTACTGTTTTGAGACTCCACAGTTGAAAAAGGCATTGGAAAATAAAGCATCAACCTCCGTGTTTCCAGCTTTCACAATTAGAACAGAGTAGCTGTGTTGTGAGCCACGAGCAGTGAAGCAGAGGAGTGGATTAGCTTTTAGCAGCCCCGGCTCTGTGCCTTACTAGCTGAAGATAAACGGCTGAGATGTTCCCTTGTACAAAATCGAAAGGGAATTTCAGACTACTCAGGCAGCAAAGCAACTCTGCGGCCCGCTAGGTGATACAGTGGGCACCTGAACATGCTGTGCGTCTACAATAAAGGTACATGGGTAGCACCAAGCTGCTAATTGCCCCCTCTCTTGCCATGCAGCTTTAATGGCCATGTTAGTAGCCAAATTAGCTATGCTCATAAGCCTCGGTAGGATAGCTGTTTTCTTTGTAGAGCTCCATGGGGTAACCGTAGCTAGTCCTAATTCATCTGAACGTACTTGCCAACTCCGCTTTTACTGAAGTGTGGAACGATATACGGAAGTCTTTCAGGCACACCAGAGGCATACCATAGGCATAGACAAAATGCAGGTTCCAAGTGCGTGGAAGGGTTCTGCCCATCCCTCTCCTTTTGTCTTTGAATAAAGACACAAGCCACACACTGACCAGCACGTGGACAGCCAGTAAAGTAAGTGCAAGGAGGTTCACAAGCACACAGTCAAACAGCTGAGGCTTTGTTCCAGTCATGTTTACTTGCATCGTAAACAGTTAAGCATTGTTTCTGTGTGACAAGTTGTAACTGTCCAGCTAGGAGAGATCTAGTTCCAGCTGGTTAGAGCTGTTTTCCTTTCTTACCTCCTCCCCCTCCCTCTTCAATAACTTACAAATCTAGCTTACCCGGGGACAAGAAGAACAAGTACAAGCTGCCCATGGGCTTCCTTCCCACTTTGGATTGACACTGACCTAACTGAAGTCCCTACCTCTACTGCCAGCAGAGATAGGACCCTTATGAAGGATGGCTTGAAAGGTCAACTCTCACTCGACAGGTGTCTTGAAGACGTTAAGGTCCTGCACTTTCGTTATTATTAGGAGCAGTGAAGAGAGAGACCCTTTCATAGTCCCCACTAAAGTGCTCTCAGCTTGTCAGACACTGGAGAACAATGGACATTTGTTAGTGTTAGAGCATAGCCACGGGTACCTCAGAGCTATTTACTACCTAAGTACTTTTTTTTTGCCTTGTATACCACCTGGTGCAGGAGGTACTGATCATCTGGTGTACAACACCAAATGTCACGTACAACTCTTAATATTGGTCTCAGAAAGTAAGACTGCTCTATCATCAGGACAAACAGACTCATTTTCTGTTAGAGAGACATAGAAAAGTAATTCCAGAATGCCACCGTGTGATTTACACTCTCTTTCCATCAAGTATTTTTTTTTTTTTGTAGACAACTTACTACTTTAGAAGGACATTAAGGCTCTGTCACAGCAGAAGAAACAGCTGTCTCAAGGAACTTATAGTGTTTACAGAGAAGAGGTGGCAGAATCGGATTAGTGTCAAGTGACATAAGATCTGTTACAGATCTGCAAAGAGAACCCGATGGTCATAGGAATACAGAACCAAACTGAAATTCTTGGCTAACTGCTGAGGCCTAAAGTCTTGTTCCTAAAGACATCAGATTTATATGAAGTCCATACAAACAGATTCTTCTTAGCTTTACTGTTCTGTCAAGAAGGTAGTTTCATAACATCTTCCCCATCTTGGGCACCTTTCATAACAGCATGTTCTCCTTTGAGGACTCTGAATTCAACCATCAGTTCCCATTGTCATTTGTAGAGCAACGACAGCATTAAACCAGATAAATCACGACTCTGATGCAAAGCGCTAAGCGACCCTCCTCTTCCTTTTCCCCACTGTGTGGCTTGGGCCCTGTAATTACTGCGAAAACAAAATTATCAGAACATCATAAGGACACAGAACATCACTACAGACAATAATATCTTTCTGTATGAGAGGTGGAGACCTAAGAAGTCCAGATTGGCGTTTGGTTCCAGCTATCTGGGTCACCAAAAGCAGATCCAGAGTCCTGCAGGTTCAGACAGCCCATGCTGCTACCAGAGCAAAGCAACTCTAACATCCATTTTCCAAATTATTTTACTGATGTTATATAGCATTTTGAAACTGTTTTCCATTTCAGTTTTTCCCCCTTCTATAATTAAAAGCCATTTTTCTTTACCTAGCTCTGAAGTGCCTCTAAACAGCCACAAACACACAGGGAAGTGTGTCAGAGCATAATTTAAAGCTGAACTTGTACCACCATCCGAAACCCTGACCTTTTACTCCTGACCAAACACTGGGATTAGAAACTAAGGGCACAGTTCATCTACATATCATTTGTGCTTTTATATTTGATTAAAGCGGTGCATCTTAAGGACTATGAAACATGTCACAAAATCCCAATGTAACAAGCATAACATGAGCCCCTAAGTTATTCATTTATTAACCCCACTGTCAGTATAGAAACCACATCTGACAGCAGTGCTAACATTTCTACAGCATTGCATTTAACATGCTGCTTTAATCTTTTTTGCATGACAACCTTGTGTGCGAGAACTCAAAGCTGACTGACCCAGACATCAATTTCCCCTTTAGAAGGGGAAATTGTTCTTCTGGGCACAGGTGAGGGAAGGCACTCTCAACTTCAGTTTTGTGAGGCTAGCTCATACCAGCAGATCTCATGACTACCCCTCTCCCTTGTTCCTCCCATTACTCAGAATTCTGCAGATAAACTTCACTTTATCGGAAGGGAGGAAGTTACCGCCGGATGCAGAGAGTCAGGAAGGACAGCAGCCTATTGCACAGAGCGGTAGCTTTAGAGGAACAGTCATTTTCCCATGGAGATAGGCAAGCAAGACTTAACTGCTCCAGTGCCGTGCCACTAACTCAGCTCACCGCTTCAGCAAACTGAAAGGGAAGGCCTTTCCCCTTACCACTGAAAGGGAGAAAAGTAAACTATTCAAACTCTTTGATACCCTGAGCTGACAGAAGTCATAAGCCTTAAGATTAGAGACTTTGAGGCACGGATTCTGTGCCTTGAACTGCAGCAGGTATCAAGCCTTTCCCTCTGCTCTCAACTCCCCCTGTAATCTTGGCTAGTTGGCCTCAGCGCTTAGCCAAGAACACAATGCCCAGGAGAAAAGCCAGCTGCCGGTTCAGTTCAGCTGTCAAAGGTCAAGGCAGCCAGAGAAAGAACTGTATGCTCAAGAATCAATCACGCAGTTGTTTCCAGAGTCACTTGGGCTCTCTTTGGAGGGCACTTGAAAAATTAAGCTGATCTGAAAGCACATAGATAACCAGGACGTTCTCTTTCCAGAAGTGCTCTGCTCAATCATCCTTTTTTGCTCAAGTGGGAGGTCTGAGGGGAAGTGATAGCACCTCCCATATCAATATCCTGAATGATATTAGTCAAAATTATACTTTTTGACAGATGGCTATGCTTCTGTGGTGCACAATGCCCATCCCTGTGCTCAGAGTCAGCTGCTCAGAAGGTAGGTATAGACGTATGCCATGTCTCTTCCTGGAAAATGTTTTACCCTAGATGAGACACCTTTTCGTGGGCTTTTCCCTTTTTAAAGGCAAGAAAAGGACACCTTGATGTACTTCTGTATTTGAGAGTTTGGCTTGAGCATCTAAGTTGAGTAAAATTTGAACTTGAATTTGAACAATGTTACTTACATTTGATCATTAAGAAAATATCCCGCTAGTATTGCTTCAAAAAATAATTTCCATAGAGAACTAGTAAGATATCTCCCTTTCTTGGTTGACTGTCACTCCCGAAGTTGCTGTTGATATTATAGTACAAGTTAGACATTAGAAAATTGATCATCTATAGATGAAGAAACAGGTTTGTAACAAATATAATGACACAACAGTCTCTGAAAATCCGTAATATTCTTTCTGGTAGAAAGCAGTGCCTACTGGAGATCCTACTTATCCAGAGCCTATAGCAAGTCAAATGAAAAGATAAACAAAAAACTGCTGCTGTAAAGAGACTCCAGCACAAAGGAGGGTGAGAGCCAGTGGTACCGGTGACTTCCCACTACCCTTCACACAGGATCTCCAGACTCTCTGGTCAGAGCCTTAGTGGTGGGCAGGCTGCCTCACCTCTGCAAACCGCTGTACACGCACAGAGGCTCAGCCTTGCAACAGACCTTCGTTGCAGATGCCTAGTGCATCCAAGCAGACACTAGGCTTTGGAGCACTGGCAGGACTTGCGTATCAGAAGCACTGTAGAGATTTTAACAAGCTGAAGAACAGGAAACCTGTTTTCTGAGCAGAAATGTTCTCTCCCTGATATCATGAAAAGAAACCACCACAATCTTAGGATGCTTTAAGAAGAGCACTGTAACACATGTATGCAAGTGATGCTGCTCAAACACTCCTTTTGCCCCCCAAAAAAACAGCCAAGGGTGGCCCGGATATAGCCTGTGACAGATTAAGGGTGGCAGCATCACAAAGCCACAGAGGTAGATAGAACCTCCTTGGTTCAGCTGCTAAGCAGATAACATAGGGAAAAAAAACCCAAAAACCCAAAACCAATAGAAGAGTAAAGCCTTCAAGCCTTCCAGTGGTTATCCCCCCATTAACCACTTCTGTGGAGGGTTGAACCGAGCAAACAGATTCAAGAGCAAGAGCCTCATGAAGCCTAAGGACAACTGTCTCTGTACTGTAAACTAAAGAGTGAGTTGCTCAAGTCCAGCATATAATCCAGGCTGTTGGCTGGCAGGCAGCCACAGAGCTAGCTCTTCTGTATTAACTGGAGCAAATGGATTTGGATCTTGTTTACAAAGAGCAGCCACCTGAATTATGAGATTGTAACCTCAAACTTGAAAAGCTAAGGTGACTTGCAGTATCCCCAAGGATGCTACAGGCTGCGTGTATCCCAGCCCAGGCCTTTGCCCCATCTACCTATGTCTGCTGCTTTATGAGGGAGAGTTGCAATTCATAGTTTGCAATATAATTTTATTCTTTTAATGACATAAGACTTGCTCACATTAAGGAACCAAGGCCTATTGACTCAGTCTTTACACAACCAACATCTTGCCATTTGGCCAGCCTTTACAGAGGCCTTCTATCTGCATATCCTGATAAGATAAGGATACATCAAAGGTGTGATTGCCTCTCTGAGCTCCTTTTGCTTTGTCCCTGCAGCATTGTTACTTTGAAGTACAAGTCATTTGCTCCCTACTTACATAAATCCTTCAGGGAAATCTCTACTTTGCCTTAAGTGCAGTTTAGCTATCACTCTGCCAGAGATAAATTACAACACAAGCCCTACCTGGAGCACTGGGGAGAAGAGTGTGTCATAATCGCCTACCAGCATTAACAGCCACCCTGCTCTGTGGCAGAAGTCAGCTCATGGCTTGGGCATCACCTCACTAATCTTTTAGTGCAACACTTCCCCTAGGAGAGAGACTCTTACTCAGGGCCACAGTAAAGCCAAAGCCAACATCTATGTTACTACACATGTTCTCTATGGTTTTCTATTCCTTAGTTTATTTTATTATCTCTACTGAAAGCCACCTTTCTTATCCCTTTGTGAAAAACAGAACACTATACATATACAACCTTCAGCTCCTTCAGTGCCAAGTGCAGAAGTTCCCAAACACTTCATGCAGATCACTTAAGCAAAATTTCTCCAGTTCAGAAATAAACACTAATGCCTCTTGCAGGCTCTACTGAAAAGATAACAGGCACTAAAAATCATGAAACCAGTAGCCTTAACTGGATTTGCCCCTAAAATAAGCACAAGATTTCTAGGGAATCCTCCTTCTAGGAGGAGGAGGTAATGGGATCACATGGGATGTCGTGGGATGTCACGGGATGTCATGGGAGACACGGGATCACATGGGATCTCACGGGATCACATGGGATCACAGGGGAACACGCAGGGCACACGGGATCTCACGGGATCCTGTGGGATCTCCCTGAATCTCATGGGAGACATGGGAACACGTGGGAACACGGAGAGCACACGGGATCTCACGGGATCTCACAGGACACACGGGATCATATGGGAACACGCAGGGCAGACAGGATCACATGGGATCTCACGGGATGTCACAGGAGACATGGGATCACACGGGATGTCACGGGATGTCATGGGAGACACGGGATCATATGGGAAGACGCAGGGCACACGGGATCTCATGGATCCCGTGGGATCACACGGGACCACAGGGGAACAGGCAGGGCACACAGGATCTCACGGGATCTCACGGGATCTCACAGGATCCCAGGGGACACATGGGATCACGGGGCCAGAGCCTGACCCGAAATTGGGCCCGATCCCGCCCAGAAATTGGGCCCTATCCTGTCCCAAATTGGGCCCAATCCTGCCCATAAACTGGGCCCGATCCTGACCGGATATGGACCCGATCCTGTACCAAATTGGGCCCGATCCTGCCGCAAATAGGGCCCGATCCTGCAGGCAACAAGTTCTGAGCGCACACTTTCATTTCACGTGCACAGTCTGCATATGGGATTGCAGGTGGTTTCCAGAAGTACATGGGGCACAGTCATAATCCTTTGGTGGCTTACGCTCCTTCGTGTATTTGGAAGCAGCTTGTCCAATGATGACATCCCCTCCATGACGCACCATGATTTCCAGTCTCTGGCTGTCAGGACATACTGTATGGGGCAATGCTGTATAGCGGCACCCTCAAAAGCCTCAGCTTTTGAGAAAAAAAATAAAATAGAAATAAAGTACCAATCATCTGTTTGACCTTATTTTAGTGCATGTGTAAGTAGAGAGGACACAGACTCCTGTTTAAGGGTTAGGAGGCCAAAAGTGTGAGCAATAGGGAAAGGTTAGAAGCGACAAGTGTTTAGAGATAAGAGCAATCAGGTTGTGGTGTCAGATGAGGTAAGTGACAGATATCACTAAGGCCTTGACAGGGTCACAGGCACACAGCTCCTTCATTCTGTGAATTAGAATCATGACAAACATTTAGCCTTTCAGAGACAGCCTTTCTCCAAGCATTCATGAGTACTTCACATGAATGAATGACAGGATGAGAATCAATAAGTACTGCTTTTCCTAACTCAGACATCTCAATAAGTAATTGAAATTTCATGGACCTCAGTTGCAACTGTCCATTTAGTTTGTTAAATGGCAGGAGATCTCTTGTGTGAAAGCAAGTCATCTTCTTACAGCCAATTTAGCATATCCCGTGATCCCTGGAACAACAAACAGGCAGAATTTCCAAGTACAAAGATGGCCTTGTAGTCAAATTCTCTGAAGTTGAATGACTCCTTGTTTCACGCAATCAGCATCATCTCCAAGTTTTCTTAGAAGCCAATGTAAAGAGGACCGCACTCAAACCTCCATTTTGCAGGGGGTAAACCTTTGTTGCCTGATGTGGAGAGCTCCTCCGACACAGAGGGTAGTTATTGTAAGACAGACACAAACCCAAACACACACGCACACGCGCGCACCCACATGCATGATCTACCCAATGTGCTTTTGTTGCTGTGGGGGTTCAGCAAAGTCCGTTATCTGTTTTGCTGAGTAGTCTTTTTTTTTTTTCTCTTAATGGTAAAAGGCAGTTTTCAGTTCGCCATCAATGGTGATCTCAAACTGACAGGCCAGCAAAACATTGCATAAACCACAAAAGAGTTTGCTTTCCTTGGCAGCACGCCCAATTCTGTCATATTAATGCTCTGCCAACAGCTATTGTCCTTGACAAGTGACTCTGCACCGGCAGAACAGGATCCTCTGCAAAAAAATTCTTCCCATGTGCTAGATTGCTAGCATCTTCTGAGCCTTTAGGAAGGCTAAAATAGAAAACAGATCTATTTTACAAAGTCTGGAGGCAGTGATTTGGCATTGGAAGAAAGAAACGGTGTCCAGGAGACATTAGCCACAAAACAGCACAGACCGGAACCAGAAGAGACCTAGGCAGACCCTACAGAGCAAAGCAAGGCACAGTAAATCTGTGGATGAGGCCATATTGCATTTGTGCTCCGTGCATTTTTGCATTTGCTTGTTTTCACTTAAAAATCAGTTTTGGAGAAGAGGAAGAGATACATACCGATCCAGGGACTTGTCTCCTTGCTTAGAGAAATTCAGCGTGCAGCCAATGTCTGTATTCTATCCCTTGGAAGAGAGCACAGAGATAACGAACGAGGAGAGGGTATTCACACTGGGCAAAGATAGCAGTCAAGTTAGCAGACTAGTTAGTACACAACTGGCTTCTTTAGAGGCTGGCTTAGGGCGGGAGGTAAAAAGCACTTCGCAGATTACTAAAACACCATGTTTTGCTAACACTGAAATATCTTGTCCAGGTTCTACTTTGTTAATACCCTCTCGTTTGTGATGAAACAAAGTGCAGAATCATTCCCAAATATGAAATCGAAACATTTTCTTTCCATGAAAACCAAATTATTCTGCCTCCCATGCCAGAAACTCTCCCTCAGAAAGTTTTCGTTCCATTTAGCCGCATTTTATAAAGAATAAAATGCTTCGTTGAGAAGTTTTCAGCCTGCTTGAGCAAAGCACGGCACTAGCAAAATGCTTACATACTGACAGTAAGAATTTTCCTTCAAAAAAAAGGAAATGAAAGGGCATTACATGAGTCACAGAAAACTTCCCCCACGTCAAAACAGAGCTGAAGGGGGATTTCTTGGTCTCCCCTACAGAGGAATCTCACCTCCCATCACTTTCAGTCTGCTTTTCAGACAGCAGAGGAAAGGACACACGTTCCTTTCAAAGCACCTGTAAATCTTGGAACAGAACATCTTGTGTCTGTTTTATCTATATTTATTGTTGATGTTATTATCCCATTCTTACTTTGGGATATTAGGCAAACCTTCCTTTCTTTGATGAGCAAGCAAAACCACCCTCTGCATGTCTAAAGTAAGAAATGAAAGCGAAGTTCCATAAATGGTTTTGCTCTGTCTTTGTGATGGAATCTGTGCGCCAGAAGAGGATGTTCGTGAACAAGATTTGAGTTTTATGGAAAAGCGTTACACTTGCGGTCTTTAAGCAGAAATCCATAGTTGCTCTGCTCTGACACTTGGAGCTTCTGCTAGTCTTTACATAGACCTTTTCTCTTTTCATACTTAAATAAGGTTGTGCTTCTTCTCCCACCCCAGGGGATTGCCTGCGAGTTTTGAATAGAGACACTCCTTTTCATAAATTGAGTAAGCGTTGCCATTTTTGTAGCCGAGTAACACCTATGCATGAACAAAGCTTTAAAGACACAATTTTCAAAGATGGCTGGGGATTTGGCTATTCAATTAAACCAAGAAAAATTGAATGTCCCGATCCTCTGAGGTGCTTTGGAAAAATCTCTAACTAAATGTAGCAGCTTAATGAAGATGTAAAGATACAAAAAGACATTTTAATCTTTTTTTTTTTCTGAAAAATCAAGGATTACTTCTACATAGTGGAAACTTGACAGGCATTACAGAATGTCACTAATTCCCACAGAGGCAAATCTTATTCCCTACTTCTGGACTGC
>NW_009646745.1:63112-71439 GCF_000708025.1 Charadrius vociferus | reverse complement strand
ATTAAGCATTTAAATGTGACACTGGCAGCAAGACTTCCTCAGAGCCTCGCAATAAATATCTCTATTCGGTCAAGCAGGAAAAAAATAATCACCTAACAATCAAGTTGGGGAATGGCTGAAGAGCGCAGCTTCAGGTTGGGGGTGAGGCTCAGAGGTTAACCGAAATTCCCAAACCTGTCATGGGCTCTCAGATCCAGGGGTCACCCAGCTGCTGCTTAAACTTGTAACAGTCCCTCCGTATGTGCGATCTGAAACCAGACTAAGTGTAGCCAAGGCAGCTTTGGCTACCAACAGTCTCCATGGGGCGCTAGACCTCATCTGGTGTTCAATCACCTGCTACCTCTTGAAGTATCTCTTCACTGTGACCTAGCAAAGACTCATGGCTTCCAACAGGTAGTCTGAAGCCATCGCTGTAGAGCAAACTGGTGCTACTACTGGGTTGTATTGCACCAAAAGCAGTATGGGACATCTCCCTTTGTTCCCTCAGTGAGCCCGTGGTGAAGAGATCTTGGGAGACAGTGTCTGGGATGAGGAAGGGACTCTCCCTCTGTAGCATCTGGTTAGGAGAGCTCCTAGTAACAGGCTCCTCGCTATATTCTGTATGAAATAACCCAATTCCTAACTTGGCATCTTGCATGCTGTCTCTAACCCCAGGCCTGGATCCGGCTGGCCCTATGTTTGAAGGAGTGGACCCTAGCAGGCGCCTCTCCCCTGATGATGCTAACTTTGTGGATGTCCTTCACACCTACACAAGGGAAACACTCGGTGTTAGCATTGGGATCCAGATGCCTGTAGGCCATGTTGACATCTACCCCAATGGAGGAGACTTCCAGCCTGGCTGTGGATTAAGCGATGTCTTGGGAGCAATCGCCTATGGGAGTAAGTTCTCATTACTTATTTTGCCTCTAGCCAGTGTCTGCTTTTCACAAATAGTCTTGGGTTGATGCTGAGGGATGATCTTATTTACAAGAGCAGAGAAAACTATTTTTTCCTTCTAAACTGCCTGTACTACTGGACACTTGCTAGAAACTAGACCTCCTTTTGATTCTGAAGTAGCATGTTCTCACTCTTAACACCTGATCAAAAACTATGGTCTTCTTATGCAGGGTCTAGAATCCTCTTGAAAGCACTCTTCATGATAGACACTAAGCAAATGGTCCTCTTCAAGCATCTTCCACTAACCTCTTGAATTGCTACTGTTTGAAAAATGTTCAAGTTTGGCCACGCTCAACTCATGTTGGGCTATAAAAAGGCATAACTCATTATATTTTCCCAGCTGCTGGGGTGATAAATGCTTAAATAAAATATATCCCTTGCAACTCTGCTTCTCTAGCGATTGGTGAAGTCGTTAAATGTGAACACGAGCGGTCTGTGCACCTCTTCGTGGACTCCCTCGTGAATCAAGATAAACAAAGCTTCGCCTTCCAATGTACTGATTCCAGTCGCTTCAAGAAGGGCATCTGCCTGAGCTGCCGGAAGAACCGCTGCAACGGCATCGGCTACAACGCCAGGAAAACACGGAACAAAAGAAACAGCAAGATGTACTTAAAAACAAGGGCTGACATGCCATTCAAAGGTACGCTATCCCTCTTAGAAAGAGCATAGCCTCATCTCTTAAGAGCAGACTCCCAAAGTCAATGTTGGGAAAGAGAGGAAGAGTAGTGTCACCACAAAGCAGCGCAGCACTGGGCATTAGTCTTTCGCTCTTACCCGCCTGCATTGCTGTCCTGTGGCATCACTGTGCTCCTTCCTCCGTGTAAAATCAACGGGACTCTGGCCGTAAGGACACTCTGCCTTTTGAGCCAGGACTACAGCGTACAGATGTCCTACTTGCACAACCACCCCAATCTTAGGGCAGTGTAAGGTTTGGGGAGCCCTCCCCAGAGTGGAGCTGCTGCTGTTGTTGTGTAAATGTCAGCTTCGTAATCAGTAAGGGCAGGAAAAAGGGATCAGTGACGTCTCAATAAATACAGGGTCATAAATACAGGTCTAGCCTTTGGGAAATAGTGTTGGCTGGCAAAGAGCGACACCGAGCAATTTTGTCTCTCAACCAAGTTGCTTCCATCTCTGCTCTCCTTGTTTCTCTCCAGTCTACCATTATCAGATGAAAATGCACGTCTTCAGCTACAAGAGCTTGGGAGAGGCTGATCCCACTTTCTCCGTCACCCTTCACGGCACCAATGGAGACTCAGAACCTCTCTCGTTAGAAATGTAAGTAAGGTGGCCTGTTGTCAGCTAAGGCGGCCATGGGATGAGACAAGGTGGCGTTACTCTTGTTCCTCAGGTAACACAAGCCTTGCACCTCAGCCTAGCAGCCTCACTTCATCACCATTCCAAAAAAACTCTTCATCTACTTATTTAATTATAATTTATTGCTGAGAAAGCAATTTGATATGCCCAGTCCTCTATATATTAGCCTTCACGGCTCGTTGCCGACGTATTTTGTTTTGCTTTTCCCCTCTACCATTTGGATATAGTCTGAAAGCCCCCATATCTCTGGAGGCATTGTTGACCTCGTTTGGCCTCTCCCAGAAGAAACCTTTACACTATGGGAGGATGGCTGAGCCAAACACATGATGCATTGTAATGAACCAGCTAGCCAAGCTCACTTTCTCTGGTGTAATCGGTAATTAGCCGGTGACAGTTGAACGTGGAGCACTTGATAAGCTGCAAAGGGCTTTTTAACTTCTTGCATGGAACCAATGAGCATCTGGCACGCTTCCATAAGGAAGAAACGTTGAGTCTCTGCTTGTCTTTCAGGCTCGATCAAATTGGCCTAAATGCTACTAACACCTTCCTGGTCTATACGGAAAAGGACATGGGTGAACTTTTAAAAATAAAGCTCACCTGGGAGGGAATGTCTCAGTCGTGGTACGATCTATGGAAAGAGCTGAAGAGCTACTGGTATCGGCCCGCAAAGTCTACCCAGGAACTGCATATCAGACGTATACGTGTGAAATCGGGGGAAACACAACAGAGGTAATAATCATATTAGACTGCATGTGAGCTGACTCGAAACTTCAGTCAAAAGGAGAAATACGTAGAATCTAGCAAGGAAAGTTGAGGGTTTAAACTTAGCTGGTATCCCAAACTGTCTTTTTTAGTGTTACCAGCTAATGCTGGTGTAGGAGTAGGGGGTTACTGGCCAGCATGAAGTTGCAAACTAGGCTTTAAGCAAAACTAGTCACTGCAGATCAGATCTAAGATGTTTTTTTTTTGCTTTAATTTAGATACTGTGACACTGCCTTGCCTGCCCCTGGGGACTAAATTAATCTACGTCAAGATGGTTTAAATCATACCTGAAGGGTTAAAGTACCGACAGCGCCAAAAAAAATGAAACAGATGGGCATGGCTATTATTTACAGGCATAACGTGCTGATTTGGCACAACAAGCTAGACCTAAAACTGCAACTGATGACACGGTGACACCAACTCCTTAAGCACTATATTGCTCCTTCTGACGTCTCTGTAATTGGAAAGTTACCTGAGCAACCAATGAGAAGTGAAGCTGCCAAGCACGTAGCACTACACTCCCAAATCTTGCAGTAATGTTGTTCTGAAGGTAACCCAGATCTGTCAAAGAACAGCAGTTGATAGTGACAATTTTCCCACATTTCTCAGAGCTTTAAATAAGCATCTCCTACCACGCGTAAGGTATTCTGCATCCTAGTTTCTACAGTCTGTGAAACAGAGCTGTAGTAGAAGCAAAGATCCCCAAATACAATATTAAAGTAGGAAATAAAACAGCCATTCAACAGCTTAATGGTGTATCGAGATGCTCCACAGGAAGGATGTCAAATCAAACAACTCATCCTGCAATTAGCTGCAATCCATATTCCCTGTTATTTGTTAAACGTGGAGACAACAGGGACCTTCTCTTGACTTCTGATTCCTCCTCCTAGGTTTGCTTTCTGCGTGGAGGATTCCCAGCTGACCAGTATAGCTCCTGGCAAAGAGCTCTGGTTTGTGAAGTGCACAGAGGAATGGCAAAAAAGGTAAGGGGAAAAAAAATCAGCTAAGAGAAATCTTGCCGGATGCATGTGGCTGCGCTGGGATGAGTGGAGCCAGGTGGTTTTTTGTTGTGTTTAGACTCCTAGAACCTCTTTTTTTTTCTTTCAAACAAAGGGTTAATAAATTCTAGCCCAAGTTTCCCAGCTATTACACTTAATTTTCCTGTATGCCTTAACTATCGCTAACTAGGCGATATTATCCTCACTTCTGATCTTGGTTTGTCATCTTGTACCTTCCCGTGCTTATTACCAAATTGGTATAACCCAATCCTTGGGTTTAAAGAACTCGTCTGCTTACTATTGTGGTAGATGCTAAAAATGAGGGGCTACCAATATCCAAGACCTGTGTGATAGCAGAGAGCTAATTAGCAGCATCTATTAATGGCCCTGTAAAATAGAGGAAAGCTGGGAGTGCAGGGGATTGCCTCAAAGATCGTTTCACCCTCGAGCTGCCAAGAAATCTCTTGATTGAGTTTGGGCTCAGCTACGTGAGCAAGGCACAGCTGAGGACTTGCCCCGGTGTTACAGTACTGACTCCTACCGTTTCACCTCCGGCTGTGCTAATCTCCTCCGGCTCAGGAGAGTGCAAACTCAGCCATTGCCAGAGCATCTCAGCCCGGCTTAACCTCCGCGGGGACTTTCCAGACACCTAGGATCAGTCCTCAGAGCATGACTTCCAGTAAGTCTGGTCCCAGCAGTGACAGCTTGATTGCTTCAGATTGCCTCTAGTCATGTTATGAATGAGTTCCTCTTCATTTGACTAAACGATCGCCTCTTTCAGATGAAGCCCAGCCTTTTGGCCTCTCTTAAATTTCCATTTGTAAACTTTGAGCTTTGTCGCTTCTCATCCGGAGACGAAGCGCTTGTTAGGGCTAGCAAAGCCCTGTGGAAGTCGTGCTTTGCACAACCTTCTCGGGTGGCAGAGTGCCGCTCAGAAACGGAAGCTGGTACCATTCCAGGTTGGGCAGAAACCAGCACGCCGCGCTACACGCAGTAGCAAAGAATTCTGTGAATGAAACCCCTGTGCAGCAACTTGTTGCTCTGCCACAAGTCTTGAAAGATCAAGTAAATACTCCTGCAGGTACAATAAAAGGCTGTTTTGATATGCCTCACTACTCAGTGACCCCCATAAAACAGAATTGCTGGCAGATGTGCCCTTCCTGCTTACTCACGGAGCACAGCTTTCGCACGAGGCAGAGGAGCCGATCTGAGCTCCAGAGCACTACGATTTCTAGGAAACTATCCTTCCTCCCAGCGATGACCAGCAATGACTTGCTCTTCAGCTCTCCATCCCTGCCAAGTCACTGGAAGATTATAGTTCCCTACTCTGAGACTGAGTCTGCAAACATCTGTCCACCCTGAAAGGATCCAGACAGGCAGAGTCTAGCGTCAAGACCTGTAATTTCTGTTTGCAGCCTACTTGCATGCATAATGCCTGCTGCAGGCTCTCACCGAGTACCTACTGGGCAAAGTGCTGCTTTGACAGAATAAAATACCGACCCGTACTGTCTAAACCTGTTCTTGGTGTGCCAGAGTTTCTTAGGAATCCTTTATTACTCCTCTGAACTTCTGCATTTAATGAGATTTATTCCCCCCCCCCCCTCTGTTTTTTTCCAGATCTGTCTCAAATTTGCTCTGAAGCCTTCTCTAAAGACACACAACTGAGCAACCTAGATGCACGAAGACCACACGGGTGGCAAGATGCTCTGGCAAAAGTCTGGCTTGGTAGCACTTAAAGCAACTAGCTGCTTCGGGACCAAACAGCCCGGATCCGATGCAAGAAACCGAGGAGCAATTGACGGACTGCGGTCCTAGAAGTAGAATAACTAAACTGACATTCTCCCTTCCCCAGGGAGCCTGGTTTGTGCATTTAACCTTACCTTGAGCTGTCACGCGCCGCGTTTCTTGCCCTGCCTCCGTTAACCAGGACTACGGACGAGATTTTTCACAGATCTAAGACCTCAGCAATGATCTTCTGGTCTGCCTGCCAGTGGAGTTGAGAAGATAACTACGCTAACTGCCCATCAGACTCTTGCTGACAGAGCTGCTAAGAACAAATTCCCATCTAGTGTAGGCGTTACCGCGGGTCCAATAGCGCTGTGGGAAGACATGACCAGCGCGGGTCAAGTGTGGGGGGTTGCTCAGGGGAGGGGTGGGAATAAGCACAATGCCACTTAACTTCAAGTTGTCCTTTGCTTGCCTTAAAAAGTAATCCGTTCTGTGTCTGGCTGATCCTGAAATCTCCATATATTACCTTAGAAGAAGGTAGCACTCCGTCCTCCCTGTACCTAGGCCAGAACACGGTGCGGACGGCCGGTGATGGTGTTGGCAGCTGCTCCTCGCTCCCCGGTCGGTGTCGGCAGTGAGACTGTCCGGTCCTATGTGTTGCTCTTTGTCTGGTGCCATGTGTTGATCGGGGAGGAGGAAGGTATGAACTGTATCATGTCCAGAGAGCTTTGCACCAGTCCTTTTAACTACTGAGAATGCGTTCGCCTCTGTTCAGATGCTGTTGTAGTACCGGTGCGTAATTAAAACCTTACTTTTGTGCTAAGTAGTTAACTGAGCCAAACAGATGACATCCTACTCTCGTTGCCACAACGTCCCCATTGGATTCCCCAGTTGCAGATGAACTTGGCTTTGCTCCGAGTTCGACAGACTCCCTACAGCCGTCCTGTTCGCTACAGCAGAGTGGACCTTGTCAGAGGTGAACTAGATTATTTTTTTTTTTTGTATTTTTGGAAGGAGACTTGGTGTAACGACTCTTGAACTTTTGGCGTGGAGAAAGGCAATCTCAAAAAAACAAAATTTAAAAAAAATGGTGTTGCCAGATGGTGCACTGAGTTCTGAAGACTTCGCAAGTCCTTCTGAGGCCTGCAGTTTTTTTTTTTTTTTTTTTTGTTTTTTTTTTTTTTTTTTTGCAAAGGCTTCAATAACGGAAGCCTCTGGTAAGTATCTGTGACTTGTCACTGTGCCATACTTAGAGTGGTTTCAAAGCCCTATTTGTATATTGTGGTTTTTGTATGACTTAAAACATAATTTATTTCTCATATTGTACATATTGTAAAGTTTTAAACATTTTCGTTTTGAGTAACAGTTTTTATAAGCCTGAAGACAAAAAAAAATAAAGGGCTTTGTAAAAATCACTGAAGTCTTGTGATTGATCTACCACAAGCTTTGACACGCCTTGCCCGAACAACAGCCTATGGCCATCTTGTCCCTCTCCCGCAGGTCAGTGAGACCAGCAGAAAGAGGACGTGAAGGCAGAGGAGCAGCCACGGAGGTGCTGGAAAGTAGATGCCCTTATCCAGCACCACGTCCTCTCCGGGCTCTGCTGCCCAAGTAGGCTTGTTCCCTCTACCCGTGCAGCACCAAGGATCTTTAGGAGTGGACCAAAGTCACTCTGTATCTCCTCATGATATTTGTGGTTTGTTTGTTTTTTTTTTTTTAAAACAGAGTGAATATTACAAAACAAAAATCCCTATCTGGGTAGCAGTAGAGAGGTTTTCTGCCTGCCCCTTCCCCACAATGTCTGAGACACCCTCAAGGCTGGGGAGACTACCAAACCGCCCTGTTTTCTTTCAGCCACAGCAATACCACTAGTGCTTTTAGTTGAGGGACAGCAGGATTTTGTGTTCCCTGCTCACTCTGGCTGTGGCATGACCACAGTGGACCTACGGAAAGACCGTTGCTGCCCTGCCAGGACAAGTTAGGACAAACTCCCTCTTCTCTCTTGACTTCCTACATTAATTTTTATTTATTTTTTTTTTATCCTGATACACTTCACCTTTGCCTGACTCCAATAGTTAGCTGCTTAGTGAATACTTTTAAGAAAACTTACCCAAATCCGACTGCTAACTGAGCTTTCCCAGCAGCCACACCACCAAATTTCAAGAAACCTCTCCGTGCTTTGTCTAGCCGTGACACAAATGGGTGGCACAAATCCAGCAGCAGCAGAAGGACCCTGCAAACAAAGTAAACACCTCCAAGCTGTGAAAGATTTACAAGAAATTACTTAGTTAAACTTTTCCTATGAAAAGCCCAGCAGTGGCTGGACTGCAAGAAAAACTACCTTTGAAGATCCGGCAGAGCGACGGGGAGGCTCTGTGATACTCGTAGGGCCCCCCGTTATTCCGCACCCCGGAGCTGGAGGGTTTTCTTTTTCCTGATGTGTTCCTGCAGGGCTACCTTCCGCCCTGCACAAAGTCAGGGGACGCTCATACCAGGAGTCATTCCAGACATCTGAGACTCATTTTTTGCGTGCTACCCCTCGGATACAGCTGCAGTGCAAGGGCTGGTGCCTCTCGCGGGGCGATTCTC
>NW_009646745.1:0-62564 GCF_000708025.1 Charadrius vociferus | reverse complement strand
AACACGTAGGAACCAGCCCCTTTCGCGTCCGCCCGCTCTCGGTAAGGAAAAGGGTGAAGAATATAAAGTTCCCAAGAGAGGAGGAACAGGCTGCAGCTCTTACACATTGTCGTGGTTTGGGTTGGGCTGGCCATTAAGATGAAGGATGGACGCTCACTTTAACCTTCAGAGAAAAGAGACGGAGAGATTTATGAGTTCAAAAGAAACTAAACTACTTTAATCAAATATTAATAATAGAATAACAATAAGAAAAAGTTGATAATATTAATAAGAAATTAATGAAATGTATACAATATATACAACTCCCAGGATGAGGCTCACGTCACCAGCAGGCACTGGGAACCTGTGCGGGATGCACATCCATGGGCGTCCCCCCTCCAGGGATCTGCCCCTTCACACAGTACATGTGGGCTCCCGAAGGCATCGTTCCCGCTGCTGCACATTTTGCGGCCAACATCGTGCCTCCCGGCACATCCACGTGCATCCCTGCACAGCTCCCCTAGTTATCAGCTTGGTTGCGCGGTAAAGAAGTGACGAAACAAAGAGAAGGGGCCATTTTTCTGAAGGCTCTAACGAATTCAGGGTGGGCAACGTGGGCACCCCCCCAAATCCATGCCGGGCAGGGCTGGAGGCTGCAGGTTGGACCTGCTGTGGGGCCGGATCTGGTGCTCTCAGCCGCTTGGCATCCCTCTCCCTCCCCCTGCTAGATGTATTCAACATCACTTTTTCACAGCCCACTCCATTCAGCCCTGCGAGTCGGGTCCCACCAAAGGTCAAGCCGTGTCTCCAGAGGAACAATAACGCCCCGCACGGGGAATGCTTTACAACCCTCAGCTCCTGCAGCCGAGCTCCAGTCCCAGCTCCCGCAAGCAGCAGCGATCAGATGGTGTCACCAGGTACACCCCGGCATCCCCACGTTTGAAGGTAAGTTGAACCTCAAAGGCCGTTCGGAGTTTGCTTCTCCCCCGTTTCCCACCGTAACATCGCCCCTTTGGCCGGGGCAGCAGAAGTCCCCGACACGGGAGATGGTGGCTGCCAGCTAGACGGTTTCCAAGCTATGAAATTCTGGGCAGAATAAATTTAACACAGCAGCCGTGTTCAGGAAGGGAAAGACCAGTCAGATCTTTTGGGAACGAGGACAGCACGGTCTTTGCTGGTTTCCGGTGCTGAAATAACAAGGCAGCCCCGCTCCACCAGGTAACGCTTTCCGGCCGTCCCCAAAAGCAGCCTCACCAAAAAGATTGACGGCGACTCTTCGGAGAAACCCAAGATCCTGCTCCTCACACTGCACTAAAGATTTGTAATTTTATGCCTGTTGGGATGCTGACATTCCAACATAAATTATACAGCTCAGTGCCTCCCCGGCCGGGCCCAGCAGCAAACACAAAGAAGCCGGTGACTTTTGCGAATCTGTGCTAAAGTATCAGGAGACCTCCTGCTGCCCAGAGGGACGGGTAAAGCAGCTCGACCCAGAGCTGACCCGAGTCCCAAACAAAAATCAGATCATTTTTATTGCTCGATTATGTTTTTTCCTCTCTCTGTCCATACTGTTCTCGGTTGTTTTGCAGCTGTTTCTCAAAGCTTTAGGATGTTTACGGCGAACTGTATAAAGAACACATTAAGTGCAAACATTCAGAATCCTTTTTTTTTTTTTTTGTGTAATAAGATCGAAAAATAAGGAAAAGGGACCAATAAAATACGGCTTTCCAGGCCATGCTGTCCCACCTCTCCCAGCCAGCTGTCCTAATTATTGCAAACAGGCAACCCAGCTCAGCCAAAGTAAGAAATGACACAAGACTTGGACCAAACCTTAAGGCAAATCTGGTTGATCTTTTTCCTCCTTTCCATATGCCTTCCCATATCCTGTTTTTGGCTGAAAACAGATGTATCCCACCAAAATTATGAAGAGAAACGCCACATTCAGCTTCTCCGGAGCTAAGCAAGTATACGGAAACAATCTTACTCCCATGCCATAAAAGCTGCAGATGTTGATGAGAAGAAGATCCTCGCTCTGCAGATCTCTGTGAAACAGCCAAATCTTTGAACAGCCCATTAAAGAAACACCCGTGGAAAAGCTGGATTATATATTATCCACGCATCACAACGGAGGAAACTCCCAATGACAGATCTCAAAATATACCAGGTGGATAATAAAGCCTGACCTTTCTCTCTAAATTTCAGAACGGTGGATCTGACCGGTTTACGGATGGCTAAGGTTATTCAGAAAGCTTGCTGCTCGCTCTACGAAGGGTTGACTTCATCATTGAGGAACACGAATTCACGCAATAGTCATCACTGACCTGCACCACTGTGAATAACATCAGAGCACGACCCAGGGAAGCCTGGGAGTGAGAGCAGCACGACTCTCCTTCCCGTGATCTGGCAAGGCTGCAATCCTCGATGCCGTAACGTGCAAATAACTAAAGTCAAACACAACAAAATCAACCTATAGCACAAGATGAACAGCTTTGCCTTAAAAACGCTCCGCAAGCCAGTGACAAGAGACAAAGCCCAGATGACTTGACCTTGGCTAACTG
Organism: Charadrius vociferus; assembly: GCF_000708025.1. Classification (NCBI taxonomy): domain Eukaryota; kingdom Metazoa; phylum Chordata; class Aves; order Charadriiformes; family Charadriidae; genus Charadrius; species Charadrius vociferus. Next base: position 60,027 of record NW_009646745.1, on the reverse strand, counting down.
CTCAGCACGCACACCACGCACGGCTTCTCTTCTGAGCAGTTTTCATGCACAGAAAAATAGTTGAAGAGTTTTTGGTGGGGTTTTTGGTTTGGTTTTTTTTGTTGTTTTTTTTTTTTTTTTTTTCTTCCTGAAGCTTTCTTCTACTTGTTCAGCCTGGTCCAATATGGTCTACACCACCATCCCCACGTGCCAGAAGGTGAAGGAAACTGAAAATTAAAAGGGACAGGAGGACGTTCCTAATGGCTGTTACAGTAGAACATCTATTCTCAGGAAAGAAGCAGCACATTTACATGTTGTACGTATTATGCCTTAATGGTTCCTGGGAGCAAAGCTGCAAAAGCAGAGACACGTTAGCTCTCCTGTGAGCTGTGTCTGCGAAGCTTCCTCCCGGCCGAGAAAGCGGTCGGCTCCAGCGTCTTCATCTCAAGAGCCCTGACCAGCTGCTTTCACACAAGTTGAGGTTCACCCGCTGGGGCACTGCTCGGTAGGACACACACAACGAACACAGTTAAGCACATGGACGAGTCTTCCAGCTGCATTCCCTTTGAAATCTGCGGGAGTTTTTCCTCCGACTTCAGCAGAGATTTGGTGGGTTTGAACCCACGGAGAGATGCTGGTCCAGGAAGGCGGCAGAAGCCGACCTGGTGCTGAAACACCCTAGGTGAGGAGCACGCTTTGCGAGACTGGTTGCAAAAGGCATAAATTTAGAAAAATTCAACTTCATCCACATTTTTTTTTCCTATTTCTTCTTCCCATCATCCTCAGTTACCGACCTAAATTCCTGTCTGAAGTCCAAGCCACATGCTGCTTCCGAGCCAGCTCCAGCAACAACATCAAAGCCCTGACCTAGACCGATTCCACGTTCCGGCCAACAGCTACTTAACAGGACATGATGAACTTTATATCTACCGCATCTTTACAAAACCGAGCCAAAAGAAGCTCCGGTTTTTCAGTTTGATCCAAAGATCCTCAATTAACTTTTGCTGCTCTGTAATGGGATTTTAGCATTCTTTAAAGTTGATTCCCCTTCCCAACTGGAAGACCATGAGATGTAAGTGGAGAAATCCTGCCAACTACGTGGGAGAAGCAATGAACCCAATTGTAGAAATGAAACGCTGTCAAATGATCAAGGAAAAAATATGGGGAAAAGAAAAGAATTTTAAAAAGAAAAAGCATCCCTGTTTCCTTTTCTTCTAGTCCTATTACAAGTTATTAAGTAGTGGGGGGAAAAGAGGACAAAAATCAAATAGACTCATGATATTTGAATAGATACTATCTCCTTAAGATAACAATCACTAACACTGGAAATAACTGGGACAGCAGAAAGCATCCAGAAAAATTTTCCACTCTTCCACTTATCCCAAAATTGCGTGTTAAAAAAACCCCAAACGTTTTGATGACCACGTTAATTCAAATCACATCCTGTGCAGGCCACGGGAACCAAAGCCAAGCTCTGCCGTTCATCATTAGCTTCCAGAAACCATATAGAAGACAAATTTTTTAGTTAATTCTACATAATCACAACTCATCTCACCCTGCAGCTTGCAAAAAATCAACCCGCATCCCCACTTCTGCAGCCACATCCCGGGGTTGGCTCCCACCCACGAGCCACCGCCTCTCCCCAGTAGATCCACGTTGATGTTCCTCCTCACTTTTTCTACCAAGCTTTAGAATTGGCCCCTTCCACCCATACCTACATTTAGAGAAACGGCGAGCTCACACTTGTCTTCCAAAGGCTCGATATCTGTGCCCAATTATTAGCTGGAGAATTAAAAACCCCAGTGGGTGCCGGTGCAATCCCACCGGCAGTGCCACAGCTGGGGTCACCCCCAGGGAGAACTCTCCCTCTGACCCCCAAGCCCAGATCTTTCTCAGTCTTTACCTTCCACCTTCTCTGTTTCTTGTTACTCGCCCACTATTAACTCCTCTCCACCATGTAGTTATGCTCCATCCATCTGCCTCAACCTCACCACTCCCAACCTATCTACTGACGCGTCATTACCCAGGAAACTCTTCCCACCACCATTGCCATCACCTCACAGCACAGATCTCAGCTGAGGACAACCTACATTTCAGTTCACTCCAAAGCTCAGCCAACATCCTGAGCTCCTCATCTTCTTCCCATGTGCTCAGCCCCCCTGAGATGTAGCTCTTGGAAGACTTAAAGCCCTCTCCCCTTACTTAGCTGAAGAATGGCGAGGTATAGAAGAGAATCCAGGACAAGCCTTGAAGTATCTGAGGATAAGTTGCTCCCACCCTGGAGCAGAAACCCTGCTCATAGAATGGTTTAGGTTGGAAGGGACCTTGAAGATCATCGAGTTCCAACACCCCTGCCCTGGGCAGGGACACCTCCCACCAGCCCAGGTTGCTCCAAGCCCCGTCCAACCTGGCCTTGAACACCTCCAGGGATGGGCGCTCCACAACTTCCCTGGGCAATTCGCTCCAGTGCCTCACCACCCTTAAAGTGAAAAATTACGTGAGATGAGATGGGTAATGACATTGTCTTAGCAAGCAGACAGTATGTACATGCCCCACCTTTGGAGGTGTTCAAGGCCAGGTTGGATGGGGCTTGGAGCAACCTGGGCTGGTGGGAGGTGTCCCTGCCCATGGCAGGGGGGTTGGAACTGGATGATTTTCAAGGTCCCTTCCAAGCCAAACCATTCTATGATTCTACAGGTTCCCATGTCCCCGCACTTCCAGAGCCATGCACCAAAGCAGGTGGGACCAGTTTGTCCATAAACAGTGATGGAGGAGAGCTTGCTCCAGCCAGGCCACCATCAGCTCCCTGCCATAACCTTTTGGGTGCAGGTAAGGCTGGAGGAGACACAGCCCTTAGCTCTGCTTGTCCAGAGGCACTTGGAGCTCAGTCTTCTCAATCTACATCCACTCCTAAGACTTCTCAGGAGAAGCACAGCTAGGAACCCCCTTCTTGCTTGCTTCTTATAAAGGCAAACCTCTCTGCTAAGCTTCCACAGAGAGGTGGAAGGCACACACGCGTTGCTGGGCCCCATCTCTCTCCACCGGGTCACGCTGCCGCTGGCAGCGTTGGCCACCTTGTAAAGCCAACGCAATAAACACCTTCCAGGGGGTGTGGAAGTCCCCACCAGGAGCTGTGATAACAAACAGCAGGTATAGTGTACCCAGCCACAGTGGAGGCCACCAAAGGTCAAGCCCGTTTGCTCCCACCTCACTGGAAGACGCTGTAGGAGCCAACCAGCACATCCCAAATTTCAGAGGCATTTACAGGGCTTCCTCCTCTGTATCTTTACGGATCCTGGCTTGAGCGTCCGTAAGAAACAACTACTGCTCACGGCAAGACCAATCTTTCCTGGGAAGTCCCCAAGATAAGCTGGGGTTGCAGCACTGGCTCTTGTGCTCTGCTGTCATGTGGGAAGGATGTACGTGATGAGACCTCGCCTCCTGCAAGCTTCTGAGCTGTCACCAGCTGGTGACCACATCCAGCCCTTACGCCTTAATTTGCACTCAGCTTGGGAACTGGCGGTGAAGGATCATGTCCTCTCCCAGCCAGGCTCCTTGCCATGCTCAGAGGGGAATCCGTGGTGGTTGTATGACGGCAGAGCTTTGCTCTCTACTCACTCTATCAATTTGATTTCTCGATGATGAAGGCACCTGCAGCACCTGCTTTACACCAGCCCGGAGAATTCAAAGAGATGCTCACTCTCAGGAGCGAGGAAGGGCTGATTTATACCTCGGAAGATGGGCACACAAGAAGGCACGTTTGTTTGTAAACCAAGGATGATTTATTCCTCTTATTAATTCAGTACCCTTCAGAAGGCACACCACATCAGCCCCATTCAGCAGCCCTTTTATTTATTATTTTATTCCTGCATAATCTGTGCTTCGAACAAAGATGCGCATTGTTCTACCCTGTGGCTGACAAACAGAAACTGTTGTGTTTTGTTTTGTTTTTTTTTTTAAAAAAAAAATTCCCACTGTGTTGTTTTCTCCCTGTTTTGCTGAAGCAGCTTTTAACTTCCATCAGAAAGCTTTTCATTTGAGAAAGAAGCAAAAATCTGTTTTTCTAATCCCACTGAGTTACCTCCTTACGCAGCTCCGGCAGCATTTTGTTGGTCCAACAAGGCAGGAGGCTGTTTTTACCAACTCACCCAAACCGCTCTGCTTAGAACATCCCATCCCAGAGCTTTAAATGCAGCTGAGGCTCAGGAAACGAAGCAAAGGACTGAGTCCAGGCTTGGGCATGTACTGATGTAGCTTTTTCATCTTGCTTTTGGGAAAAAAAATACATAATCGTTAACACGGAGGAGTTGGGGCCCAGAAGGTTGCAGATTTTAGGTATTGTTAACTTGAATTTTGCTTCAAATGGATCCACTGCCCCATGGCAGAAAGGTCCAGGGAAGGTCACAGGAGCCAACAAAAAAAAACCCCTTCAGGGTGGCTGTTAGACTGCAGATGGTCTCTGTACCCATTGCAATTAGAGCCGACCTATTGCAAAATACACACCAAACATCTCCCTCCTGGCTACTGGACTCCTGTTGACCACCCAGAGTCCCTGGAGATGAGGCTGAAGCAATCACAGATAGAATATTTGGACTGGCTGACTAACCACAAAAAGGGTCTCTGGTTATAGCACAGAACAGCAAAGTAGATCCAAGGTTGGTCGTCACCACTGATACTTAAGGATAACCTTAAGGTCACAGACTAGTCCAGACATAACAAATATGCTAAAAACCCTTCAGCAAACTGCCGAAGTTGGACTCCGGGGTTGCTGGTCTCCGTTTCTGCAGGATGCTTGAAGCCTACCCAGGTATTCAGGTCTTGAGGCCAGATGTCCCTCAACAGCATGCCCATAACTTGCTGTTCTCACTGCATCTACCATCCACAATTACAGGTGAGACTCCTTCAGGTCTGGATATGAGCTTCTTGTTGAGGCTTGAGAGGTGGGAAAGGGTGTTACTAGCAACCCAGCCTGGTTGAAGGTGATTGTCAAGGGTGAAAGACAAACATTTAAGCTGGTCCCATCTCCAGCTTGTGGTTTCTTTCTTTGAGCTGAAAGTCTGATGGCTTAAGACAGTTATATTGCAGACCCACAGCAAACACAGGACAATGTGCCAAGTGTGGCCCCAACTCTCCATGTGGCAATCCTGTACGCAGCTGTGTGTAAGCACAGGTTAGAATAAGCAGAAGGACACAGTTCCTCTCAACCCCATGCGTGACATCAAGGACCAGCGTTGACCAAGGGTGAAAAAAGGACAGGCTTATTTTGGCAACTACAGCCTGGTTCAACAGCAGGACAACGTTATCCGAGCTCCTATCCTCATTGAAGCCTGCAGAAGAAATAGTGCCTGATGTTGGGTCGTCAAGTGGTAGCTTTGAATTTCCACCTTCTGGGTACCATTTGGTCCCCAGCGTGTTACTCACAGCCTCAAGAGAGCACACCAGAAAGACAACATTGCTGCTGAGGTCCCTTATTAATCCTGTAAAGCTGCAGGGCAACCTCCCACCAGTTACTGGAGTAAAACCAGCTTGCTCCACTCATCCATGACCGAGACCTCTTGGGTAACAGCCAAGGGATGCATTCCCCAATCACCTCCAGGTTGGGGGGCATCAAACTGGAGGGGCTGTTTGCTGTCAGACTGCAAGATGGAGCCAAAGAAGTGACCGACTGACTAGGAAGGGAGTAACTTCCTACAGACCATTGGCATTCCCAGACCTCCCTTCAAGTACCACTGGCATTACAAAATAGGTGAGGAACAGTTAGGAAAACAGGTTTCATCCTTTTTCCTGCTCGACCACTTTCTACTCATGCAGAAAGTTCAGAGAGGACAAAGACGCAAAAGAGCATGAAAGAAGAATTTGTGCAGTAAGACCACAGATAATGCACTTTTCTCTGCCCATGACAACAAAGAATCACAGAATGGTGAGGGTTAGAAGGGACCTCTGGAGATCATCCAAGTCCAACCCCCCTGCCAGAGCAGGGGCACCTCCAGCAGTTGCACAGGACGGCAGCCAGGTTTGGAATGGCTCCAGAGTGGGAGACTCTCCCACCTCTCTGGGCAGCCTGTGCCACTGCTCTGCCACCCTCACAGCAGAGAAGTTCCTTCTCATGTTTAGATGACACATCTGGTCTTATCCATATGGGCCTTTATGGTCCAGTTAAGTAGCCTAAATTAACGCAGCTGAGTACTTCCAAGGTGTTCGGGTGCCAAACAAAGCAAGTAGGAGCAGGGCAGGCTTTCCTGAAGGGCTTCCTTCAAAGGATGCACGCAGCTCCTCGATGACCTCCCCTTTGTATTCATCATCTGCTCTTATGCCCCTTCTTCTTCACAACACCTAGAAACCAAGTCTAAGATGGTAACACTCCCTGCAAAAAGGCCCTTTCCTAAAGCAGAGGAGAGCACACCATACCTAAACCCGAGGGCCCAGACCAGTTCTCCAGCATGTTTGCTTGGTGTTTTATGGACTTCGTGGTTGATGCTTACACTTGTCAAGAGACAGGAAACACAGGTTTTGCCCAGGAGTTTCTATATACACAGGAATTTTGGTCTTGGAGCACCCCAGATTTCTAGATCTGTAGATAAAGCCTCTTCTTAAGTCTACGCTTACCTGTTGCGCAGGACCTGGACATTATGTCAACCCTCCCCTGACCTCCTTCCCATACCTCCTGGAAAAACTGGCCCAAGTAAAGCGAGAGGACACTGGAGCAGATCTCAAATTGCTGTAAGCCCTGCCTTTGGTGTGAAAATCAGGGAGCTCAGGTTATTGAAAAGGTGGTCTCAGTTCCAAGAGCCTCATGAGGTTGGGCGTGCCTCCTACAACATGCTTGCCATCCTCCCACCACGAAGGGGTCCTGCCCTTGGCCGAGGCTCTCCGCGTCTGGGACAGAACGTAAAAACCTGAAGAAGGTCCCCGAACAACCAACGACTACTGCAAGAAGCATATATTATCGCTTTTCTTTTTGCTCTTAGACCTCAGTGACAGGCACAGAAACCAGGCTGGAAGAATAAAAAAGAAACAGGAGCGCACTTTGGGATGAGTTTCGGAGCACATGGCTGCATGGGCCATGTATGCTCAGCCCCCAGCACAGTAGAAGAGGAAAAGTGTATAAACGAACCTTGCCTAAATTATTAACATCCTGTGGAGCTGAAATATCCGTCTAACTATCACATTTTACACAATGGCAAAAACCAAATTACCATGATAACTCCCCTCTGCAATTCCTATATTGAGGTCTTAATCTCTTTTTCCTTAAAAAAGAAAATAATAATCATAGAATGGTTTAGATTGGAAAAGACCTTGAAGACCATCTCGTTCCAACCCCCCTGCCATGGGCATCCTATCACTCCATGACCTTGTAAAAAGTCCCTCCCCAGCTCTCCTGGAGCCCCTTTAGGCACTGGAAGGGGCTCTAAGGTCTCCCTGGACCCTTCTCTTCTCCAGGCTGAACCCCCCCAACTCTCCCAGCCTGTCCTCCCAGCAGAGGGGCTCAAGCCCTCGCAGCATCTCCATGGCCTCCTCTGGCCCCACTCCAACAGGTCCATGTCTTTCCTATGTTGGGGGCTCCAGAGCTGGAGTCACAGTTAACTCTTCAACTCTTATGACAGCAAAATTTTAGATCCAACTTGAATGCCTAAGGTGAAATTTTAGATCCAACTTAAATACTCGAGATGATAATGTCATAGCCGACTTTTTGAAATTTAATCAAGGCTCCTCCATTTCACCCAAAATTACAGCTCACTTAAAATCTTCTTTACAGATACCGGAAGCAGCGCTGAGAGCTTTATCCGTTTCCACATAGTACCAAGAGACCTTTCCAAAGTCAGTGTCTTACATCAATATATTGCCGTTATCTACCAAACCCATAATCTCCTTAAAGGAATTAATAGGGTTGTTTTGTCAAAAATCCGCCATACAGTGACGGGGTGCCCAGCACTAACAGTGCCAAATCCTCACTCTGCAATTTAACACAAGAAACTTCCCCAAAGACTCGGTCACGACAAAGCATCACGACTTCAGCATCACAAGAAAAATAACATTTCTCTCTATACTTAGCCAGTTTGCCCACTGCCGTTTGCTGGTTATTTGTCACCCATGGGTGCAACCAGCTCTTCACGAAGCCGGTGAACCAGTTTGCATCGGCAGAACACTGAGAGCGGGAGAAAAACTACTGGTTTTCCATATTTAAAACAAGGGAAGGACAAACAAGGAATTAGCTAGTAAAATCATCACTGCTACGCAGTAAAAAAAGAGAATAAATCTTGAAGAAATTGTGTCAGACACCGTAGCATTTGACCCCTATTCGTTACCAAGGAGAACAAGATAACATGTAGTTTTCTTTGCCTCTCATAAACCAGTTGTGTTTCAAACCAGGTTTGCAGAGTCTGGTTCTGCAGTACGGTATTTTTCTTGACTGAGTTGAAGGATAAATCCATTTTCCTCTCATCTGGAAACACCTTACAACAACGTACTCCGCATTTATGGAGTACTTTTAATCTTGGCTGAAGTGTTTACGGACCATGGGCCTCGTTCCACGTTCAGCTGCGTCTGTGCAAGCCCGCGCTGGTTGGGAGAGAGGTGAATTAAAGGAGCACAAAAAATCACTGCAACGCGCGCAATAGCAAACCAAGAATTAACTCCATATGAAGCCCATTTGGCTCTGGCAGGGCCTATTTATTTTCTCTCTGTTTTTCTTTATTCTTGCTAAAGGTGTAAAAGAGAAGGCTGTATATCACCTCGCATAACAAAGCAGAATTTCTTCCAGGGGATTTAATTGAGATGGGAAAGACAGTAGATCTTGGAAGCCTCAAAACAGACTGAAATCCCATTTTTTTTCCCCAGGTCCTGTACAGGTACCCGCTAAATAAAGAGTCACTCCCCCAGGGATGACATTGGATAAAGCAGCAATATCAAGTGCGAGAAGGGAAACTGAGGTATAGAAAAACTGAGGTGTATCAACCAGGTCACAAACCCATCAAGAGCTCCCAGTTCCCTGCGGTACCTACTAAATACCTACGCACACCAGCACAGGTTTAATTATCTCCCCTGGGAAGGACAGCCTTCCTCCTGCACCCTCCAAGCAGGCTCAAGAGCTTGAGGTCTTTCCATGAAGGAAGATCCCATATAACACGAACACAACACACACACAACGTTCCCAAAACCACCAAAGTCTCTTAGAAATTATTAGGAAACCTTCCAGTTTGAAGCACTGGGTCAACCGAAGGCTCAGCGCCCTGATGGCATGCAGGGCTCGCTGCGGTTGCTGTTCACTGATGGATACCAGGAGGAACTCCTATGCCAGGAGTACTGGAGAGAGTCCAGCGGAGGGCTACGAAGGTGATCAGGGGACTGGAGCACCTCTCTGATGAGGAAAGGCTGAGAGACCTGGACCTGTTTAGCCTGGAGAAGAAAAGGCTGAGAGGGGATCTTCATCAATGCTAATCAATATCTACAGGGTGGGTGGCAAGAGGATGGGGCCAGACTCTTCAGTGGTGCCCAGCGACAGGACAACAGGTACAAACTGGAACACGGGAAATTCCATCTGAACATGAGGAAAAGCTTCTTTCTTTCGAGGGTGGCAGAGCAGTGGCAAAGGCCGCCCAGAGAGGTGGGGGAGTCTCCTTCTCTGGAGATATTCAAAACCCACCTGGACGCATTCCTGTGCAACTGCTGTAGATGACCCTGCTTTGGCAGGGGAGTTGGACTAGATGATCTCCAGAGGTCCCTTCCAACCCCTGCCAGCGTGTGATGCTGTGATACGCTGTGGGTTTCAGATGAAAGACAGAAGTTGGGCATGCTCAGGGACTCTTACCAAAAAAAAAACCCCAACCAACCAACAACCATCACCAAAAAAACCAACAAATAAAAAGCAAACTAACACACAACCCAATGTTGGCACCTTCTCTGACCCAACTTCTTTCTCTGCCTTGATGAATCAAGGAATTTCTTCTCCAAAACATCCCCCGTGGGATTCACTAAAGCTTCAAACGCCCTTTTCTCACGACAAGGACTGCGTTGAGGGAAGAGAACTAGAAGGAGATACTCATACTTGTGATGCACAGCTGGCGATGGTGCAAACCTCTCCCGCTCTCCTTGCTGCCGTAGCACCGTGGTCCTGGGGTCCTCTCTGGCTGCTCCCAGCCCCGGAGAAAGCAAGACAGACCCTACAGAGGAACTATTTTGTTCGAAGGACTTAGCCAAAAGGCGGCCAGGTGGAACTCGGCCAAGAGGCAGCAGACCGTGACGGACAGACCCACACCATTTAGACAGCAGCAGCTACCCGAGAGAAGAATCCAGCCAAGGAGGGCAATAACACACGCACGCACACACGTACACATCCACACTCACACACGGGCCCATTGCAGCCAGAGGTCAAAGTCCAATTAGGTACTTTATTACTCATTTAAGTCTTGTCTGGCTTTCAGGACTGGAAGAATGGTGGTGTGTGCACGTGAATCCGCGCCCCTGCCAGGGATGAAGAGTGATTTGCATTTGAAGCGAGTCACTGATCCCATTCCCAGGAGGTTTACTTGATGCATGGCTTAGCAGAGGGGCAGCTCGGTTTTATTTACCACCGGACTTGGCACACGCTAGCGGCTCCGTATTCACCATCAGCTCCAAGGACATCAGGCCCGCGAGCTGCCTCTCATTTTCAGGGACCACATAGAAAGATGGTGGCTGGAGGTTTGCTCAGGAATGTCATGATGTTCCTTAGGACTTCCCACCTCCTGAGCCTGGGCATCTCTTCTATAACTGATACTCTGAAGAGCCGAAGACTTTCCGGAGTAGTTTCAACACTCCGGGTAGAAGATTGTGGTCCTCCTCAATCATTTTTTTAGATCATAGAATGGTTTAGGTTGGAAGGGACCTTAAAGATCATCTAGTTCCACCCCCCTTGCCATGGGCAGGGACACCTCCCACCAGCCCAGGTTGCTCCAAGCCCCGTCCAACCTGGCCTTGAACACCTCCAGGGATGGGGCGGCCACAGCTTCTCTGGGCAACCTGGGCCAGGGGCTCACCACCCTAAAAAAGGTTAAACCCCCTGCCAAAAAGATAACCCAGAAACAGTAGGACTGATATAAGAGCCAAAAACCCAAACGCAGTAGGAAGCAAACACGTGGTAGGAACCAAGGTGTTTGGAGTCTTGGTTCAGAAATACCACCAGCTTCAGCCGGCAGGAGTCGAGCAGAGAGAAAATGATGAAATAAAGCAGTCAAACAGTCCTGGGGAGACACGGCCCAGAGGTTACGAGAGGAAAGAGAGGTTGATCGAGGACAAGGGTGGAAGCTGGATGTGGTCGACACGCATGAAAAACCTCAACAATAACAGGGAATGTAACAAGGGAGAGCGAGAGGGTTTCAAAATCAAGCTTTATCAGCTTCCTAACTATAATTATGCTGACTCAGATATGTTCTCGCACCAGTCTCCCGCGTGATGGAAACAAGTCAAGCGCGGTCAAACAGCTGAGAAGGTCAGTATAACAGGGTGAACACTCAATATGTGGAAATATAAAGCAGTTATTTCAGTCATTTGTTATATGAAACAGGAGATAGATACCGGTGAAGAAGAGTCATTGATTCAGATACCCAGGCACATCGAAAAGCAACCACTGATAATCAAATTCAGCTGCAAAGAAAGTTATTTAGACACCGAAGTAAGGCCCTGGCTCTTGAAGGGAATATAAAACTACCAAGGGGTGCACAAAAACCGGCTGCATGGATCCAAACTGAAGTTGCCTTTCCTTAGCAGTCTAAACCGGACCTACATTTTTTTTAAAATCCATTCCAACTTGCAGTAATCGGGCGGCTGAAAATTCAGCACAGACTGGGGCTGCGTCCCAGGAGGAAAGGCTTTTCCTCCCAAATCTGAAACCGTGTGCAAATAACCCAGGTAGAAACCCCCTACGTCCAGTCCCAGAGCCTGGCCAGCAGCACACTGATGCACAGAGACTGCTCTCCTGAGCTTTTAAAAAAAATATTAATAAAATGCTCCATTTGCTTGTGGACTTTCTACCCAGAATGTTAATTTGGAATATTATGTTACAAGTGTTTGGGGGAGTCCGGATGTTTAATATCCATCTGTTCCTTCTGGCGTCGAGACACCTGTTTCCCGTATCTAACTGCTTCTTTCAAGTCAGCACTGCGTTGGGTGGGACAATATAGCAGGAGCCATAACCCTGGTGAAACCAATACCCTTCTCATATAGTAGAGCACCCAATTTTGCAAGTGGTATGCCCTAAAAGGAGCTGCTGAGATTTATCCGACTGCCTAAATGCAACGAGAGCTTTTTCTGAGTCTGACCTTTGCTGTATATCCTCAGCATCCGAAAAACGTTGCCCGAATCACCTGGAAATGCACCCCAGAGTGACAGCGTTGTACGGGTTGGATCAGCATCCAAGAGACTAAAAGCTCCAAATGGTGAACCTTGCAAAACTGGGCAAGAGCCTCTCTCCCCATATCACTGCTGTTCTCCGATTTTGCTTGGAAGGGGCCCATCCTGCAAAAGAAATAGTCTTGATACAGTTTCAGGGGGTTAGTAAGCACTACCTGGGATATTCATATCTCCATCTATTAATGTAATTATCATCCAGTGCATGTGCTGCCATTACTTATAGGTCAGCTAAAGGGCTCGCTACGCCGACCCGGGCTCTACATGAGTCCGACAGCATCACCCCAAAGAGTTTGTTATCCAGAATCTGCGCTGGGCACTCTGGTTACACCAGACTCTGGGGAAATTACTTCTGTAGTTTAAGCAGTTGGAATTTGGGTGCTCAGAAAGTCTTTGGGGGAAAAAAAAAATAGAATAATACGGGCTGGGGAGATAAGCGGGAACAATCAAACTACAAAATATCAAAACAGCAGGAGACAAAATTGAGGGGGAAAAAAGATAACATAATGATTGCATGAAAGGAAGGGGGAAAGAATGATTCAGATTAATAAAAGTGTTTCAGGTGCAGCTGCTGAGGAGAAACCTTGGAAGTGGAATTCAGCAGTTGGCAGACGTGGATTGCTCACTGTTGCTGTGCCTCAGAGGTGTATCTTCATTTTTTGGCACTCACAATCTGCCTGTTTTCTTTTTCTTGTATTCAGACCGCAGGTCGTTTAGGATAGAGACTCTTTTTGGTGTATGGGGCACTTGGCCCAGCGGGACTTTGAGCATCAAGTCTTCTACAGGCAATAATAACAATAAAGACAGCTTGGAACTGAGTTTTGACAACCTAGAAATAGTCAAGACACTCATTCTTCCCTGCCAAAAATTTAACTTGGGATGAATTATGGATTTAAAGTGTACACATGAAATAAATACATAAACAGAAACACTAACTTCTGTTTACGGGAAGCCTACAGAAACTCACTGCATCAGAACAACAGCAACACATCTTTCGCCATCCAGTCTCCATCCCGCAGGTCCTCCCCAAAGCCTCTTTCCGACAGGCACTCGCCAACTTCTCCTCGGCTTTCTGGGACTGTTGCAGGTAATTTTGAGCCAGGTTAAGCAAGCATCTCTGTTTTACCCTGCTTCACAGCCTTTGCTTTTTCAGAGTGTTTTAGACATTGCATAAGCGATCAGACAGACATGAACAGCCCCAGTGAATATCTAATTGTGAAGGAGCATATGTGTTTATGTCACGATGGACCTTCCCTGCTAGGATCCTATTTATCTGGCCACGGAGCTCATGTGTATATTCTGTCCCTCTACTTCAACCCCCAACTGAGAAACTCCGTCAAATCCTCTGAACGCTCCTGGAAAGTTTAAAATTAGATCAGATCTCCGTGGGTGGCTCTTACTTCTGCAGTGGATGACATCTAAACACGAGGCTGAACTGCACACAGTTTGGAGGCTGCTCTGGAAGGCTGCATCCATCAAGTCACCCTTGTACCGGGACCAAAACCTTACAGTTGCCCAAAACGTAACCCTCAGAAATGCATTAAGGCTGGGATCAAAGCACAGAAAAAAAATGGAGAATCGCTGCTGGACTGCTAATCTCCCTCATCCCCAACACAGTACCAGTTTCGTGCCAACAGAAACATAGTGATTATTTGTTGTTTTTAATCACTTCAAGGTCTCAAACTTTTTCTTCAAAAAAATGCTTCTTCAAGCTTCAGCCTCTAAATCAGGCAGAAGGGGTATACGTGCATTTGGCAGCTGTCCTGCAGGAGGACACGATGGCCTGCGCTGAGCCACAGGGTCCCATTTCCATTACAGCAGTTGACCAAGCGGAGCACCACCATCAATAGGTGCGTGATGGATGAGTTTGTCCATTCGCTGTACATCAGCGTTTCCCTCAGTATCATCAGGTGTTTTAGTCACCTCTGGGATGCCATTTGTGCCAAATCTGGATCTCTAAATCAGTTCCGATTCTAGGGGTCTGGAGAACAAGTCTGATGAGGAGCGGCTGAGGGACCTGGGGTGGCTTAGCCTGGAGAAAAGGAGGCTGAGGGGAGACCTTCTCGCTCTCTACAGCTCCCTGAAAGGAGGGGGTAGTGAGGGGGGGGTGGGTCTCTTCTCCCAAGGAACAAGAGGAAACAGCCTCAAGTTACACCAGGGGAGGTTTAGAATGGATATTAGGAAAAAGTTCTTCACCAAAAGGGTTATCATTGGAACAGGCTGCACAGGGCAGTGGTGGAGTCGCCGTCCCTGGAGGGATTTAAAAGATGGGCAGACGTGGTGCTGCGGGACATCAGTTAGTGGTGAGTTTGGCAGTGCTGGGTTAATGGTTGGACTTGATGATCTTCAAGGTCTCTTCCAACCAAAATGATTCTATGATTCTTCAAAGAAAAAGACTACACTTCCCTGTGTGTTTGCACAGCATCGAGTGCAATAAATTTCCAGTTCTGACAGGGCCTCCAGACAAACAATACCAAAATTAAGTATTCATAATGTTTTAACACAGTACAGTAGTTTTCTTATTTAATACAAGACAAAAATTAATCAAAAAGTCCAGAAATATTTTAGAGTAGAAGTGCCAAGGTAGTCAGAGAAGAAATGAATCGGTACTTTTCGTTTTTAAAATTCAGAGATAACATCAAGATTCCCTTCCCATTTATCCAGGATAAAAGGCTCACTGCAGGGGGTGAGTTCAACTGAAAAAGGAATTTGGTGAAATACTTCTGAGACTGGGAGGTTGGAATGACTCACTTGGAGCAGATGCAACAGGACCTGAGGTGTACCCCAGCCTCAGTCAAACCTCCTGCCTGATCGCTCCCCAAATGTTACCTGGAAAATCTTGCACATTCCTTTTTGCACCGCAGAGATTTGTTGCCAGGCTGCACACACCTACGTTTGGCAGCACTCCACAATCCATCGTGCTCTAACTATGAGTAACAACAGATTTCCCATGGATTTTGTGAAGTAATGATACCATTACTTGCAGGTAAAAGGATTGGGTTAAGGAGTAGCTCCAAGTCCCTCTCAGTTCCTAAGGACCTACCAGTCTTCACATGAAATGAGATTTCCCTAAAGCACAGCTGCTGAGATGAAATAACAGGAGTCTTGATTTCTTTCTTCAGCGGGAGCATCTGGATACTACAAGGACATGGGAAGTTAAGAGACTACCAAGATCTTTGCCCTTCCTACACCTCCATCACATCTTTGCAGCTACCAAGAGAGGTAAAAAAAAGGCAGGTTTGGCTCTAAAGTGTCAACGTTTCAATGCATTGAATAGAATATTTACAGTTGGAAGGGACCTACCAGGATCTACCTGTTTTCTTCACCAAAAGGGTTGTCAAGCATTGGAACAGGCTGCCCAGAGAAATGGTGGAGTCACTGTCCCTCAAGGGATATAAAAGACATGTAGATGTGGTACTGAGGGACATGGTTTAGGGGTGGTTTTGGCAGAGTTAGGCTGATGGTTGGACCTGATGATCTTCAAGGTCCCTTCCAGCCTAGACAATTCTATGATCTAGTCCAACTGCCTATGAATGTCTTCTACCTATCAGCTGCCATAAGACACTAGAAAGGAGATTACCAAACCAGTAGCTTTCCCCTCCATGGGCTATGGGTAGATCCTACACATTTCCATGGCTCACAGCTGAGCGATAGCTTTCTCAATCCCTATGGATAGCTTTGCCAGGGAGGCTATAAAACAGCCCTCTTTGGAGGGGACCCAAGGAGCCATCTCTCCTCTGGGAGCTGTTACACCTCAAGGTGATCCAGAAAATCCAATACATCATTTGCAGAGAGCAATCCCCAACATCTGAACACCATGTCCAGCTCCCTCTTCCAGTAACGCATAACATCTCTGCAAAGCTGGGGATGCTGCTTCCTTCCTGGGCCAGAGGATCCACCCACATCATCGGGTTATACTCCGGTCATGTTTTTCAAGATTTTTTTGTTTTTTTCCTTACAGTCAAGAAGGCCAAGAGCTTTGTTTGTTTATTTAATGAAAGTTGAGTTTCTCACAAACACAAGAATTTGCGCTTTAGAAAAGCATCACAGCAAATTGCAAGACTTATGAAAGATACCCATGACCTGGCAACGCCACAGCTGTATAGAGGAATTTTTGGATTTAAGAAATCAGGGCTTCAGAAAACACATGTACTAAGAAATACTGTGAGGGAGAACCAATTTCAAATCCAACACAAAGCCAACTAGTTGTGCAGCAGAACTCCTAAATACCATCATTTTTGGCTTTCAACCTCACCCCATAAAAATCCAGAGGAATTAAATGCAGCAGCTTAGCGCTGAATTAGGAAACAAGTTCTTCATGGCCAAACAGTTCCCAAAGTTAGATGTTTTCCCCGCATTTAACCGGTATACAGACTTACTGAAATTGAGACTATAAATGGGTGACTTGAAAATATAAATGAGTTGAGAATTACTGAACCATGCCCTTTGTAATATTATTAATCGTCTTCTAGAAACATGACTTTTCCTTCTGCAAAGCCGAGGTCTTTAAAGAGCTGCAGTGTGTGACAGTCAAGAAGTTCTGGGAGACTCAAACTGCAGATTATTCAAGTCAGGTAAAGCAAAATTCAGGCTAGCCCAAACATTTTTTTGAGTCCAAAGACAGAGTCTCCGTATTCATTTGGTCTTATAATTATACTGTTTTCATTTTTTTAAAAAAACCCCAACAGTTCATAGAAAACTTCTTCAGGATTCTTGACTGGTTTTTGTTGTGTGGAACGTTACAGAAAACAGAAGAATTTCTTTCTTACTATGTTTTTGAGAAACTGGGCATCTTTCTATTTTTAGCTGTCTTTGGTATGAATGTCTGAATCAAGAGGCCTATACTATGATACAGATTAAAAAGAAGTATCTTTGGGGAAAAAAAAAAAACCCCAACCAAAAACACCCAACAAGCCACTGCAATTTGCATTTCCCACTGGTATGGCCATTATTTTGGGCTCAGACCTCTCTGAGAGAAGGAATAAACTTAGCAAACTGCCCAAATTCTCCCCACTCCTCCTGATGAGCATGTTATAACCTCAGCGTTGCGGGACCTTCTGCCCCCTCATCCTTCACGTATTCCTCTTCCCCCATTTTTATACTTTCTCATCAAGTCTTCAATAGCCTTTATTCTGGAATATTAAGGGAATATCAGATGTACTGTACGAGGTGTGCTGTGAAGCTAGTATTCCACATGCACCACACAGCTATTTAGCAACTATCTTGACCCTTTTCCTCCACAAAATTAATTTTTCTTGCCAGGTATTTGTCTTCCAGAGAAGAAATGAGAAAATCCAGGAGCAGAGTAACCCAAAATCCTGACTGTGCCTTGCCTTATCCAAAGCAGTATGAGTCAACAAGCTGCAAATCCACCTTTGAGAAGATTCTTGTTGGCACTTGCGACTTCAATTCCCATGAAGCTTCAAGCAAATCAGCTAAACCGAACCCATTCTGCCTCTTAACATCTCATGGCTTTTGCCAAACCTCCCCACTGATAAACAGCTACAGATCTTCTGAAGGTGGCCATGTAGTGCCTGCTCATGCTGGGGTTGAATTTTCCCCACCGTGATCCCTACGGTCCTACCTCAAAGCTGTGGTCTTAGCTTTCCATGGCTGCTGTGTGTCTCGGGATATAAGAGAGCTCTATGTCTGCTTCAGACTCTTAACTCCATTTGGACACTCAAAACGAAGATGGCAAAGCTTAGCATGGAGAGATGTGCCTCCGACGCGGACAATGGCTTTAGAGGAACGTTGGGAACGTCTGGCTGCATGCAGGATTTTGTAGCTGCTGGCAGCCTAAGGGAAACAAGAAAAATGCCTTAAAAAAACAAAAGAAAGACACTATAACTATGCCCAGAAGTAAAAGTGGATAAATACATCTATCAACATGTACATGTAATTAGCGGGTATGTCTGTAAAATCTCAGGTGCAACTGCATGTTTTTGTGTAGTATCAAAAAAGTTTACTGCCGATCCCATTTTGATGCCCAAGATACCCATTTCGCATCCACGCTCTCGCAACCCAAAGACAGGAGAGCACCAAATTAAATTAAAAAAAAAAAAAAGCATCAGAAAGGACCTTTATAATCCATTGCCTCATGAAACTGGGAAAAACCATGGATGTAGCGACATTGGTCTCGGTGGCAACAGGTTGGAAGCAGGATGAGGTGCTTTTAAGGGAGCAAAGTCAACGCAAGGTGCAGGTATCATCTCCAGCTTTTTAGAGCGGTGCAGACCCCAGGAAGGCATAAGCTGCAGAAATAATGCTATAGCCTTCTCCTCTTTTTTATACTTTCCTGGAGCATCTGCTATGTCTGAGCACATCCATTTGCGTCGATTAACACAACCGCTCAGCTTATTAAATGCAGGAGCTGCAAACTGGAGGGAGACAACATAAATACCAGCTGTTTGCTGCACCCCTTCCCTTTCCAGCCGCCTTCCCCGCTGTTAACAGCTGCTTATACGGGTAGAAATCCTACGTAAAAGTGCCAAAGCGGAGACTTAAAGAGGCCTTTTCAGCGGGAACACGTCTCCTTTCTACCACTCTCCCTGATGTAGGCTGGGAAAACCAATGCAAAGCAGGGAAATAGAAACAATAAAATATGTTAATTGGTCTTTTGCCTACCGGAGAGCGGAGCCAGGCCCCAAGGGGTAAGCAACGTTTTGGCAAGTTTTCTCTCAGTGGCACTGCTCCCTTCAGCTCCGAAAAATAAAATAATCAGTGGTAGCAACCGCTTTTTCATTACAGTTATCGGAATATTCAATATGTAATTTAAACTGGCCTCGGATCTGTTCCCATAGCTGCCATCCCTCCGAGAAGCCTGATGAATCCAAACTGACGAGCTGATATCTCGCATCAGGTTGTTTCGTCTAAGTCTGAACTCTTTGTTTTGGGAAATGAAAACAACCCTGCCTACTTTGAGTGACTTTCACTGGGATTTCATGCATAAGGACAATTCTGCAGTGTTCCTGCTGTACGCGATGACTGAGACAGCAGTTAGTTTAACTGCAAGAAAAACCTTCCTTCCCCCAGAATTTGGGAGGACTGACCTTTCATTCTATGTTGATGCTGACTGCAGCATCACAAGTGGGAAAAAAAATAAAAAAAAAATAAATTAAAAATCAGCATTTGCAGACTGGAAGGGATTTTAATGGAAGAAAATACTCATTTTAAAGAGAAAGAATAGAGCCATTGGAGGAAAATAAACTTGCTGTTCTTAAAGAACTCAAGGAAAGACAAAGAAAGGGCTTTTGAGATGCATCAGCAGAACCTGCCTCCAAGTTCCCAAAGCTCATCCCAACCCAGCCAGGGAAGGGGTACCCCTTTTGATTCAGATCCTAGAACATTTTAAATGGAGCGAGGGAGCACCAGGTTCAGATCTTCCTTGCCTAGGTTTGAGCTTGGATCCTCTGCCCTTATCTCCTGTTGAAGCAGCTCTCATTTATATGAATAATGGCGTATAGCTCGAAGAAAAGATTGCAGCTCAATGCTCTTCGATATCTCAGGAGAATGGTCTCTCTGTTGTGCTACTAGATCTGAGACAGGCCCTCCTTTGCTCTGTTTTCCTTTAACAAAATCCCCCCTTAGCACCCTGCCTTCATTTTGCCTCCAAAAAAATGAAGAGAAGTGTTTATCTCAGCAGGGCCAAACCCCAGCCACGCTCGGGAGGATGCTCCAGCGCTCCTCCAACCCCCAGAGCTCCCTCCTGGGGGTCCAGCCCTCCCCAGGTGAAGAGCAGAAGGGAGGTGGCTCCCTGGTCCTCCTTTCCCAAGTCCCTCAGTGCATTTAGCCCCCTATTTATATCGGATCGCCCCAGGAACCCTCCACGCACAGATGCCTCCGTTACGCAGTGCACTGCTTGTTTGCATACTAATTCCATCGCTACAGATACCGTAGCAACAACATCTCTTACAGTATAAACTAATATTTTAAGTCTATTGCTTGAGTCAGAAAAATGCAGAGTGGTCAAGATAATAGAAGGTATAGGGGTATGTAGAGGTTTCCTATAAAAGACTGCTTGTTTGGTTAATAAATGTGCATTCAATATAGTAGCCTTTGGGCAACCAAGTTAACTTGCATTTGAAGATGTGCTACTGCATCCACGCGATGTCAGCAGCCTTTTATAGTCATTTTTGGATTGTCGCTCAAAATACAGTTACAACGGACATCAGCTTCAAGGAGAGTTATAGTCTTCTAGAAAGTAACACAGCTGGGAGAAAGGAAAGTCTCAGCAGCTGAGAGGGGAAGAGAGAATTCCTCATTTCCATCAGTTTTGTGCGTGTGCCCAGTTTCTGTAGTCTCTGGGGATCTTTCAAAGACCACAATTACAAAACATGGGAAGGTGTGTTTGGGAAACCGCAGCACCAAGTACCTCAAAGTGTCTTCAAACCGACTTCCCCAAAAATTTACTACCTTCACAGTTAATTAAGTCCTTTAAACAAACTGGTGTGATACACAGGAGATGAAGGATTTGTTGCTGTTATTGCATGATGTCGAGAGAGACGTGCCATGAGCCCACGTAACGCTGGGAGCGACGCGCTCCCCTCATTGTGCATTCACCCAACGCGCTCCTCCAGGCTTCAAGGGATGCCGCCGCCACGCCGATGCACAGGAAAAAAAATAATAAGGGCTAAATGGAAGAATTAAGTGTCTTGTCATTTAAGATCCTTTTTCCTGGCACCATGGAGGATGCTCACACTGTAAGAAACTATCTTTATCTGGAATAGGCTTTTACTTTTTTTTCCCCCCTTCTTTTTCACAAAAAGGACAAAAAGAAGGCGGGAGGGAAGAGAAAGAGAGAGGACAAAAACACCACACACCTCCTGCTTTTTCAGGAATCATGATCCTATTTCACTGTATCAGGACAACATGGGGGGTTGGGGGGGGGCAAAAAAAAAAAGATGTCAGTTTGGGAATATTTTGCAGGCGGATTCATAAATCACCTTAGAAAACAAATTTTTTTTTAAAAAAAAATCTCTCTCGGCATCCCATTTTCACACACACAGCCAAGATTCCTGCTTTGACTTGATCCTGAGCGAGGGAGGGAGTGCAGCTCGTTCCTCCAACGTGCCAAGCTGCGAAGGGTGTTTGTTCTCCGTTACCAGCAAAGAGTGGTTATGAGCTTACCGGCCTGCTCCATCCATGAGATAATCTAGTTTTTATTACTGGGGGTTACACCAAATGCACTGTGGTTTGGAACAATAACAAAAGACTTCAAAATCCCCCCCAAAACTGAAAAAACCTCAGCTCTTCTCTTTCTGCATTTGTGATGAAGCGGTATTTCTCTGTCAGAGCGCCCACCCTGAAATGTGCTTTAATAGTATCAGTGCTTATTACATGTAGAGCCGGCTTTTCACGTCACACAAGCCAAGCTTGAAAGCAATTCTCAGCCTCTCCGTAAAATCCACTTGATCCCCGTGCTGAAACACAGCTATTTCCAGATGATACAAAGCACCTGTTTAAGGAGGGGGCTGGGGCAGGAAAATCCCATATTCCAGCCAAAACAGCAGGAGGAACTTCTGGGTTTTTTCACTGAATTACTCAGTTGGCCACGTAAGGTAGATTACAGGTTACTGTCATACTTCGACAAGAATTGTTCCACCATGAAAATGTCCCAGCGACTTCCCAACCAGGGCTGAGTCAGAAGTGTCCTCTGCTCCCACCCCAAGCACACAACCAGCATGATCATCTTTTGCTGTGACTATAAGGGACCAGCGTTGAGCTGGCACAGCTACAGGCTGGCCAGTTATTAACTTAATTATGGCGTTTGGAAGAGAAAAAGATGATACAAAGGCTGACCGTGTGACTATGCAAGTCAAGGTTCCTGCTTGCGGAGGAGACCTTTGAGCAGATCTCAGTGGGAAGCAGGAGATGCTGCTCGGATCCTCCTGTAAAACACCACAGAAACGTCTTCCGAGAGAAGACTGCTCAGGATAAATGAAATTATGTGCTCAGGATAAATGGCTGAAAGGCATTCTGTCCTTCCCATGCTTGCAAGTTCTGAATTAATAGGCTTTATCCAGATTCAGTTTCTAGTTGTAGTGGGAAGATGACAAAATAACTCATATTCGCAAAGTAAAATTAAAGTGAGCTCTCCCCTTCCTGTTTTCCCAACCCGACATAGTAATTCATGGACTCTGATTACTCTTAACCTATAGGTCTGACACCATACATCACTTGCAGGATCATCCATAAAGCACGCGGAGCTCACACCATCCCGTTCCAACTGGCCAAATGCTTCCAGCCGCTGTGGCGCAGGAGTTAAAACACCACCAAAAACCCCAAGCGAGCCCCAGTGCCCACGAGATGCGCTGCTAAAACCTGCCGAGGACGTCTCTTATGAGCGAGAGCGCGTGAATAAGAGAACAATATGATTCGGAGCAGACAAAAGGCTTGAAATCTGAGCCACGAAAGTATCCAAGGCAGCAAGCGCAGCGAACACTCCCCCGGCAGAGCTTGTTAAAGGAGAAGGATCTGCATTCACCCAGCTTTCTCGGGTGCAAGCAAAGCCAGGAGAATGAAGACATCTCCATAGACTTAGAGGAGCACAAGAGAGAGGAGGGACGGCTGGAGCATCCAGGCCGGGCACACAAGGCTCCCGCGAAGGACACAATTTAAGAAGCAGCTCTGAACGTCCTTGACTGTCTAGATGTTGTTTCCGTGCCACTGCCAATGTTCAAAGTTGAATAAATGAAGGAAAAAAAAAAAAAGAAAACGAAAACCACCCCCAACTGCAAAGAGAAGGGAGTCGCTAATCCCAACCATTCAGAAAGGGTGAGTCATGGGCCCCCCTAAAACATCACCAAATTAGAAAACAGAAATGCTTCCGTTGTGACGTTTAAATGCCCGGGGCATGGTTGCTTCACGCAGAATTCCCCTGCCATGGTAAGGAGCAGACATCATTTAAACTAAACCCAGGAACGTCAACACCCTTCCCAAAATCCCGCACGTGGGATTTTTGGGAAAGAAACTCTCGGAATGTCACAAAACCCCATCACTGCAGCAGGTCGGGTGACGCTGCTGTGCCAGGGGTCCGAGCCTCCTCGGCAGGACAAGGGCTGACACACCAGGATGGAGACACCACTGTGGTCCACCACGAAAAAGCCAAACCAAATATTTCCCAGGTCCCCAAGTCAGAGCGGCCTCACTTAGTCTTAGCCTGTTAAAAGTTTGACATTCAAGTCTCATCAAGAGGTTTCTTCCAGTCAGTGGAGCTAAATCATCTTCTGAAGTGTCTGTTATCTCATGTTTATCCTTTTAGGGAAGGATGAAGACTCCTGATGAACCCCTCCGACTCTGCTGCCTGCGGAGAATTTCTCCATGATCAGATGAGGGGACTCCACTACTCGATTTCCAGATGTGTCTTCTCCAAGAAACCACTTTCATCTACATTAACATTTGCATTTTTCATAGCCTCTTTAGTTTCTCCACTCAACGTCAGCGATACTGGAAGAATTTCATCTTTGCAAACCATTTCATTTTTCCAGAATGTTCCCGAAACAATTTTCAGTGCAGTTCTTATCCCGGTCACATCACTAGTATGTCTGTGAGCATCATGCAGCCACCAAAGTATCAAGTGAAGCATCATCAGCTGCACAAGGGGAAGGGTTTTGTCGGGTTTGGGGTTTTTTTTTGTTTGTTTGTTTTTTTAAGTAAAGGTGGCCATGAACTTGGGATTCGCCCTGCATTTTTCCAGCAGGGTCTATCTGCAGCTCTGAAGCTGCAGACTAGGCACGCTTCCAAGTTTTTCCAGCTTTCGTCCCACCATCAACTGCTTGCAGACAATTGTCCCCGTAATCTGCATGCTGCAGCTTGTACCTAAGAGAAGCCAAAATAACACATATTACAAGAAAACTGGCAGGCAGTGCTGGCTGGGAATATTCTCCCTGCCACTAGCAGAGATGTGTAAGGGTTTTTTTTGTTTAAAGCCACATTTTGGAAAGAGAGCGAGAATCTTAAAGGAGCCTGTTCTGGGGAGTTATTTGGAGTTTTTAATTTGCAGTCAAGTTTTTTGTTGTTGTTCTTCTGTTTCCCCGAATTTGTCTTTCGGTGAAAGAAAAAAAACACATTTTCTCTTTTCTTCCTACCTCTCAGGTGTTCCTGTTGTCCTTCGCCGACAGTGACAGAGCCTTTTACATTTCATTTCCTTAGAAAAATCTGAAAATACCTACAGAGCTTCTGCTTAGAGATGTGCAGCCACGTACCTCTCAGGTGTTCCTGTTGTCCTTCCCTGACAGTGACAAAGAGCCTTTTATGTTTCATTTCCTTAGAAAAAATCTGATAATACCTATAGAGCTTCTGCTTAGAGACATGCAGCCACATGCAGTGATTTGTGCACAGCTGGAAAGTTCCACCAACTAATTATTAATGATTTCAGCCAGGTGGACGTTTAAATCCAGCTAATCCATCTGATGATATACAGAGAAAGAGGGGAAGCAGGAGCACAGAAAGCAACCACAGAACAGGATAGCACTGAAAAGCTCTGTTTAGCCATCCCCTACAGGAAAAAAATAGCTGGTTTTATTAGTTGGGGTTTTTTTTCCTAATTTTTTCTGGTGGCATCAAAACTTGGAGGCCGCTTGCAAAATGACGAGGGTGACCCCAACAAATGGGACACCTGCAGCTCCCACCGTGCAGACCTGCGGACACCCCTCATCGCTTCACCCGGGGAGGTTTGACATTTTGAAGGCAGGACAGCTCAGCCTTCGGATGCATCCCCAAATCCTTCTCATCCTCTTGTGGCAGTTCAAGCAGAAGAAATTTCCAAGGAGCATCTGTGCCAGAAATGGATATGTTTTTATGGATATAAACACGGATGAGCCATTTTTAGTGAAGACGAGACAGTGTTTACTGTTGCTGAGCAGTAGAATAGATAAATAAAAGTATTCTCAAGTGCATTCAGCTGTATACTGCTACAGGGAACTGCTCCAGTTGTTCGTAAAACCTTTACAGACCAAATATCAGCACTTTTTCTCACCCAGTGCTGCTTGCACACCTCTACTTCCATGGGAACAGCTTTTTATTAGGAGCAAAAATCATTGTTGAAGGCCCGTAATAATTAAGTCCATCATTTTTTTTGGTGAGATGTTGCTGTGGTCGTGGTCCTTTGCTCATCAGGAACTTGGAGGGAGCCCACCCCGTCTCCCCGGCATCTTCATCTCATCCACAGCCTGGGGAGAGCTTCTGCTCACTGCAAACATGACTTCGTACCGATCCCGCACAGGTAGGGCATTCACTTCTCTCCTTTTGGAGATATCTTTAAACAAAATGAGTTCTTGCAGGTTACACGCGACAGATACTCAGCCTCTGGCTTGCTCAGAAAATTATCTTGCATCTAAGAGGAAGAAAAAAAACCACTCCACCAACTTGCCATCAGCATAAATCAGCCATCTGCAGAATGTGGTGTAACACAGCTCTATCGGCACTTATAGCAACGAGTGCTTCCCAAAAGTTTATACAACATGAACATTTCTGTCTTTCCTAAAAGAAATCTTGTGCTATAAATTAAGAAACTTTACAGGAAACATGACAAAAATCCACTCAGCGGAACTGACCTTCCAGATTTAGTCAGAGAGCCCAGAAATAGTTTTCCTTGCTAATGAAAGGAACTAAAAAGCTGAGTTTATCTCCAAATGTTTAGGGAAGAAGGTCACTTACAGCACATCGTGATGTCACTGCAACGTGAGAAGGTGTTTTGGGAAGAGTTTGACAGATGATGGGGGGGAAGAAGCGAGCAGGAGACCAACACACTCCTGTCCTTCCTGGACTTTGCAGGCTCTAAGGATCCAGCACCAAAACTCCTACTGAACCCAAAGGGGCAGGAACAGATATTACTCCATTTATAAGACATCATTAACCACCCATATTTTCAGCTCTGCAGCACTGGCTGCAGGAGCAGAGGCTCTTCTCCAAGTGCAGCAACACTTTTTTGCCTTTGTTTTCCCACCATCACATTTCTCTTAAATCCTGGACGCAGCTAAACCAGCCCCGGAGCTAAGAACACCCCGCAACGTTGTGTTTCTCCTCTCAGCTCCTTCAAAGTTTGTACAGATGGTCCGTTAAGAGCAACGCCCTCTCCCTGATGCACTCGGACTGGCA
Organism: Charadrius vociferus; assembly: GCF_000708025.1. Lineage (NCBI taxonomy): Eukaryota > Metazoa > Chordata > Aves > Charadriiformes > Charadriidae > Charadrius > Charadrius vociferus. Next base: position 33,567 of record NW_009646745.1, on the reverse strand, counting down.
GATAACCACCAATTCTAGGAAATTTCAGCAGTCTGAAACACAAGCAAGGGTAGATGCAAATATCCATCATATTTTGCATGGTTGTGTACACTGGGTATAACTTGGGATGAGGGGGGAAAAAAGACAAACAAAAAATGAGGATTGTTTGATTTCTCCCTGCAGAGTCACCTTTAGGAAAAGGAGCCAAAGAGGTGGCCCAGTACATGCTCCTTTTTTATTTTATATTTTTCCACCCAGATTCATGGGGAAAGCACCATCATTCCGTAAGACGCTTCAGCACTCAGCGATACTCCGTGTATTTGTAAAGCTCTTGTGTTTCCTGTTTGGTCTACTCCAGTTCTCAGGGCTTTATGCAGCATTATAAATCAGAGACGGTTTCCAGCTACGGAGCTTTGGGTATACTTGACTGACAAGATGAGCCTCGCACCAGTTTGCTTTGCCATACCGAGCTGTTCTCTTTATTGGGATGCAAACCCCTTTGATGGAGCCCACGGGCGCCCATGATGCCGACGCGGTAGCACCAAACCTGCTCAAGTGAGCCTGGAGACTTGACTCTGTTTCTAAAAAACCATCCCCTTGCCAAACAATAAAAGCATCAAATAATGAAAACAGGAAGCCACAAGTGGTTTCACCCATAGTAAGTTAAGCTGTTAAAAAAAACAACCAAAACCAACCACCAAACAAACCCAAAACATACTGAGCTGCATTTTCTGAGACCGGCTGTCCCGACACCCTCTCATTCCTGGCTGTTTTCTGTTTTCCAAGTCATCACCCTGCTTTTCAGAGCATGACCATATCAGTACCTAGTTAGTAATTTTGCTCAAGGCAAAGAATTCTTCTCATTCTGCTGTTGTTGGCAACCCTACCCCGTAAGCCAAACCTCTCTCCAAGCAGTCTTGCCAATAGACAGGGGAGGAGGAACTTCTCAGGGATCTTCATCCCAAGGGAATTTGGACTAATCACCCAGGAGGAAGCCTGGGAGCTCTAAAGTCATCCGGGTGTCCCCGAGAAGTCAACGCCTATCCACCAGTGAAGAGATTTCATTGCTCCCATGCCCTGCTCCCAACCCACCCCTTGTACTCCATTGTCTATCCTTCCTTCCTCCCCTTGGTCTAATAGCCACGCATCCGTGAAGGAAGACGGTAAGGGAAAACATCCTCATATAAGAAAGTTCGATTTCACATTGGCGATTTAAAACCAACAAACGAGCTAGCCTCCCCTCCCCAGCACAGAAAGTCCCGAAAGAGGAACTTTCCAAATTCCAAAGGAGATAGAAGTAGCAAATTGCTGCTTCTGGCCAAAAACAGAGGCAGGAGCTGACGCAGAACACCAAACATCAGATAGAAGCCAAGAAAGAAAATCATGGGCCTTCAGGAGGCGTCTGTCCTGCTTCCTTTCCCCCATCTCGCTCAGGTCATATCACAGGTCACACAACCTTCTCCCTCCCTGTGGAGATCCTTGCGTGATCAGACAAGTGTTTGGGAGGGCACCTCACCCACGTCCAGCTCCCAACTGTCTACCCAAACAACACTGCCCAGCCTCAACTCAGGTTTGTGCATAGAAGGCACAACTAGATTAAAATAGAATAACAAGAAAGCACCAGTCCAAGTGGCCAGAGGGCATGATGAAGAGATCACCCCTTGACAGCCCCCCCTGATTCTCCACTTGCTGCTCCGTCTCGTTATTGCAGTCCCTTTCTCCCCAGGCACAGTGCCCTCTCTCATCACCACCTCCTCTTGCCCTGCCTTTCTCCAGGAAAACACAGGACAGGGACATCCAGTCAAAGAAATTATATCAACTCCATGTGTGGAGCTTCAAGTGTCGATACCGTGGTCTGGAGAGGACACTGGTGGAAAGCAGCGTTTCATCTCACTCCAGCCATCGCCATAGGAAGCGTCTCATCGACAGCCAGTAGGAGAGGAGCATTTCCAGGAGAGGGATGATCCCAGAATAAAAAGCAACATGTAATAAGATATGTGGGTAAATGACTTTGAGAAGTTGTGTCCCAGCATAAAAAAAAAACCCTAAAGAAGCAACAAAAAACCCAGCAGAGTTGGGCTGATCCCTTTCCGAAGTTGCCTCTCTCCAGCAACTACGGAGAGAGGTGGGATGACTAACTCTCCTCCTTCAGCAGCCAAGTGAGACGGTGAGACACAGCTCACCTTCACAATAGAGAAGAGATCAAAGATTGTTTTATTGTAAATAGAATTTGTATCCAATAACACAATGCTGCGAAACAGGAAAAACATGCAAAGGATTTCACGCAAGGGTGTGCCTTAACTCCCCAACTACCCAGGAATGGATTATTCATAGGCAGAGCGTTGCATGTCGAGAGATTCGGTAACATACAGTGCTTCTGGGACACCCTGAAGGAGGAAATAACCTCATCTTTTTATCTTCAAAAATCCCAGCTCTTCAGTCCTGTAAGACTTCTAGAATTTCTTGTCTTCATTCCCTACCACAGCGAGAAGAAAATTCTGCTTTTGCAAATATATTTAGATGGAGAAATCCACCAAATAATAATTCTATTAAGACAGAGCTTCAAATGGATGTTAATTTTAATAGTATGCGTACACAATTTCGAGAACCCATTTCGAAGTTGAAGATGTATACTCATGATATATTCTGAGTATATTTAAACTGACAATAGGTACTATTTTAAATGATAATGGGGAACTTTGACAAATTAGCCACGGGCTCAAAGATTAGAAGTGTTCATGCTATATTAATGAAGATTTTTTCCCCAAAGTTGTATATAAAATTAAGACCTGTCCTTTATTTTTTTAAGTAGTTTTTCCGTCTGTTCTGTTAAATTGCACTCTTTTAACCCACGAGTTTGGCCCTGTCATTTTCTTTTTCCACGACTGTGGGAGTTGTGTGAGCAGCTGCGTGGTTCTTTGTTGCTGGCTGAGGCCAAACCACGACATACATAAAATAAAAATGCTATTCTAATAGCATAGGTAAAAGATAAAAATAAGAAAGCCAAGATATGAATAATTCATAGGAACTTGTTTTCTAAACATTATGCTTTCCAACTCCATTATCATTCCAACAGTCATATTGGACGTTTAGCCAGGAAATAGTTCTCAAACGAGTCTTGTAACTGAGTAGAAAAGTGTCTCCAAAAAGAAAAATCCCCTGGTTCCTTTGTCAATGTAAAACACTCCCAAGTCCCTAAAAAATGAAAAAAAATACAGCAATATCTTTGTTCTCTAGTTTGTAGCCACAGTTTGTAAGAAACAGATGAAATGCAAAAGACCCTAATCAACAGAGCTAAGGATACTCCATCCTTAGCTACACAAGCCAATATTCAACAGCACCTTAGTACAAAGGAAACAGGAGAACACCCCACCACAGCTAAACAAGCAAACATCCACACGGCTGCTTGCACGTCCATCCCCACCAGCATGTCCTCCTCCCTTCCAAAATAATGACCCCCAGCTAGCCCCAGCAACGGTCAAGAAGAAAATCAATAGAAATAAAACACTTATCTATTTTTGAAGTGAATGTCTCAACTGGAAACACAGGCAACAGACCATCCTCCAAGTCATCATGTGGTTTGAAGACACTACTGCTCCACCACCCACCCCTCTCCTACTCCAATCTCACTGCCCAGCTCCATATGAGACTACCAAGAGAAGGCCAACCTAACTTATTAGCCCTCCCAGCTGATGGGGTAATTAGCAACAGGGGTGATTGCACTCTCTGCCTGCAGCCAGAGCACGTGTCCTTGTGGCCAAGGCCTCCTGAGAAACCACCTGCGCAGAAACCAATGCAAATTTGTTGAATTTGGGCAGCGGTTTTGCTACAGGATTCTCCTGACCTCCCGTTTTCCACCCGTGAACATGAACTCTGGATGAACACATCGCTCTGAGCTTGGGGAGCTCAGTGCCATGCGGGTCTGCACGGGTGTGTGATGGGGTGTCCATGCCATATCTTCAGGGAAGCTTTTTTCCTGAGCTCTTGAATTGCGTTTGGATTTCTGAAATAAAGCTACACATCCCCTGCTGACAGCGAGAGACATTCCTCGCTTGGCGGACTTTTTGGTGATTAATTGTAGATGTGTTCAGAAACAACCCAGCAGTATTTCTCCTTACAGGTGAGTTGCATCTTCTGGTGCTAATTCTTGAAGATGTTCTCAGTGACAAAGGACACCTGCAGACAGACTGCGCTGAAGGGAGAGGCGAGCTACTCTACACCGAGATAAAACTGAATTTCATGGCCGTGTAGCTCTGCTGTAGAAACCAGCAGTGATTTATGGGCTGCTGAGACTGCCCAGATTTGTCTTAGTTAAGAGAGTTCCAGCAATCGGCGTTCCTCCTACCATAAGAGGAAATACACAGGTAATTAATTGCTCCAAGTTCTTGCAGGCACCATCGTTGCATAAATTGGATGATGAGGCAATTTAGCTTCCAGGTGAAAGTGAAAACCCTGACTAACTCCTCTGAGTTAACTGATAACTGAAATAATTCACCTGGAACTAACTGTTAGCTGGTTTCCTATGGGTATTAGGTGATTTTCAGCTGAAAAATAAAGAATCTCCATATAAAATTGAAAATAGGGTATTTTTTTGTGTCCATCCCTCCAGCCAAAACAATAACAGGTAGTACCTAAAGCCACGCTTCAGCTCTGCCCCAGTCTCATGATGACTGAAATGAGTAAAAAGGTTTCCTTGTGTCCTGCATATTTATCTTTTTCCCTTATGTAACGTGGTATGACGGCCACTGCTTTTTACAACAGAAAATCTAAGAGGTTTTTGATCTCCGTTGCATCTTTGAAGAGCACTTGGAAGTTCAGAATATTTCCTAGTATCAAAGTATGCTCTTTTTCCCACTTGATTTTTAAACACAAGTCAGTCCACACTTGCTGTGTAAGTGCGGATACACACTGACTTCACTTTAAATTCATTCAAATATGAATTATTTCTGTTCTGGAGAAGCAAAAAGGTTTGAACTCTTTGCTTGCACAAAGCGACTGGGAAGAAGGTGCAACAGGATGCCACTAATTTTAGAAGTATGTTGCATTTTTGCAAAATCCGAGCATTGTTCACATTTGACAGCAATAAACTAAAACCAGCTTTGTTTCAGACTTTACAAAAAGCTAGAACAAGTAGAGTTGGTGGTAATCCCATGGGAAGCAAATGCAACTCTCTTTCCAAATTCTTTAGGTTTAAAGATCGAAATCATTCATCCAGCACAGGACTGCGAGGGGTGAGCTCTGAATCCGACAACATATTTCCCCTGTCCTTATTAATTAGCATCAGATGAATATGTCAGTAAGAACATGAGTTCTTCAAAACAAACAAAAATACCCTTTTATTCTGAAAAATAGCATCCTTTGACCTACCAAAACCACATCCCTCCCTGGTAGGAAAACGTGTCAGGATAGCCGCTATATTAACGTTACGTGGCTTTGGTGAGAAGTCCCCATAACTGTTCCTGGGATGAGCAGATCAAGTGTCCTGTGTATTTTTGGTGAATAATGGTCAGCAGAATGAAGGTGTCAGCATGAGTAGCAAAAAGATTCAGCCCAAGATGAGACACACCTGAATTGAGTCTGTGTGTGTGTGCTAAACACCTGAGCTCCCACCAGAGTCATCTGAGATCTGATCCATGCAGGTGATGAAGGCTGGAGAGCACTTTGCTCACCCTAAAGCAGCCATGGGTCCTCCTCCAGATGCTTGACCACCCAGATTAGACCTCTGCCAGCTGATGAGAACTCCGACACTGACCACACATGGAGACACCGGTGCATATCTACATTTGGACAACGACAATCTGGACCTGAATCCCACCCATTGTGTCCTTCTTAGTAACTTCTCAGGATGGAAATCCTCACCAGGGTGCTGGATCAGGCCCACCACAGGAAATCCTGCCTTCTCAGTCTCCCCCAAACTTCTCTAATCTTATCCTCAGCTATCTTCTGCTTTCCATTGGTACCCTCTCCTCTTTCAGTTTGGCACACTTGAAGGTGAAAAGCAGTTTTCACGTAGGACCCCGTGAAAGTCATATTTTTGTCCCTACAAATCAACAGGGGGCACACGTCGGCTATGGTCTCAACACCAAAAGCTTGGGAGGTCTGGACCAAAAGACATCCTTTGCATGAAGAGCTGAGATGGCGGAAAGGTGACTTTCTCTGAAGTACCGTTCATCCCTTCCCTTTGCTGGAAATCAGCACTTGTCCGTTCCTAAGATATTTCTTAGTCCTGCAGAAAAAAATACTCAGGCATCATCCTCCACTTCGAGCACTTGCAATATCGTTCTCCAAAGCGTGTGTTGAAATCCTTGGCAAGCCCATGCTCCCCCAAAGGACAGCTCAGATTCATCTGCTCTCTCTCCGAATGCCAGGAACGGAGGTGAGATGTAGTAGATACATCATCACACACCTTTGGGGCACATTAGTTCGGGTCACCTGAGATGCACAGTGCAAGTTTAGGTCATTTTTCCTTTCTTTTGTCTGTGCACAAATCCCGGTTAATCCTCACATGGATTATGGCCTGTAACTGTGATGGCCAAATTTCAGACAAGAGGTGTGTCCACACCGTGCACTTTTCCTCTCTGAGCTTGGAAGTTTGCAATTAAATAAGGAAATAAACCACCACAATCAACAATTTGAAGCTCCGAATTCTGCTCTGTAGTTTTTATCTCTACAGTATTTGCCTTCAGTGGTGAGGAACGAGAGACCACGAGGCAGAGATGGGTCACCATGTCCTAGTACTGTGACACACAGCCCTGCCTGCCCTCCACCTCGGAAAGATTTATGAGTTCCTCCTTCATCTCATAATCCTTCATTTTCATCCCGTATCATCCCCTGAACCCGCTATGAGTCAGCAGGACTTGTCTGTTAAGGCAAGATTGATGCATGGCTTTGGAGCAGATAAAGCATGTTCCTAGGTCAGCCAAAAGGCGTTTCGGCAATATTAACCATCTCTTCTCGCCTCCCCATAGCCCAGAAGAGGGGGGGAGCGAGTTCAGGACCCGCACGAAGATGCTCCAGATGCCATTGCCTTGCTGACCCTTCCCCAGACAGGCTGAGGTCGCGGTGCGACCGTGCTGCACAAAACCAAGAGCATCTTCCAGCCCCTTTGCACAAATCCTGTGTCCCACCACTGTGTTCTCAACTCTGGAGGCATTTTTTTTCCAAACGGGAGAAAAACACAAACTTTGTCAATTGGTGCGTATTAGGGATCTCATGGCTGGCAAAAATATTTACCCTGGGGTCCTGGCCAAAGCCTTCCCACACGGTCACGTCCTGCATCCCGAAGCTCTCCCAGAAAAAAAACATACCTAAAGTTGGTGCTGTAGTTTGCTTTAGAGGTGGGTACATGTCAGGAATGAGAGATGGCTGAGAGCAAGCACTGCCATTTGCTGAAAAAAAAAAGCCTCAGAGCTCGATATGGGAAATCAAATCCGCCAGCTTAAATGACTTTATTTCTTAAAAGTTGCCATTCTTGGCGAATATATCACAGCCTTCACCCAAAAGCAGTGTTGCCTGCGAATGCTGTTGCATTAGATGTGGACCGCAGCTTCTTTCATCCCCGGCAGAGGAGGGCTGTGGGCTGCAGGCTAAGGTTTGAAAAGATACTTTTCTTTGGAGATGCCAACAGTTTCCTCAGCAGATTTCTCCCCCTCACACCCTTTCCCCCCGCCCCAACCTACTTTCACAAAAGGAAAAAAAACAAAACAAAACCCAAACCATAAATGGATCCTGTAGTGTCTGCAATGTAAAGAATTAGCTGAATGGGAAGAAATGAACCATGGTCTTTATGTCCTAGTTACAGTCAGTGCAAACATTGCCGCTAATCCCTGTTGTTGGAGGGGACTGGGGAAGAGACATGGATAGATCCCACTGGGAACATTTTGTCTCTCTCAATCTACACTTGAGATCACATTATTTATTTTTTTTTTGTGTGTGTGTGTAATAAGATTGAGTTGTATTAAGAGGCCTGCGGATAACGTAAAGCTGGGGGAGGATATTGTTCTCCGTCTCTTCCACCCAGTGTAGCACCTACAATCTTCATGTGCAGGGAGGTCTTAGCAACCCATTCATTTCAGGGGAGAAAAAGAAAGCTATTCATTCCCAGCAAATCCCATTTTGCCATGGCAACCCCCCCTTCCCGCCCCTCGAGCACAACAGTTGTTCACAGGGCCTGTTTAAAACAAGACAACAAAACCAAACCATCGCCCATCCAGCCCTGGCATTTTCTGCTTGGAATTTGCTGGCGGCGTCCAGCCTCCGCGCCAGGGCAGGGGTAAACACACTGCACCCTCGCCTCGCCTTGTCCCCTGCCATCCCCGGCGGCATCGCACCCCGCGTCCCTCAACAGGACCCGTCTCAGAGATGGGGTGTCCTGTACCCCTGGAGCTCCCCAGTGGGACAGCAAGGGTGACAGTGCCATCAGAGCAGGGGACAACATAGGGCATTTCTTTTCTACTGTATTTTTTTCCATTATATAATCATATAAGAACAGAAGGAGCTATTGAGTAGCAAAATTTTCAGTTTCTCTTTTGAACCCTACCATGCAACAGTCCCTTCCCCAGGAAATAACTGGCCAACAAATTAGCATCAACAGATATCTTTTTGGCCATTTCAGTTTGGTTTTCATTGTGCCAGAGCCCTTGCAGGGGCTGGGGAAGGGAAAAGCAGATGTCCTCCCAGCTCTGCCCCCCAACCTGGCAGGACCGGCCCTGTTTTCTGCTCTCCCTTCCATGGGGAACATGTCCATGGTCTCATCCCAACAGCCACTGGGGACCAGCCCTGCTCCCGCCAGTTTGGGGGCCTCCAGCTGTTCTGGACCCCTCCAGCCATTCTTGGACATGAGCCACACAGCTCACAGCCCACAGCCACAAACAGAAAGTTCCAGTTTGTGGTGCTCATGGAGCATCTGGGGGTTACCAAAGCTGTGTTCAAGCTGCTGGGGAAGCCACAGGTGATGCAGGGCCTCCCTCTCAGCATGACACATTCAGCTCAAGGTCTTCCCTCTGCCTCTCCATCTCTCTCCCATCCTGATGTCCCATCCCTGTGGAGCCATTAGATGTGCAAGGAGGGTTGGGATACAGGAACAGCATCCTGCGTGGCCGAGGTTTTTTGGGACACTAAGACCCAAGTCATTTTGATCTTGCACTCAAACCACACCTCAAATTACAATTTCAACCAGAGCAACCAAGACCACTGTGACTTGTCCACTGCCTCGTTGTAGAAGACCCTCTTCCATCGAGACGCGATTGCTCAACATAGGCATTATCTGAACAGAGACTGACATCACGTTACAGGACACTCATTGGACAAACAACAACGCAAGGAAATACCAGCCAAAATACAGCCGAGCGACGTTGGGAAAACACGACCTCCTCAGCATGTGCTATGTGGGCTTTAAATTTGCAGCATCACCTCTGCCCACGGCGGTACATCCCACAGCTAAAAACTGCATAGGCATTATCTGAACAGAGACTGACGTCACGTTACAGGACACTCATCGGACAAACAACAACGCAGGGAAATACCAGCCAAAATACAGCCGAGTGACGCTGGGAAGACACGACCTCCTCAGCGTGTGCTATGTGGGCTTTAAATTTCCTCTGCCCATAGCGGTACATCCCACAGCTAAAAACTAACATCAATTTTTGGTTAACCTGAAATCACACTTAAAGCAAATAAGGGATTCCTGGCATAAATACAACTTCAGTAAAAAAACAGAGTTAAGAACTGGTTCTGATTAAGAATTAACGGGTCGTTTTATTTTCATAAATGCGGAGAGAATGCAAAATGTCAGGAAATAAAAATAAGCATTTGTACCAGGCGTTTTTAGAATAAATCCCAGCAATACCACAGATTTTATCCTGTACTTTACTGTTGACTGAGGTAAATGAAGCCCTTCTGGTGACCCAGACTTTTCCCTGCTACATCCTGGGCATAAAACCCTCCCTCTCCACAAGCAAACAGGGTTAGTCAGTTGGTCACACCACAGCCTATTAATATGTAGATATTTTAAACACCCTCCAGATCCTTTGGGAAATTGCTCTGTGTGGTTTCTTCAAAGTACACGACTAATTTCCTGATTTTTAGTGCCACTTCTCCTTCAAAAGTTTCTCATCACTCCAGAACACCTTCCCCTTCCCAGAAGATCCAGCACACACTGGAATTTATCACCAGTTCTGCAGCCAAAAAAAGTTAACTTTAGAGTCAGAGAAGACTCCTGTCTTCAGAAAGGAAATTGTCTTTCTCTAAAACCAATAGCAAATTCAGCTAACCATTCCTGGGTGCTACTCCTCTCCACTCACCAGAACGAGCATTTGACTTGCTCAGCCATTTAAAATAAGTTGCAATGAATCCCACCAGAAAGTCCCCCTAGAAATAAATCCCTTAATGACAGAGTTTGGCTCACGCTGGACTCACTGGAATCGGGGGGGTAGGTGGTGAGAAAAGGGAGGGAAATAAATCCAAAGGCTTCTCCATTCTCCAATTTTCACTCAAAAGGCTCTGACATGAGCAAAAGCAGATTAAAAGTGAGCGGCTAGAGAAATGACTGCTCCCAGCTGTCTGTCCTGCCTCTTTCCCCTCCGGTGTCGCCGTATACGTGACACAGACAGCCTGGCTCAAGCAACAGCTGTTAAACCACTGGAAATTTCACACAGATTTGGCGTTTCTTTCATATGTGAAGTGTAACCTGCAGCTGTTGAGCAGCTGCTCCATGGGAGCTTAACCACCCGTGCAGCAGAGATGGGGATCCAGGGCAAGGGGGAGGACAAGTACCTGGGGGCAACCAGGGCACCCACGTTTGATCCGTGTCCCTAAGTCAGAGCTTGGCCCTTGGTCTACATCACAGCTTCGTTTTGGCTTGGGAGCGTGCTTTTGGGGTCAACCTCTGAAAGGTCCCCACTCCCTTGGTTTGCTTCCCGAAAGGGATCAGGCTCTGGGCATGCAAACCAGCTCAAATCCATCTGGAAGACACATTGAAGAAGTGCTCTGACCTTGCAAACATGGATCCAGCCTCTCCGTTCCGGGAGCCCTCAAAGTATTCAACCACGTAATATTTAGATTGAAAGATCTACACAGCAATGAAAAAATAGGATGGATTTGAAAGAAGTTAAGAGCCAAACTCTCTGCTAGTTGACTTTTTTGTTTGGTGAGGACCAGAGTATTTCTCGTACCATGGCTATGCCAAAGCCTGAAATGTTGATGGCTACTTGGCTTTTGTTAGACTCCTCAGGACTGAGTACTTAAACGGGGCCTATGGAAAAGGTGGAGAGGGACTCTTGATCAGGGAGTATAGCGATAGGATGAGGTGTAATGGTTTTAAACTGAAAGAGGGGAGTTTTAGATGAGATATTAGGAAGAAATTATTTCCTGTGAGGGTGGTGAGGCACTGGAGCAGGTTGTCCAGAGAAGCTGTAGCTGCCCCATCCCTGGAGGTGTTCAAGGACAGGTTGGACGGGGCTTGGAGCAACCTGGGCTGGTGGGAGGTGTCCCTGCCCATGGCAAAGGGGGTGGAACTAGATCTTTAAGGTCCCTTCCAACCCAAACTATTCTATGAAATGTTTCATATTCAATTCATGAACGACGCTGCACAGTCACATGGGCACCGCAAAGACCCCGTTTGTTCCTTTAAGCCTCATTAAAATCAAACGTAGCTTTAGTACCTGGGAAACGCTGCCTTTAGACTTCAAAAGCCAGGCTGAAACAAAAGGTTGCAAAGTTAAACCAATGGGCCACAGCCACACTGGGAATGCCAATGCTTCAGGTGCTACCCAACCAAACCACAATGTCCACCACTGTTGCACGGTTTGTTGGGATTTGTAGCTCCTGGAGCACCCAAGCGGCCAGCAAAGACCAGGAGCTACTCGGAGGGCTGCTGGTTCCACAAGCTGGGCCACCCTTGTGTGTTGGAGCTAGCCTTTTCCTACCCTCCTCTCTATCCATTTCTCTAAGGCAGTAAGAAGATGCTCAGCTGAGATCCTACGATAACTTTAACAGACTAAGTATGACCATTGATTTATAATATCAGCCTCTTGACCAAGAACTGTCAGTTTGGCACCATGCCTAGAAAAACATCTTCATTTCACCATAGTTTCCTCACCCGCTCTAGACGAGCGAAGAAAACCAAGCAGAACATCAACAAAATCTCTCCTTAGAAAAAGCAATCGAGTAATTTCTGTATCCTACCCTTCATATAAAGAGAGTTCCAGTTCATCCCATCCCATCCACTATGCTTCCCATAGGAATGATCTTGTCCTCTCACCAGTCTCAAAAAGGAACTGCATAAAAGCTTAAGGCAAAATCAGATTGCTCATTGCTTCGGCTGTATTTTATTGATAGCTATAAGTTATTGTTTTATTGGTAACAAGTGTATTTATTTAATCTCTTGGTACCCATTTAAGAAATACTTAGGAGAAATGCTCCAGATCAGTTCCAGTGGTGTTTCATCAGTGGTTCCTGATTAGACAGACAAAACTGTGTACTGTCCACTATCTAAAGCGAAGGGGAAAAAAACCCCCGAGTATTGCAGAATATTATTCTACATCCACTCTGTTGCGGGCCGTGTTTTTGACGCACATACTCTTATTGCAAACGTTTTCCTAATTTATTCGCATGAAACTAATTAAGAGCGAAATTCAGGCTGTACATTTTAAGCAGTCACACACCCCAAAACAGTTTCATTGAGGGTGTTTATTAAATATAAGTAAATTGCTCCAATTTGTTACTTCATATCAGCCTTGGCCGAAAGATATCCTACTGCCAACACTGAACTCCCGGGGTGGAAAATACGACTACTGTGAAACCACACAAGCCTTGGAACAGAAGAGTTTCCAAAGAGAAGCGTTGGCAATGCCGTTGGATGGACTGTTTCAATTTAGGGATGGACCCGGGGCAGAACCTCAGAATCTACCCGCCCTTGAATTTCCCAGATTTTTTGTATTTGTGTTATGACATGAGTTTGTCTGTTCTCACCCTTTGACACGCTCTCAAAACCAACAAGGCTGTTGAACTCCCCTGAGGAACACTGACAGAAGCTGGCACATTTTTTCCCAGGAGAAAACAAAAACCCTACAGAAAAGAAACACCACAACTGCAACATCCTCATCCCCCACTATGTGTCTGCCCCATGGGTACTGTGATGGGAGAGAATATTCCTGTAGACATCAGGGTGGGCAAAAATAACAAAACCTTCCCACTCAAGAAGCAGTTTCTTTCATGCAGCATCATCTCTCCACTCCTTTTAAAGGAAGACTCTCACAGCTTTGGAATCTCAAGAATTTGGAATCAACTCTGATTCGGTGGTTGTTGGTTTTGTGTGTTGTTTTTTTTTTTGGTGGGAAATATTGCAATGCTAATTGACCTTTTTAATCAATGGTCCTGAAATACACCTACACAACACTGCTGATAAAATCTGTGGGTAATATTAGCGTTGGCAGGACGGCAGCTATCACCGAGGGCAGGGCAGTTGCACAGGATGACGAGGATCCTTCAGCCAGCCAAACATATTCAGACAAATCCCGTTTTCACTGAGCTGTACGGAAAGTTGCAGTTGTAGTTGTTATCTACATGGTGGGAAAACGCGTCCTGGAAGGTTTCAGCTGGAAAAGATGCAGATGCAGTGATACCGCATTGATGATGCATTGCAGATGCATCTGCAACGATACTGAAAAAGCTGGTAGCGATGGAAAAAAAAAAAAAATCTTTGAAGGTAGTAAATATTTTCAGGGCTCTGCACCAAAATGAAGGACAAAAAAGCAAATGCGGCTGCGTATTCATCCACCTTGGTGGGGTGTTCGCAGCTCTGGCTGTCTCGATCACTGTGTATGAGGGCCTGCATTGGGAAAAAAGTAAATAGGTACTAACGGACGCCCAGCAGCTGAAGCCAGACAACCGCAAATTAAGAATAAAGTGCCTTTTTGCAGAGTGTTTGATTAACCCCATGGACAACTGTCATGGGAGACAAGAGATCTGCATTTCTTGATATCTTCAGCTCCAGACAGCGCCTTTCTCAAGTGTGCTTTAGTCAAATACAAGTTACTGTGAATAATGGAGGGAAACCAAGGAGGAACTGGATAATTTTCCTTTACTGAAGGAAGAAGCCTTTGGCACCATGAATCAGCCTTTCAGTGGGAAGCACAAGTTCATAAGCAACACAAGAAGGATTCTCCGAAACATGGTCTGTCCTTTTCAGTGGGAGAAAACCCTCCAAAATCCTATCTTGTTCTTCCTGATGTGCCAGCCAACCCTGATCTTACTCAGGGGACAGCTTTGTCTTTCTCCAGTTGCGTCAGGGTATTTGTCATCACTGCGCAGGAGAGTTTTCAGTAATTGCCTGATGTTTTAATCCATCCCCTGCAGAAGTCGGTGTCCTTCCAAGATGATTTCTCCTCCTCTATGTTAACGGTTGAGCAAGCGTGAGAGCAGCCTTAAGGGGTGCAGAAAAGCCACCGGATAACACGCTTAGCCTTCAAAATCAGTAGAAATGCACTTAACTGAAATAATCTGCCAGGGATGCACTCAGCAGGGCTCAGGTTGATCCACAGGGAGTCTCTGTGCCAAGGACAACCCGTGGCGTTTCTAAGAAGGTGGCCTCCAGCCACTCCTCAAAACAAGGGGTGCAGCCCATGGAGATGAGGGCTCCCAGCCTGCGACCCTCCTTCTGTAAAGACTCCAGACATTGCCAAGAAAAAAAGGGAAGGAGCCATTTGAGAAATTCAATCCATTCAGGTAGGGGGCTCAAATTCGAGTCGTATCTCTCAGCGTTTAGAAAAACACGCATCTGTGTCCTCACAGCGTCACCGCCATGGCCAGCTGCTAATGGCCACCACGCCGGAGATGGATGCTCCATGCTGGAAGATGTTTGCTTGTTAGCACATCCTTGGAGAAATTCAGGACAATCAATTTGCTTTACATACAACATGACATTTTCTCTCCAGCTCCTGGTAATGATAAACTGAGCAAAATGAAGGGAAGCACCAATTTTGGTTTTTTGTTTTTTGGGGTTTTGTTTGTTTTTGTTTGTTTTTTTTCCTTTCTTAAGAGTCATACAGCGTAAGTTTCCTTAACAACCTGCATCGTAGAGTTTCCCTTCTGGCTGAAGGCTCCTCGTAGACACCTTGCAATAATTTTATGCTTATGAAATTGTTCCAACCTCTGCAGCTCGGCTCTCCTTCAAACAATGCATTCTCTGTGAGCCCCTGAATAGAAAACATCAGCCCATAGTGATAGAGCTCCAGTTAGTGCCCAGCCCTAGACATGGGATAAAAGTGCTTTTCAATGTGTACTTGGGAAAAAAAATGTCTTTTAATGCTCACACAGTACTCCTTTTAAAATGCTAACGGCACTTACAGCTATCGATAGGAAGAAGTTGGACTAATCTTAGCAAGAGGTTCCCATGACCTTTCGGTATCTGCGATACTGCAACTTTTCTTAAAATTATCTTTGCAGGGAAAACAATGTAAAATATACCAAAGGATTTCTAGCAGACAAACGACTACTTGTTAAGAAGCCAAAATGTTCTAAGAAGATATTTTTGGTGTCTTTACGAAGCTGGTATTGAAGTGAGCAAAATGGGTAGTGATCAAGTGGGAATATCAAAGAGCAAAAGAAAAAAAGTGAGTCAAAGTGTTCAGCGGTGATTTCATACAACGTGAAGCACACCTGGGGAACTCCCTGCCCTGTGATATTGTCTCAAATTAGCCATTAAAAATGAAGCAATGGGGATGAAAGACGGTGACCCCCCTTCACTTTCTTAGCAACAATAAAAAAAAAAAAAAGAGGAAAAAAAGTTTCAACCTCCCTTTTGTTAGGAAGCAAACCCATGAAAGGTTGGAAGAATCAGCGAATTAGAGATGGTAAAATGAATCTTTAAGCAAATTCACATCAAGCAGCAGCCCTGGGATGCCAGATCTAAAGGAAGAAGAGAGCGAATTAGAAAAAAAAAAGAAGAGAAAGACAGAAGGAAATTTCTGCTCCGTGATGTCTTTGTGTACAGTAAACTGTGCTTGCTGAGAAGCTATTCAACACCTCTGCCAAACAAAGCTTTTATTCTGGCCTCTACGTGTTGTAGCTGGCCAGGCTGACCGAAATCCCGAAGAAATATGACAGCTGGAATAAAACAGAAACCCTGGCAGAGCAAATATATCAAAATGATACAAAATGGTAAACAAAAAACCCAAAAACCAACAAATAATTGAGGGACCGGGAAACGATCAGAGGCCAGAATTGAAAAAATGAAATGGAAATAGGAAAAAAAAATCACACTCTTGAAGTGTGTCATCTCATGACACGTTTTGGGGGAGTAATACCGAAAACCAGTGAGCTATAAAACAGTCATCTGTTTCCAAGTGGGAAGTACACAATTTCAGAACCAGACCTTTTCCATATATAAATGGTGGGAGAAGCACTTCATTCTTTTTTATAGCATGGAACAAAAAAAAAAAAAACCAAACCCAAAACAACCAACCCCAAATAATGAGACTATCTTTGGCTGCAATTGAAGTCTAATGGTCAGAGGCATGCTCGTATCAGCCTGGCTCTGCTGGGACCCCTGACAACGGCTCTGCACGGGCCAGTGTGCGTGTCCTGATGTGATCTCTGGGGTTTGCGTTTCACAAATGAACCTCCAGCGTTTAACTCAAAAACTAAAAACCAGATTAGCTTCGTTAGTTGGGGGTTTTCAGCATTGTGCAGGTAGGGTTGGTTACTCCTGGGGGGATTGTGGTAGTACCCTTTGGAAAATTGTTCATAAGCCTAATTTTTTTTTGCATGTATTTTAATATTTTTAAACAAAAGCAAGCTGCTTTTGATGCAAATATATGCAAACTTGAAATAGATTCCTTCCTTTTCATCTCGCCTCAGAGACAGCACCACTACTTCTTTACAGACTGTCCTTTTAAGATTTTTTTTAAATATATCTATGAAGAAACAGGCCCTGCAGTTTCTACTCATGTAAAACTCTTTTTCTGCTGTCAGTGAGGAGTTTTTTCCTAGTAAAAACAATCGTTATTTTTACTAGTAACAGCTGTTGTCCTGGACTCAGCTCAGCAGCACCCGTTCTCCTCATCAGATGTGGCTGGTAAGCCCTTCGATCTGTGGAACACCAACCCCAAATCCGACCTTTTCTCCCTTTTCTTTTAAATCAGGTGCAGCTTTGCATGCCCAGCCCTCGACCAGAGATGAGCGGGGGCCTGACTCATCCCCTCGCTCCCAGTAGCACCCCAGTGACATTCGGCACCGCAGCATTATGTCGGCAGTAGAAGAACCTGGAGGGATGCAGATGGGTAGCGGTGCTCATGGTTGGGCACCGGACATGGCCAACCTACAGAGACAAGGTCTACAAAGCTGAGCCAGATCAATGACCACAACTCAGGCACCTTGAACATTTATTTGCATGCTGAGCATCCCCCGTGTCCGCAGCAGCCTCCCGCTGAGCGTCAACGAGATTTGGGTTCCTAAACCCCTTGGCATTGCTGGGAAACTCCAAAAGAGAGAAGTGGCGTGTTGAAAGTTTGCGATACCAGACATGTTGGCTTCCTACATTCAGCCTAAACGCCTCTTTGTCTTATGTGACTTATTTGTAATTACTCAAGCTGCTAATTTTACTCTTATGTAAATGATGTCGGGAGGCAAAGCGTGAAGGCAACTAGGCACGTACGGGATAATGGATGGCAGGAGGAAAGAATGAAGCTAGCACGACATGAGAATGGCTCTGAGTGCTGAGCAGATTCCAGCAAACACTTTTGGGAATTCCCTAGAAATTCAGGTGGCACAAAGAAGTTGCTTTTCAGATTAACGACTGAAAAGTTGGAAGGGTGTAACGCTCCCTCTTATCTGGAAGAAAAAAGATAAAATCAGTTCTAGTGCCACAGTCCTCCCCAAATCCGCCCCACCATCATCTATTTTAGCACTGGGGTCTTCGGTTCAGCCATCCCAAAGGCACAGCCCTCAGAGATGGCTGGGTCAAGACTTCTGAGGACATCCTGTCTTCATTTACTCTACTGGCAAAACTTCAAATGAGGCCTTATAAACAAGCTCGTATTTTTTTGCAGCATCTCCACCTGACAGCTGAGTGGCCATCTCCAGGGAATACGCGGCATTTAGCACGCAGTCACCAAGAGCTCACTTGCTTTTGGATGCAAAGTAAACACAAGCAGATGCACACGGTAATTATCAGGAGGCTATCCTCGGCACTTCTATTTCGGTGCTGGTATTTACCCGCATAACCAGCACTTGTTTCCCATCTTAAACCTCACTATGCTTTAATAAAAGGAGTTTACACTCATAGTCCACGCCGTAGCTATCTGGCTGGCTGCACCGTGTATTTTGCAAGCCATGAAGATGTCAAGAGAGGACAAGACTGAATGTCCACAGAATGCTGATGTTGTTACTTGTCTCACATAACATGGAGAAGTGCTGAAAAGCAAAGCGCAACCTTTAAAAGACCTACCAGAAGTTCAGCGAATTCAGCGAGTCAATAGACTTCAGCATTAATTTGTTCAACTGTAAACCTTCACTTACAAACCACAGATGTGGGTTGAGGTTTACACATGTCTCTTAATTTTTAACATAATGGGTCTGAACCCTACGGCCAACATTTTCAACTCTTATTATTTCCTGGGCCTCTGACTTGTTCCCACGGAAGGTTTGGCCTCGTGTACAGGAACACCTACTGCCAGCACATTTCCTTTTCTTGGCTACCTTGCCAGACAGACCCCCAAGAAAGTACCCATGGACTTTAGGTCGGAAAGGACCTTGAAGATCATCCAGTTCCAACCCCCCTGCCATGGGCAAGGACACCTCCCACCAGCCCAGGTTGCTCCAAGCCCCGTCCAACCTGGCCTTGAACACCTCCAGGGATGGGGCAGCCACAGCTTCTTGGGGCAACCTGGGCTAGTGCCCCACCACCCTCACAGGGAAAAAATTTCTCCCTAATATCAAACCTAAATCTCCCTCCTTCCAGTTTGAAGCCATTCCCCCTCTACATCATGAGAATGCCCTTGGGAAAAGTCCCTCCCCAGCTCTCCTGGAGCCCCTTTAGTGACTGGAAGGGGCTCTAAGGTCTCCCCGGAGCCTTCTCTTCTCCAGGCTGAACACCCCCATCTCTCTCAGCCTGTCCTCACAGCAGAGGTGCTCCAGCCCTCAGAGCATCTTTGTGGCCCTCCTCTGGACCCGGTCCAACAGGAGTTGTTTTTAAATGCTATTTTTTAAATTTTAAATGCTGTTTTTGTTTTAGCTCCCTTACTGCCATCTGTCTCGACGTGAGCTATCTACCACGCATATGGCATTTCAGCTCTGCCACAATGCACAACTTTGCGCATAACCCCCTAATTTATCATACAGTCAAAAACCCATTGCATTTTCAAATGCAACTTGGGGAAGCAGCACGCTCTTAGGAAGTCCCCCAATGATTCTATTCCTTATTCCCTGCCAAGAGGCACCCCTTAGTCCGCAATGACTGCGGCTCAGGGCAGCAACCTACCCCTGATAATATCTATAAATCAGGCTCAAGAGCACAAAATGGGGCTGAAAATAGAGATGTCAATAGTCCATTTCCAGATTGCTTCACGTTCTACAGAGCTTCATAAGCAAACCACCTCCTGTCACATATCTTCATCCGTTACTGTCTCCTTTTTCAACAGTTGGGTTGAGGCTGCACAAATCAGTGACTGTTAAGAGAATAAAATTATTCCTTGACCGGGTAAAAAGTGATTTTACATGTTAACCTTTTCAATGTTCTCTGGAAGTCAAATTACAGCTAAATAATAGTCTGGGGCAGTTTAGAAATGAATAAAATGTACCAAAAACCAAAACGCTTCCACATTTGTTCAACAAAGGTGGCACAAACCTACTCTGCATGGGGCTGAAGTTTTCCCCTCCTGGGAAGGATGTCAGCACAAGCTTTCAGTTCCACATGGAAACCACAATTTATCACTTCACAGCACTTCAGCACCAGCATATCCCTTCACAGAGTTGGAATCGTGCCCAAAGAACCTTCACAATCATTTAGTAAGCACCAAACAGCAGAAAAAAAACCCAGAATCATAGAATGGTTAGGTTGGAAGGGACCTTGAAGACCATAAAGTTCCAACACCCCCTGCCATGGGCAGGGACACCTCCCACCAGCCCAGGTTGCTCCAAGCCCCGTCCAACCTTGAACACCTCCAGGGATGGGGCAGCCACAGCTTCTCGGGGCAACCTGCGCCAGGGGCTCACCACCTTCAGAATAAAGAATTTTTTCCTAACCTAAATCTCCATCATACATCATCTTTATAAACTAAAAGCACAGCCAAGTGGTGGAATGACAAGCTGAACCTTGCGTGTCCAAAGCCGACTGGTACCTTTCATGATGGGATACAAATGAAATCAGAGCTGTCTCACTCTTCTCCACTCTTACCAAGCCCTGAGGTTCATGGTGTTTAGTGGTTTCTTTAAAATCTTAGCTCCTGGGCTTCTGGGCTTACAGGAAAAATTTAGCTGCCACCAACATAAAACCAAACCCTGTTTCTTGGGGATGCTGGAAAAACAATGATCAAAAAGGTAAAAAATTAAAAGGTAAACAAACCTCACTTATCACGTGATTTCAAAGAAGCTACTGTGATTTCAAGCAGTTTTTTGTGTTGGGAAGAAGAGATAGGGAATTGATTAACTCTTAATTAATATAGTAAGGGAGAGAGCGAGGGCTAAAGCTGACACTGAATTCAAATGTTCCTATAAGAGGTGAGGAGGCACCTTTGTTTCTGGAAACGGGCTCCTCGTTAAGTTCAAGATCTCTAAGCACTACTCTAATTAATTGGTTGGGTTTTTTTCTAACTGTATTCCTACTTCTACCATATTTTTCCATAATATAATCATATAAGAACAGAAGAAACTACTGGGAAGCAAAATTTTCAGTTTCTCTTTTGAACTCCACCATGCAACGGTTACTTCCCCAGGAAATAACTGGCCAACAAATTAATGTCAACAGAATTTTTTTTTTCCCCCGTTGTGTTTTGGGGTTGGTTGTGTTTGGGTTTTTTTTAAGCCTAAATTCTGATAACTGCAAAAATGAGAAACTAATAGCACCCAGGAATAGTTCTGCAAGTCCATTTTTTTTTAAAAAAAAGTTGTGAAGTATCTATTTCAGAAAAAAATATTAGCTCCTGATACTTAGTTATTTGAAGATTAGGCTACAGAGATGGTAAAATGAGACAAAGGAATAATTTTAAGGTAGATTGTTGGACTATTTTGTTATGAACGGGTACGTGCAGGGCTGATATATTTGATTCTCCCCGAAGTCATACCTCCCAGGCTCAGAGCAAGCAATCCAGGCATGGGAGTAGGGCTCAGCAGAGATTTTCGTTATGTTTTACTGATACGAGGTTGTGCTGGGGGGTGGGTGGGTGGTGTTCTTTGAACAGCAGCAGCTGATGGCAGCCAACCAAATTCCCCTGCTAACATTTCAAGGAAATGAGAAGCGTCTCAGCCTGTGTTGAAAGCTTCTCCTGTCACTGCGTCGCATGAGCATATCCGCTGAATTAACTCTGCAAAAATCCCCCTCTCGAGTAAGTGCTCTGAAACTTTCTCAGAAGATGAAACCCCACAAATTTCTCCGTAGTGAGAAATTTCAGTCTGTCTGTCAGAAGCGTAAATTTGCCGGGAAAAAAAAAAAAAAAAAAATATATAGCTTTGCAGAATTTACTTAGGGAAAGCCTTCGTAGTTGGGTTTTCTTTTAAATACTTGTGCAATGATAGGCTTTCCCTTCTCCACTCAAAGATCTGGAGAGGGAGCGGAGACCCCACCAACCCTTCCCAGCTTGCAGGACAGGATGCTTTAACAGCACCTGGTGCTTTTACAGGCTGCTGCATTCCCGTAACACCCATCTTATGCAAACACCAGCAACGCGTCGGGTAAAACACAGCTCGGCCCAGCTCGGGGCCGGGCAGTTCCTGGCTCTCAAGAGGCACGTTTGGTTCCTGGTCTCACTAGGACCCTTCCCACCCCAAAGGACATGGTGGGGTCCCTCAACAACCACCCTCACTTAGACTCATAGAATGAATCACAGAATGGTTTGGGTTGGAAGGGACTTTCAAAGGTCATCTAGTCCACCCCCCAGCCATGAGCAGGGACATCTTCAACTAGATGAGGTTGCTCAGAGCCTCGTCCAACCTGACCTTGAATGTTTCCAGGGATGGGGCATCTCCCATCTCTCTGAAGAACTTGTTTCTTCCCTTGAAGACGGGCAGCGCACGTACACGGTGATTTTTGGCGACGGGGAGTTATTTGTCTGTGGACCACAGGATGAGGCTTTCATCGGAGAGGTCCTGACGGTGACGTGCCTGGTTGCATTTACAACCAACATTCCTTCCCACTAACCCTGCAAGTAAAAGCTGGGTACTTTGAGCCCCTGCCCCAAGGATTTACCAGTTAATGTGAAACACATGCAACAGCTAGAGAGTGATAAATAACGGGAAGAGGTAACAACGAGGAGATTAGCTAAATCTGCTGGCAGAACCACGTCCAGATAAGTGCTCCCAGCTCCCCCAGCCATCCAGGGAGGCTGCCACGAACTGACTCCCATTTCGTCTCTCCTCGGCACCTTTTGCAGCACAGGGGCCAAAGCTGCCCCAGCTGCAACGATACCTTCAGAGCTGAACATGCTCAGCCTGAATCTTGCTCTTATTATTCACAAATTATAATTAGAGAGGGCTTTCTCCACCCGTGTGGTACGCAGCGGAGCTGGCTGCATCATTTGCTTTGATGCTGAACTACATCAACCAATTTGGCCCTATCCAAGGAGCTATTTGGCCAGGAGACTCCCAACCCGGGGAGGGAATCAGGTACCTTGAAGGGTACCAGCTCGGAGCTCCCCTTGGACATGGGATGAACAGGATTGTAGCCTTCTTTGGAGCAGAGCCGTGACCGTGAGCAGTCATTGCTACCTGCTCTCCCTTTAAGGCAGATCTGAGGAAAATTATTTTCTAGCTCCTTTCCATATGAAAAGCCCTAAAAATGTGAATGAACCAGTCCGTATGGCTGAGATCAGCTGCACTTTGTTTCTTCAGCATTGCCATTATAGCTTTTTATGAGCCTTCCCAACACATACATTTGATGGGAAGTGATCTAGTTCAGTGCTGGTAATGCTCAGGATAACATCCAGCCTGGCACAGCAGCAGCAGAGAGGTGGACAGGGTCTTTCAGGTCCTGAAGAACAGCAATTTTTTTAAATTTTTTTCTTTTTTTAAGTCTCATTCCAAAAATACTAGAACAGTATTTGCTTGTAGAAATATTTAGTTCAGTCTGGGACTGCCCTTCCTGAAGCCGGTATGTGATTATTTACCTAGGCAGAAAAACGCAGAGCGGAATAGTGTGACCTCACCCGGGATCTGATCCAGTCGCCAGTCAAACAACCAGCCTGGAAGAGCAGCCCATGGGGCCAGGTGATAAAGAAGTCCTTTTCCCTTCTGCCCCAATGTGAAAGCTATTGCATCTCCCTACAGAGCCCCCGAGCAGGGTGATAAGATGAAGATGAAGGTAGTTTTGGTCACACTCCCCCCATGCACGCAGAGCCCCGCTGCCCTGCACCATCCCCCTGTGCTACTCAGCCTGTGGTGGGATGGGTGGTAGAGCCATGGGGGGATTAGAAGAAAAACAACCCACTTCAAGCAAAGGCAGGGGTTGTTAGAAAGTCAAAGGCTATGGATGAGAAAAATCACAGTCTTATTCACAGCTCTAAGAGGAGAGTATTAGGACCATGGGCATCTCCCATCTTTTGGGTATCTACTTTAGGTGGAGAAAAGTCCATCTGAAGGTCCAACCAGCAGCTGTTGATCAGATCTGTGTTGCAGCCCCATAAACACGCAGAGGGACCGAGCCGAACCTTGCTGAACGCTTTCCCTCCCTGACAAAGTTTTGACCAAATTCTGTTGGGAAATTGTCTCAAGAAGCTTTCCCCACGACAAATCATCCAGGCAGACAGCTCCCACCCCCAGCAGTCACCTGCTTCTGCCAAACACCATATGGGTCCCTCTCTCCTTTTTCTTTCCCATTAAGCCATTTCTGATCTGATGTCAGGAGGTTGCCGCTGCATAATTTGCCCCTCTTCCCATCCTCCCCATCGTTACTCTTGCACTTTCCCTGTGAGCTGCTGCTGTAGTGAAGGTGTGTCAGAATTGCACCCGTTTCCCTCCTGCAACGAGGTATGTAGGTCAGGAGGGTGGCAGGGCAGGGTGCAGGGACAGGCAGTCCTCAGGCATCCCCATGCTTGGTGTCCAAGGGGGATGAAGGCCTGACGGCACAGGCAGGGCTACAGCATTTTGGTGGGGGTACCACGGATGGGGCTGCACCGCCCTGTACTCTGTGACATCTTTTTCCTACAGATAAAACAGGGATCTCATCTTTGGTTCTAGGTAGGCTCATGCACACCTGGAGGAACATAGAGAGTAATAGAAAGCAGAAATATTTCCCAGACCTGGCAACCTTGTAGCCGTTAATGAGAAACATTTTCTCTAACAGAAGGCTTCCAGGGATAGAAACATTAAGAAATCACCTTAATGTTGAAAGTCAAGACAAATTATTCCAACCTGAGACAAGGATTATATAAATCTGCGAATTGGTCCCAGTGGTGGAAAGGGAGTGACAACAAGCATCTTGTCGGGAGGCCACGCAGAGGTGGGTACCGCTCCAGGAAAACCCTGGCTAAGCAATTAGGGGCTGACCAGTCCCTCCATTTTACTCCAGTGCCAAATAGTGCTGGGGTCCCCAGGGTGACCAGCCCGGCCAGGCAGCACCGCTGGCAGCAGCGGGCAGGACACCGAGGAGCAGCCCGGAGCAGGAGGCGCAAACCTTCTTCGAAGCAGCCTGGGATAGACGCCTCAGCTAAAAATCCTCCCAAAGTTTCTGTCTTTGTCCCAGATAGGAATTTGGCGATAAGAGTGCCAGCAGGTATGCGGAGCCCTCAGAGCATTTACAGGATTGTATTTCACCCAGGGTAGCTCCCCCATCTTCCCCTGCCCCATCTGCACGAACTAACGCGGGTGCAGAACTATAGAAACTGTATTAATAATGGTCTTTTATGTGGGTTTAATCATCTCTCAGGATCTGCCAGACCACAAACTTGAAACTCTTTATGAATGTGACTCATTCCCAGAGCAAACGTTCATTGGTCGACAAACTCTCCTGATTTCGCCCTGTAAAAGTCCTTTTCCTATTGGAAGAGAGGGCCTGAGGTGTTACCTATGCTGCAATTGAAGTTCACTGACTCGAAGTAACCCCAGATATTGGTATCACACGATTTTATACTCCTTCATTCATCCTCCAGCAGCCTGACAATGAATGCTGGTCTCTTCAGCAGAAACCCTTGCAGAAATTCCCCTTTGTACAGACACACTTCCTACTTTTGCCGCCAACGTGTTTTAGAGTAAGACTATCTGCAAGACTGAAAAAAAAAAAGTTCTTTTTCTCCTCAAATGTATTAAACGTCCAGATTCACATCTGCATGAACTAACGCAGGTGCAGAACTATAGAAACTGTATTAATAATGGTCTTTTATGTGGGTTTAATCATCTCTCAGGATCTGCCAGACCACAAACTTTAAACTCTTTATGAATATGACTCATTCCCAGAGCAAACGTTTATTGGTCGACAAACTCTCCTGATTTTGCCCTGTAGAAGTCCTTTTCCTATTGGAAGAGAGGGCCTGAGGTGTTACCTATGCTGCAATTGAAGTTCACTGACTCGAAGTAACCCCAGATATTGGTATCACACGATTTTATACTCCTTCATTCATCCTCCAGCAGCCTGACAATGAATGCTGGTCTCTTCAGCAGAAACCCTTGCAGAAATTCCCCTTTGTACAGACACACTTCCTACTTTTGCCGCCAACGTGTTTTAGAGTAAGACTATCTGCAAGACTGAAAAAAAAAAAGTTCTTTTTCTCCTCAAATGTATTAAACGTCCAGATTCACCACGGTGCACTTAAAGAAAAGGATTTTGATGAAAAGCCTCAATCTGTTTTAAATCAGTATCAGATCCCACTTAAGAGCTGGTGTCTGACCTGGAGATAAATGCAGTACAGAAAGAGATGAATGAATCTTAGAAACATTTCTAGAGTCAAATATGGGCTTTGCAAGTGATTCATAAAGAAGAAAGCTGATACATATGGATGCTGTACAGTTCAGCACTGGCAATTTAAGGTGAACTGAGGTTTCTGAAATATTAAAACTTATTGAACTGCTGCACCGTACACAGACATCTCTCAAGTTCCTGCTCTTCTCCCTCTCCCAGAGCTGCAGACGGACGGAGGATCCCGGATCAGGCTCACGGGCAGTGTTTTGCACACACAAGCCACAAAGCAGATTAGAGGCTCACGAATATCATCACATATCTCTCCTAGCCCTGAAAAAAAAGACAGAAGGGAGACATTTCCTGGTTAAAAAGAGCCAGGAACTGTCAAACTTGGCAGAGATGTCAGATTCAAACCCTGAACACAGGTGATGGCCTCAGCTTCTGAAGAGGAAACTATTCGGGGCGGGGGGGGGGCATATAGAGACGTATAGATTTGACCTCCTTAACAAGCATCTGCTTTTCAAGTTCACCATGTACATGAGCCTGGAGGGGTGTCTCCTTTGTACCTGTTTATTTATCTGCATTTGTATATGGAATATCTTCCATCAGGACCAGGGCTGCTCTTCAGGTAACCTCCTTGGTTATCATTCCGGCGGAGCGGAAATCAGCCCCAAAATCTGGACCAGCTCATTTCAGTAATACGTTTACACAACTGCTACATTAGAAAATGCAGAGCAAAGCAGACATGCAAGAAGGAAACGCATTCATAAATTGCATCTCCAAGGCACGACGCTTCTCTGAGGACCGGGACATAATAAAAAGCTAACATCACCACGGCTCGTCCTCCCCAAACTGAGCATCAGCTCGCGCATTAAAAACACCTCGTACATCTGTGTGGAACACAGCCACCTGCTGACAGCCTACCATAACATTATATACATGATTATTTTCCCTTCCAATTACACATCCCCAGGGTGTTCCCTAAATAAGACTATGTTTGATTACATTAGGTAACCCTCCTTTTTTTTTTTTGATAGGCGCTTATTACCCCCTCCACACCCTCCCCCCTCCCAGTTTATTCCCGGCTGAATAAAAAGCACTGTTGAACTCTGAAGCCCACTAAAATCTTAATTTAAAAACATAACCTTTGGTTTACATGCTTCTCAAAAGCTTTCAGTATCCTGGTGTAACATGCTGATTATTGAAGTGACCCATATATTTTTTCTCGGAGCAGACATCTTTACTGCGTATTTCTCCTCCCTTCTCTGCAAGGAAGTTGGTACTAGGGGTCAAAGAGGAGCAGAAAGTCCCAAGGACGGATGGATGGAGAATGAGAGGATGTCTCTTCTCTAGCTATCCACTTTGGATGCGATAGCCCACTCACAATACATGACAGACTTCCTATCACATAGGAAAGGTCACTCACACCACCATTTTTTCCATCCACGTCAACATTGGCAAGCTCTAATCCAATGTTGACATCTTTTGCAAACACCCACTTCATTCAACAAATGGCATTCAAAAACACATCAAATTGAGATGTCAGCAGAGCTAATACGCACATGGATATTTTTCCAATGTACTCATGAACTGGGGGGGAAATCATTAATTACCACAGCTTAGGAAACCTCATCTAGTAAAAGACTAAAGAAAAAAATCCCAGCCTTAAATAGAAACAAACATACTTATTTGATCATCGTGACACTAAGGTCAGTCCCGTCCTCCTGTCCAGCTCTTTGTCATCCAACCTTACAGAAGTCAAACATGCTCACAAATTGTTGTGATTGCAGTCATCTGTGTGTGGTTAGCAATTGGGCAATGCTGGGAGACATCACTGTGCCACATCCATCACACCTTTCAGAGCCTTGAACCCCAGCCAACATCCCCCAAGTGCTGTCATCTCTTGCTGAGGGGGAGATGCAGCTCCTGAAACTCGCTGTCTGACTGCTTTCTTCAGAGCCAATACAAGAGGAAAAATAGGTGCAAAGCCAACCTAGCAATAAAAGAAGTACCCAGCCTCCGGCTGCCATACAAGCCTCAGAAAACCCCAGACCTAATCAGTGATTGCCAGCGCTAACACCTGAATTCATCAAATCCATATCATGGCCTTGATTTGCTGTAATTCACCTGGCAGATAAATTGTTCAATGAGCTGTGTCAGCTATAAGGTAGAAAAATATATCACTATATGCTTTTTAGACATAGATACCTCGGTTGAGGTCAGGGTTTCCAGCACCTGAGGATACCTGCCCTATAAGGCTATGGGGCTCCCCAAGGCAGCGCGCGTGGCAGACTTTCCTAGAAGCCTGCTCCAGCAATTTTGTTGTCAGATCATCTCTATTTAAGGGTATTCATAAAAGATGGAGAGGGATAATCATCGCTGGATGAAATCCAGAGCGAGTGTGCTGCGTTGCCACGAGGTACAGCTGTTTGCCTGCTCCAGCCCCCCGGAGTTAACTGCAGGGAGACAGTTATGGAGTGATGCGCTACAATAGAGGCATTGGGTTTGGGTTGGGTTTTTTTTTTGTTTGTTTGTTTTTTGGTTGTGCTTTTTTTTTTCCATAAAGAGCTAATATCTTGGGAAATCTTCCAAGGTGGCTAGAAACAGAGACAGACATGCCAAAACATGATGCACGCTGGACACCGCTCCCCGCTGCAGCCTGCCAACAAGCTTCTCCAGCCGGCTGCTTTATTAGATGACAAGTTTTTCCATGCACCAGGATCAAATTTAGAAGCAGCAATCAAGCTAGCAGCGAGACGTACAGATGGTTTCTTTGTCAGGACAGCAGCAGTTAGAGATCTTCCAGCTCAGAGGCTCAGGACCTCTGTGCTGTCTGGCCTCAGGTCTCCCTCTTGACTCAGACCGGTCATCCGTTTTCCTAGGAAAAAACTTAGCAAACTTCGATGGGATTCAGGCTGGAAGAGCCAAACCCCCTGCAGGTAGGGGATGCCAGATGGGCCCTTTTATCTCCCCCACCACCTTCACCCTTGTTCTGCGACCCATATGTTTATTTGCTCTGCAGGTGCGGCTGATTCCTGGCCTCTTTGGAGAGCCACCACGTGCTCCAGGAGACCTTGGCGATTGCCGTTTTCCAGTCATTACGTTCGCAATAAAATTTGAGCAAGCCCATAAAACCAAGGAAAAAAAAATGCAGCTCAAGTGCAAGTTCAGCCCAGGAAGAAGCAAGAGTTACATCGGGGTTTAGCTCAGTGGAGCTCAGACCTTGCCCTGGGCTCGCTGCCAGGCACAAAAAGCTTCCTGCAAACCCAGGCTGGAGAAAGCTTTCTCACAGCCTGGATTTGAAATACCTCAGAAGGGGCTCCAGGAACATCCACGCACTTGAGCAGGGATCCTGCTTGGAGAGAGGTGGCGTGGATGGCAAGGACTCAAAGCCAGGTTTGGAGGGGGTTAGAATTTTCAAGTTCAGGTCTGAACTCTATCTAAATCCCACCTTCGGCACCTGAGCTTTGTGGTGGGTCACACACCGGAGCGGGACAACCGCTTCGGCTCTCTCAGTGCCTGCGCTGCTCTCTGAGGCTGACCAGCATGAGAGCAGCAAAGTCTGTCTCCACCTCTAACACTGAACCATTTCCTCACCTCAAGTGAGGACCAAAGCTGCGTGCCTCAGTTTCCCTACCTGCTACAGGAGCCCAGCAGCACTTATCTAGCAGTGCTTTGAAGTCTCTCGGTGAAACTAATACCACATGTAAGCCCTAGGTATCGTTGCAATGTAATTATAACAATTTGCCTTATTAAATGTGGCTTTTTCTTCTCCGCTGAGAACTTTCTCTCCTGGTTCGCAGGAGGTGGAGCACAACCTCATGAATCCTGCTCACACCAGAGCTGTTTCAGGCCATGTCATTCGATTCACACCACCTTCCTGAACCATGTTTCTTTCGGGAATGCAACACAAAGAGCGTGGGAAGCACGGAGGGACCAACCCATTGATCTACAGCACTCAGAAAAATCCCGTCGCGCTTGCTTCTTCTCCCTTCCCTCTGCTTCTTTGTAGTCGTGACCTCTCCTTAGCGAGGCCAATCTTCTCCTTGATGGCATTTCAGAGCTGACCAGGGCACTGAATGGAGAATTAGCCAGAACACTGCGTTCTTTGTTAAAATACTTATTTTAATATGTAAATGGGGCAGGTTACTGTTCAAAGTCTTATACCCATCAGCAGGTATGGACCTTCCTTGAGCAGCAGAAGCCAGAGTGTAACCAAGCCCACGTTTCTGGGTGAAACACAAGCTGCATTCCTCCACCCCAGCCTTCCCAGCAGAGAAACCCGACCGCCTAAAATAAAACAATCAAACGTGTGATATTTTGCAGGGCAAGAACACCCTTTTATCCCCTCCAGGAGGCACGGGGTTTTCATGCCGTCTCTTCTTGATGCCAGATTACTGTCACTCAACTGGCTTAGGGATCTTGAACATGGCAAACCCCCCCACAGTGCAAGCTGGCAGTACCCCCAGACTCTTGGTCCTCCTTGTCCTTGTTTTCCCGATGTTCCTTTGTCCTTTAACTTTACATAGCGTGGTGACACTAGCTGACAATGGACTGGAAACCTTCACAAGAAGGTAGCACTGCTCACAGGACTTCATTATCTCATCGTGCTTTGGAGCACTGAGCTGATGTTTAGATACTTCCTGGTGCCTGAGATGGGAGAAAAGGCTCAGAGAAGCCTCATTCACCATCTCTTTCCTGTCAATGGCAAAATACTCTTTTCAGACTCTGAGTACTACTATCAGGTTCATGCTGGGGCTTCATGGACCAGGAGCAGGGAATTCAGACCCTCATTCCCAGAACTGCCACTTGAAGCCCAAGACTTGTCCCAGGTTTTGATCAACCTCATCAATGAGCACAAAAATCAGGTTTGACTGAATGAGGGACACAGAAATCTTTCACTCATGCAGGAAGGGAGCTCCAAAACAGACCACGGGCTTTCATGTTTTAGCGACTAAGGGTCTATTGCAACACTACCCCGTGGCAGAAAGCAGTTGAGTTGAGCCACCAAAAGGAAAAGTAGGGTGGGATTTTGTTCTGTGTCCCCCCTGTTGCACTGCACAATGCTATTTTTTTTGCTTTTAGTAGCAAATACTGGGGCTAAAATGCAACAGAGAAAGCAAAGGAAAGAAAAAAAAGAAGAGGAGGAGACAGAGGAGGGGGGAGGATCAGAGGCTCAAGGGCACTCAGAGCCTCGTACAAAGCACTTTGCTTTCTTTTTGATCTTGTCCTTGATCAAGAAGCTCCATCCCACTTTTGTACACTCACAGGCCGTATTATGACTCATTTCTTGACCAAAAGAAATACAACCCTGGATATTTGCAGATATCAGCTCTCACATACAAACCTGAATAAGGGTCACGTTTTCAAAGAGGTTGGTGCCTATTATATCCTAAACCAAGGACATAAGAGGGCCCAAAAGTGCTGGGGTTTGCCTGCAGCTCTGCTTTCCGTGTGAGCGTAGATGAGCGGTTTAGGACCCCTCTCCCTCCACCATGCCTCATGCTGGCAAGTTTTTAAGCAAATTAGACAAAGAAGGAGTGATCTCAAAGAATTAGTTTTTCTATGGCCTTGCTGAAAGTTTTGTGTTGGGGAGACCAGAGAGAGAAAGAGAGACCTTATAAGTGTATCCGCTCAGAGTAAAAAAAAATATCAATCTATCAATCC
Source organism: Charadrius vociferus (assembly GCF_000708025.1). NCBI lineage: Eukaryota > Metazoa > Chordata > Aves > Charadriiformes > Charadriidae > Charadrius > Charadrius vociferus. Next base: position 1,880 of record NW_009646745.1, on the reverse strand, counting down.
ATTAAATATTGGAGAAACATGCACCAGAGTCTTAACCACCAGAAAGCTTTAAGAATTCATACTTTTTTAAATGCCAAAGACAGAAAACCGTAGGAGATCAGGCTTTCTAGTTGCAATGCTCACTGGAACACAGGTTTTTCCTCTCTTTTGAACATAAAAGAAGCAGAAAGCTAGTTTCCAAACCATAGAAAATTGAAATGAGCAGCTGTTCACCAGGTAAAGACCCAGAGCTAATTATCAAGCCCATCTAGCAATCTCAACATTAGGCTCATCACAGAATGGTCAGGGTTGGAAGGGACCTCTGGAGATCATCTAGTCCAACCCTCCTGCCAGAGCAGGGTCACCTACAGCACGTTACACAGGACAGCGTCCAGGCGGGTTTTGAATGTCTCCAGAGTGGGAGACTCCCCCACCTCTCTGGGCAGCCTGTGCCACTGCTCCACTACCCTCAAAGTAAAGAAGTTCCTTCTCATGTTAAGATGGAACTTCCTATGTTCAAGTTTATGCCCATTACCCCTCGTCCTATCACTGGGTGCCACTGAAAAAAGACTGTTCCCATCCCCCTGGCACCCTCCCTTTAAGTATTTGTAAGTAATAGGATGATTCAGGATGATTCAGGTGGACCTCAGGAGGTCTCCAGCCCAAACTGCTGCTCAGAGCAAGGTCAGCTTTGAAGTCACCAGGTTGCTCAGGGCTTTTTCCGGCTGAGTCACAAAAGTCTCCAAGGATGGAGGCTGTACAATCTCTTTGAGCAGAGGTTCTCCCTCAGATCCATAAGTTGCAGTGCTCATAAACAGGAAGGTATCAATCGATGGCAAGTGAATCACAGACATCTCAGAGTCAGAGAGCGCTGACTGACTTCTCTCTTGGGGTTCCTCATCTTATCAACACTTATGAACACCAGAAGGACTAATAGTTTTGGTGGAGTCCAGAACAAATCCCACATTATTTAAAAACTTCTCTGCAAAGCAAAGTAGTAAAGTTCTCTAGGGAAAGTGCAGACCACATCCTTTTTCCCTGCAGCTGCATTAGAAAAAAAATCCACCCGTTGCCCACAGTGATCTCAATCCCTAAATTTAAACTAGGAAATCGGCTGTCATTGAGACAGTAACCTCAGTATTTTCAGCCACCAAACAGGAGGATTCCTGACGTAGCCTGGAGCTCCTCCATCGCAATAACAACACTCCAATGATTCGCATTGCCTTATGTGGGAATATACCTCTGCCGGTCTCCAACCGGCCCCGGGGAGGAGGGGTGCACAAGCAGGTTCAACTGGTGTAAGGTATGATGGGTGCAAGTTGTAGCCCATGCCGAGGCTTACTTCACATACCCTACCATCCCGCGATACAATCAAGCCCTAAAAAGACTTTGGCAAGAGCAAACGTATCTTAAAAGTGGTTAGGAGATCCAAAAAGAGCCCATAACTACTGGTAAGAAACAGCTGGATAAGTCCATAAACGCAGATATATGAGATTACAGCCCATCACAGATGGGGGCTGGTCTCAGCCACGAGGTTCTCCCAGTTCAGGTATTTTTTACATAATTATTTCCTACATCACACACACATTTACATACTTATTCCCTACTTTCCTGCAGGAATAGAGCCCTTTTCCAAGAACCTGATGTACACTTTATGCAGTGGGTTAGAGACAGCAGGAAAGAAACAGTTTAGAACCTGATCCAAAATGAAAAAAGCTGTAACGGCACCGTTATTGCAGCCCTAGTTTTGGCTGTCTCAAAGCACTTTCTGAAACTAATGATGAGGTTCACCTCTGCCCCGACGCTGCAGCAAGCCCACGTGTTAAAATCTGGATAGGATTAGAGAAAGAAGGTGTCTTGGTACAAGCAGCAACTTCTTACTTCAAAGATACGACTGCAAC
>NW_009646744.1:5043327-5076397 GCF_000708025.1 Charadrius vociferus | reverse complement strand
AATTTGGCTGACACCTGGTGCCAGCCACCTACATCACATGCGTCATTAACACTCCTCGTACCCGCTGGACCCTGTTTTCTGCCTGCAGCTCCCTGAGCGATGTCTGCATCACTGTGCCCTGGGTATGCCTGCATCCCTGGCCAGAGTGGGGGAAACTGGGAACCCCTGAAAACCAGACTATGAGGGATGAATGGGTTGCATGGTGCTGGTTTTACAGGGTCCCTTGGAAGTATTGGCCTCCCTGAAGCTACCATAGCTGGGATGTTCTCGCCTGGGATCTGTTGCATGCTCTCGTCGAAAGATTCAGCCCAAAGCCTGCTTTATCCTATTTACAAAATAAATTTGGTATTGCCGGACTTGGACCGAGCAAGCCTGCAGGCATGGGATGGTTCCCTGACCTCCCATCACAGACCTCAGTGAGGCGGGAACACGCAATCAGGCAGATATGGGTGAGATTTGATTAATTTGGCTGACACCTGGTGCCAGCCAGGGTGAGATTTGACGCACACTCCTGCTTAACGAAGCGTGATTAAGTGATGTCCGTCACAGTGCGGCTTCTGCTCCCTGGCTGGAGCCCTGTCAGCCGGCCAAAGCCAGGGCTGCTGGAGGGAGAGCAGTGTGTAGGCTTGGGCATGGGTGAGACATTTCCCCACCACATCCCTGCCTCCCTCCTGCCTCGGTGGGGGGGTGAGATGTTCTCCACGTAGTCGATTCCTACAGGACAAAGAAATCACTGATTTCCGTCGCTGCATTCAAGATTAATGCACCTAAGCAGAGATGCTTTTAATAACCAGTGTTTGGTGCGCTGTGATTCACCCTGTGGCTGTCCAGCTCAGGTGTTAATGTCACCTGTGGGTGATGTTTGTCCTCCTCACCGTCGTCCTTCCCTGCTGGGGGCAGCTGCTTACTTGTGTTGTACTCCCATCTCCGGTCTTCAAACAGGCTTCACTCTGCTGTGGCAACTGGTGAGAGCTGCTAGTGTGCACAGAGGTCTTTGGATAAGCAGTGCTAAGTACAAAAAACCCTATTTATTACAGCCAGGATTTTGTACAGGTGCTAAGACATGGGGGTTTTGTAGGCGGTAAGGAAATGTCAGGAAAACCTGGGGGGGAAAGGTTTTTATTATGTTCTAGTGTGGGGAAATTATTTTTCAGGCTGTTCCTGGGCAGAGTTACTTGGTGCATGTTGCATGGGGCCATTAAAGCAAGCCAGGCTCGGCTGGGCTTCTGGCTTGGGGTGATGGCAGGGGCTTCTCAAATAGAGATAGGGAAACACTAAAGTGCCCACACAAGTGATGTCTTCTCCTCTCGGGGTGCCTCGAGCCGCCTCCTGGGTCTGTTTTCCTGCCCCAAAGCAGCTGAGGTTGAGGATCTGCCCCGATGTTTCTGCAAACCTTTCGACAAAGCAATTCAAACTGATCTCTCCCAATATTCAGAGCAGGACCGCGAGTCCCATGGATGTCACCGTAGTGGGCGAGAGGCATGGCACCGCCTCGGGGAGGGACCGTACACGCAGCCTCTGAACTGCTTCGTCTGCCGCTGGCGTGTTTGTGACTTCAAAGGCAGGAACTGAGAGGTTTCTCAGAGCCTCGGCTTTGTTATTCATCTTCTCCGATGCTCATAAATTATCAACAAACAACCTCAGCTATCAAGTCGGTGAGGAGGACTGGGTAATTATGTTTGTGGTTCAAAATGAGGGTTGTCAATTTTAATTAGGGAAAGCTGAGGGCACAGGGAATTTTTAATGTTACTACCTGAACCCTCAAGTGCTGCGCAGAAAATAATTGTAAATGAAAAATTAATCAGGGCTTGGTAGGGAGTGCAAGGGGTACTCCTTTTCCTCCTATTTTATTTTGCTTTCTTTGAGGCAAATTTGGGTCTAGTGATACAACTGTCAACAGGTTTGCTTTTAATTACAATAAGCAAAAGGTATAGGCACGTACCAAAGGGGCTGGGTGATTTCAAGGGGAATCAGCTTTTTAAAGCCCAGGAGTCATTAATATTTAATGAGATTTCTCAGGTGTGAATTTCAGAAGCGAGTCCACTACCCGGGCGGCGCTGTTCTCTGGGGTTCTGCTATCAGCAAAGCAATCCCGAGCTGTTGCCCGTCCTGCCCGTGCCCAGGGCTGTGCCCACGCCTGCAGGCTGTCCCCTGCCGCAGTGCAGGCAGGATTTGGGCTTTGCATCCTTCTCAGGCAGGGCTCAGCAGTGTGTGTGGAGGAAGCTTAAAAAAGGCAAAGTGAATTGAATTGCAACTCTCCCCTGGTTTGCAACGGGCGTGAGGTGCGTTGTGCTCCCATAGGTACATCCCTCCGCGGCGAGGGTGACACCAGAGCTTGTCCCCAGGGATGATGGAGGGGGCAGGGGGTGCTGGGCTGTCGCGGCATGGCAAAGGGCTTCTCACCTGCATAGAGCTAAACACCGGAGAGTGTCGGTCCCGTCATACCTGTTCCTCCTAAAATCAAGGGAGCTTCATCCTTTAATGCCACCGGCAGCCAGAGGAGCTGTCTGTGTGATTGCAGCATCTGAAGAGCAGGCAAACGTCAGCCCATCATGGGGAGTGCGGGTTAAGTTTTAATCAGCCCGGCCAGTATCCTCTCCTAATTTATTTTCCTTCATTTAGACAGGATTTGTTGGATTGCATGTGATCTTGTGAATATTTATAATGAGAATTATTTTTTTTTTCCGGCTGCTTCTGTGATTAACCAATTTGGTACTTCCCAAGGACGCGCACGGTGAAGGTTAAACTGAAAAGGCTCAACCCTTCCCTGGCATTATTCTTCCAGAATTAGCAGAATTGTGTCAGGCGTGATTCTGGGCTCTGCACATTCACCAGGAAGGGTTTTTCTTCAGTCAGACAACACTGCTTCACTTCAAGCGTGCTTGGTACCAGCAGAGCCAGATTCAAAATATTCTCAACACCGCAGAAAGACATTTTACTGGGTTTAGATCAGGCCCAAAGCGAGTCAATCGCAGCAAATGAGCTCCCATTCGCTAATGTAGTTTTATAATAGTCAAGCTGCAGACAAGTAGCTGGAAATTGCCGTTGTTAAGTCATGAAGAGTAATGAAGAAAAAAAAAGCAATTATTTTGTAATACTGCGTACTTCCATTATGGTAAGAATATGCTAAATCTCGGATTGGAAATAACTTTGGGCCACTCGGCTGATGCTGGTAGGGAAGATGGGATCGTTCACAGCAGATGACACGTCACTGGCTGGATTCACAGCACTGCTGACAGTCTGGTGATGCAGAACCAAAACCAGCCTGGATCAGCTGGCAAACGAAAGCCTCTTGGTTGCCTCTGAGTGCCATAGTATGTTAAATAGTCCTCAGTCAACCAGTAAATGAAAGGACTAACTCTAACCTCAGTTACACTAGTAAAAAGCATAATTTTACTGCCTTTGGCAGGCTCGGGGTCTGAGCCCTTTGCAGAAGGCCATGGATTCAGGTGAACCCAAAAAAGTCCCTAAACCTCCATGCCGTGGGGTGAGTGGGTGTCAGGTCTTGCTCTTCATGCAGGTGCAAACTGGAGGCAAGTGCTGAGGGTTAAATGTGCCTCTTCCCTCCTCTGCCTCCACCTGCATTCACCTGGGAAAATCCCAGTAAAGCCAAAGGGTTTGTCCCTGTCACAGCCCCTGCAAAATCTCACTGTGAGAGTTTCCAGGTGCCTGCCAACATGGATGGGTAAACTTGGAAATTAAGAGAGGAAGCAAGAGGAGGTTGGGTTCCCAAGTGGTTCCAAGTGGTGCTCGGGCACCACTGCGGCACTTGCGGTTGCAGAGCTCCCTTGGATGCTCACTCTGTGATCCTGAAAAGATGGAAAGTTATTGATGGTATGGGAGCACAACTCGGAGTTTTTCACCAGGCAGCGTGACCCAGACTTCACTGATGTATCATCCCGAATCAGGCCCCGGAGACAGCTGCCTCGCTGCCTTTTATGAATTTTGGCTTCTCTTGCTGCAGTGACTGACTTGCAACCAAGCTTGAGGAGTGGTCACACCAAGGAAAGCCTCAGCCAGGCTGCTGTGCAGCTTCTTTGTGCACTGCCGTACCCAGTGCCAGCTGTTTAATGGTCTGACACTCTAGCGTTTGGAGGAAAAACATGCAGGTGTGAAGTACGCTCCCGGGAGCCTCCACGTTTGTGGTTGTTTCTGCAAATTGCGGCCGATTGTGCTCCAAGCTCTGCAGTGATTTGGGGACAGGAGGTCAAAGTCTGGCAGCAAAACCATTTGGTCCTGAGGTTTTGAGAAAGAAGAATCTTGGGGACATGATTAACACACGGTTACTTGGCTCTTCTTTATTATCCTCGCTCAATACAACCAAGCCCGCTCCTTGTATCGGAAGACCTGGCCCCTTGATGGGTTTATTCTGTTGTGAACAGACAAGCTGTGGGATGCTGTCCTGTAAATTGTTTGGTGCCCCCAATTATTTCTCTCCCAGAGCTGCCTTTGTTGAGCCTGCTTCCCAGGCGAGTGCCTGGCATCATCCGGAGGGCAAAAAGTACTGTCGTTCGTCTGCACCGTGGCTGAGAGCTTGTAAAGTGTCTGGCTGCAAATGAGATAGTGGGTGGTAATTAAAATGTGCTCTCACCATACAGAAAGAGGTTGTGGACAAGAATTTATTGGCTCCTCGGTCTTCAACAGGCTGGTAGAACACCAGAGCATATTTAAAACAACAGCTTAATTAAACGGTGCTACAATTTTAACCTTGCCTAGGAAAACTGTTGGCTTCTTTCCTCTCAATCATCCATTCTGAAAGGGAAGGACAAGAACACGCATAGACAAAAATTTGGGCTGCTGGCCAAAAATGCCCCAAAATGCCACTTCCCCAAGTCCGCCCTGCTCTCTGCATCCCCTTTGCCTGTCTGTGAAGAGAGAAGACGAGGCGAAGGCTGGTTTGCAAAGTGCAGAGCTGCAGGAGGCGGCTGATACCGCCCTCCTGTCCCGCAGATCCTTGCTTGCCTGCGCAGCGCTGCCTGCACCTGGCGGCTGTGGGATGAGTTTGTCTAAAACAGGGGTTTTAGGGATATAAATGGCAAATAAGCGAGGCTGAGCCTCTCGTAAGACAGGGAGCAGGGGGACATGGTGGCTTCCAGTCACTGACCTGGGCTGGTGCCATCCTATCCCCTCCCCACTGCCATGCCAGGCACAACCCAAACCACGTTAAAGCACAGGTAATGCCCTGCTTTCCTCAGGCCTCGAGACCAAGGTGACAGAGGGGATAACAAGGCTTCATCAGCTGGATTTTACAAATGCTAATGAGCCACAAATTGAGCCTGGCTTGTTTCTGTACGCCCAGAAATGTTTCTTTCTCAGTGAGGGCTCTTCAACATGCACAGCATCGCCGGCAAGCAGGGAGCTCTGTTAAACCAAGCGCAGGGTCTGACCTCAGCTCCCACAGTCTGGTGCGGTTTATTTTTGGAGGTTATCACACAAGTGTGGTGGAGGGCTTCATGCTCTGGCGCAGCCCCTACGTGCAAGGAGACTGTGCTGGTCGCAAGCGATGTCTGGCCACGAGCGCACTGGCAGAGACCAGCTAACCCACGCCTCGACACAGTCCTTTGAGGGCTTTGGGTCCTTGTTACGAAGCTGTTCCCAAAGACAAACGTAGAGAACCGCAAGCGCCTTCCTCCCTGTCTGTTTGCATTTGTGGGATCTGACCTACTTCTTGTTATTTGTAACACAAAAGCCTCCCTTGTTTTCTGACTCGCAGCGAGCTGTGGCAGGAGCGTTCACCGCCTGCGAGCCATCCTCGGCTCCAGGAGAGAGTCCTGGCATCTCGCACCGCAATGAGCTTCGCCTTAGAAAAGCCGCTTCCCAGGGAAGGAAGGCAGTTTTTAGCGTGGCTGATGCCACTTCCACGTGTGGTGACCAGCACATGTCCCCAGCCTTGCACCCGAGCTCGGAGCCGTTCCTCCTGCGGTCAGGGCTGTCAGAGCACGGGGGCCACTGCCTTTCCGCTCCCAAAGCCCAAACCCTCAGCAAGAAATTCTGCAAAAACATAACTGTGTGGCGACAGACTCTACCTGTCTCTGAAAGGACGAAGGCTGTTAAACCACCACTGGGCAGGGGATGTCTCTCAGGCCCTGAGGAAGCATCGCTTGATGTGGCAATATTGCAAGTAAAGAAAATGAGGGGTGAAATGGAAGTGCAGAAGCAGCTCTGATGCCGCTCCTCCTGCGGGCTGTACCCCTGGATGACCATTCCTTGGCACAGGGCAGCAGCACATCGCTCGGTTTGCAGCACCAGTATCTCATGGCTGTGCGTGTCCACGTGCCAATGGCCACAGCAGTCCCCACAGGGACATCAGCTTTTGTTTGTTTGTTTGTTTTGAGGACATACAGGAACGAAGCCATTTCTACACTCCAAATTGCAGCAGGCATGGCTGGGCTGCTGGCAGGAGCCTCAAAGCGTGTGGCAGAGACCTTCTGCCTTCCCCACTACCCATCCGCTGGGGAGAAATAGCCATTATGAGCCGGGGAAAAGGTGCACAGGGTGCACTGAGGGTTTTGGAAGTACTGAGCTTGAACAGTGAGGAAACATTAATATATGCTCTTTCCCCTCGTAAATATTTCGTCAAAAGACACTGCAGCTATCTGGGATGCTCCTCCACAACAGCAAGTCATAAATGATGGCTTTCTTCAAGCAGTGTAGACTGGAAGCTCAGTTAAATACATCAAATTAACTGTCAAAATAATCTTCCAGGACTTGATGAGCCCAAAGATTAAACGGCATGTTATTTCTTCTCTGTGCTTTTTTATCTTAGCAAAAAGGATTTACAGTAGATTCCAAAATCCATATTTTAAATGAATTGCAAATAGTTTTTTGTAGACTTGGCCCATATGAAAAGGATTATTACCCAAAACAACTCCTCCGTCAGGGGGAATGTAGGTTAAAGAGAAATGGGAATGTAAATAAATGTAAAGGCTTTACAGTGAATTCTGCAGGGGGCATGTTTATTTTCTCTTTTGATTCTCCAAGCCTGGCTTCCTACGCAATTAAAGGGTCTAGCTCTTCATTGCAAAACATATGATCATTTCTTTTTTCTGTCATCAGTAAATATTTGGGCTGAAACTGTTTAAACATAAGCTTTCAATAATCTTTGTTTTGCTTTTTCCTGTTCCCTGGCTGAGTCTTGGTTTGAATTTCCATAGACTAAAAATACATGATTTTGTTTGAAGAGCTTAGATGATCTTGTTCATTTTGCTGTTTATCTATTACCAGGGAAGTCTAATCCTTCTTTGATTGATGTTCAGTGTCACGTAGTTAAACAGCGATACGGGATCTGCAGCAGGCAGTTATAATTCTTAACCACGCTCTTCAGGTACCCGAGCCCACTGCTGTCACAGCGCATCCACCACATATTAAATTGTATTGCCCTAACAAAACCTACTGCCACGGGTCAGGAGCAAAAATGTTAACAAATAGATGCAAAAAGGTGATAAAATACAGCAATGGCAGAGGATATTAGGATGCATAGGGCAAAGAGAGAGATTGGTAGCAGTCAATCCTGATTTTAAGATAACAACATGACTCCGAGGCACCATTCCCCGCGTCGTTCGTGTCTGAGCGCTGGCAGGGAAGGACTGTGCGTGCCCAACGCCTGGCTTCAGCCTTAGCTGGGATATTTATCCATGGATTTATCTGGGGCTCTGAATTTTTGCTTCCCTTCTAGGATGTTTTATGGGGAACAGCTGGTGATTTCTTTAATTTATTTAAAGACCTGTAGGGTAAAGAAGCAGGGACAGGAAAAGAAAGCCAGAGCTTCTGGAGGATTTCCCCATTTCCTGGGCTTCTGTACGTTCATGTCAAAGTTAAAAAGTAACATTAATTACAGACATCTAGAAAAAGCCATAATCATCTGTCATTCATGGTGACAGAATGACATCTCCTGTTTGGATGGTTCAGCGTTACCGTTCGCAATCTCAAGAGCTCAGGCTACAACGATAACTATTTCTGACAACCTCGGGAGATGAGTTTGACATTTTGGATGTATGTGTGTGCAGGGGAGCTGGTGTGGCAGCGCAGGTATGTGTTAGGGCCTTCATAGACAAAGAGCAAACAGGTATTTTTACTCTGAGCACATTTTAGTTTGGATAAAGGGGGAAAGAAGCAGGAAAGAGGAAAGTACTGAAGGTGGGGTACCCTGTGAGCTCTCCACACAGCTTGTATTGCAGATTCATCGCTATGTCCAGGGTCCTGTTAGGCTAGATGCTGTGCATCCCTGATGACATTAAACTCCTCCAAATAGCCAACAGATGAAGTGTGATAAGTCATTAAACGGCGCTAACTCACTTGTGCATCTTGTTCTTGCTCAATCTTCCCTTTCACCTGGGAGCAGAAGCAGAAACAAAGCCTGCCATCCCCATGGAGCTGGGCTGTGGGCTGCTTGCTGGCTCAGTGACCCGGCCAGAAGGGACCTCCACAGAGCCTGAACTTCATCCTTTGCTCCTGGAAATCTCCGTGTAGATTTTATTGCTTCCAGGATGACTCCTAGTGAGAAATGCTTGTTTGGCAAATAGAAAAAAAGAACCTTGTATAGAAATTCAGAGTTGGTCTGTTTATTCCCTGCATCTATGATGCTATGATTGCACCTGTCATCAGAATCTTGCTGGAGATGCTCAAACTGAGTGAATTGGACTGGAGGGCAGCAGGGGCAGGAATGACAGACCCGGCTTGAGCATGCTGAGACTCACCAGTTCAGGACTGGTAAGCACCCATGTGCAGACTAATGGATGGCCAGTATCACATCTCTGTGCAAAGCAGGGTATTATAATGTCACATCTTTTTTGGCTGGGTGGTCTCCCCCGCCCCCGTCAGATATCAATCTCTTGAAGAGCTGGCATTTTTCATATACTCCTTGGCTTTGGCTTCTCTATGTGTCTGCATAAAGCAGGCCTGCTGGCTGCGGCTCAGCTCAGACCTATGGAGGAATTGGGAGACCCTGCTGGCGTTGCTGCCTGCCCCACAAAATGTTCCTGTGCGCCCTCCTGGCCTGTGCGCTGCTATGGCTGATCCCTGCATGATGCTGCAGGTAGTTTGCAAGCTCAGGGTTTGTCACGTAGCTTGAGCGTATGAGGAACGCAGCATCTTCATCGCTCTTGATGATAATGTGTCGTGAGGGAGGAGAGCCATTTACCTGCAAAATTCGCTAACAATGTGTTATTAATAATAGCAGAAACAAAGAATAAAGAAGAAAACAACAACAACAAAAAATCCCCACCCAACTCCAAATCCAAGCTAAATAATGTAAGGAGTGTCTCCTGTGATCATCTCGCTACAGATTAGATCCAAACAAAGCCAGGAGAGTGGCTCTGAGCCCAGAGCTCTGCAGCACTGGCAGTGTTCACAGACCTTATCATGGTTTATTACACAAATGTTTTCCCTGCACATTGCAAGGTTCCCTGGTTGGCTAATATACAACCATTGTTGAAATAAATATTTTGTTAATTTGTTCTTGCTAGAGGAGAGATCAAGCAGTAACTCTTCACTGCCACTGGGAAAGAATATGCAAAGTTGGTTCTTCAAAAGGTCAGGCTTATATTAGACACTGTGAATACAGATAAAAAAGGAAATCTGCGCCCATTCTGCCCTTTGGTGGATGCTAGACATTGCCAACTTTGGTGTGCAAAAGTATTTTTTACACTTATGGAATAATGTTTGCAATCTGGACTCTTTGAGGAAGTTGGTAAGATTCTCTGCTGGGTCTTGACATGGGATTTCTAACTAACGTGATGCATTTCTTTGTTGGCTGTGTTTATTTTTCTCCCTCAACTGAACCAGTCTCAGAGTGTTTATTGTGTAGTTCATTATTTATACCGCAGCATTCAGCTGCCCTCATCGGATCAGCTCCCTCTGTGCAAACACACAGTGGGAAAGTCCCTTCTCTAAAGAGCTTTAGCCATCGGTGCTAATTAGAAGACAAAGGTGCCTGCTGCTCTCTCCTACTTTGTTCTCACTCACAATAACAGGCAGTTTGTTTTCCACGATGTCCCAGGAGACAATGGGATTGTACGTCCCACGGGTCTCTTGCCAAGAGCCAGCGCCTCGAGGGTGCAGGTTCAGAGCTGTTGGTGGAGGATTTGTCCATTCCGTGAACAGATGAAGACTTGCAACGTACTCCTTTCCCATAAGACGTTGAAGTCTTGGCGTGTCATTGTTATTTTTTTTAACACAAAATAATTATCTCAGCCATGGGAAGTTGTCATCCAGGTGCCTTTATGTTAGGCAACCAAAGAAACCTCACTTTTCCTGACAGGAGTGCTGCAGGAGGTAAGGTCATGGTAGCATCCTCCAAACACACTTCAATGACTGAAAAGGACTTTAGCTGCAACTTCATCTTCCATCTTTCTTTGTCTTAGAGATTTCCAGTTTCTGTTTGGGAAGATATGAAGAAATGGTTTCCCACGTTCCTGATTATTACACAAGGGGAGCATGGTATACAATGAAAGTTAAAATGATTTATAATGTAGAATGTTCCAAAGGATATACAACACAGAGAATGAGAGAACCGCCGGAACACAATTTTTTGGCAGCTCATGAAAGCCCAACAATGATTTTGGAAACGTATTGATTCAGGGATTAGCATGAAAGGCATCCAGCTAGGACGCTTTGTTCTGTTTTGGGTGGCATCACTGGAGACCTTGAGGAAGGTCAGTAGATCGCATTGACTCTCAGTCATTTCAGCTGGAAGTTGGGTAAGAAGCAAAGACCTCACGAAGGACCTAATGCTGTATCCACACTTATTGTTCCAGGGTAAATAAAAGAAGAAAATGCTTTTCATTTGTTTGAGCAGCTGTTGTTCTCCAGTGAATCTTCCACTTCATCATTTTCAAATGCAACTTGGCTGAGTAACTCTACATATTTCAAGTGACAAAGTATAATTTAAAAACATACTTCTATTGCCATTGAAATGGTATAAGCCCCACTTCGATAGTGCAGTTAAAAGGGTTGCAAGCGTAGTAACACAGAAGGCGGCAGTTGTGCTAGCCAGGCACATTTCTCTTGCCTGCATCACACAAGGCTTTTTGAGAGAGGACAGAAAAGTAACATCGTGAAATAAGAGCTGGAGGATATGAAATAGTTTTAGTTTTCCAGTACAGCTGCTGTCATTCGCTTCCCCATCTCTGTCTCAGCTATTTCTGTGACGGGGGCCATTCAGACACATGCGGATAGATGTGGCTAGAAATGCAGACTTGGCAGCATGTGTAGGATGCAAAGAATACTGAACACCTTCGGGGAAGATAAAGCCCCGTCAGGCTAGAAGCAGAAAGCTGATACTTTGCGCTTTAGCTCTCCTCTGAGCCCTGCACAGCCTCGTGTGAAGGGATGGGAGAAGTTGAGACCGCACATGAGATCGAATGCTGTGGGCAGCCCTGGACACGCCACTTCTGTGTGGCAGCACTCCTGCACGCACGCCGTGTTGCTCAGCGGCCGCTCCGGTGCTCCGGCTCCCACACCGCATGCACGAAAAGCTGCACGCCCACCGCCACGGTTTCCTGCCCAAAGCACTGCCGTTGGCGATCCTGTGCTCCCAGTGCCGCTCTAATCTGGTGATGTACAAATGGTGACACCACTGCAACTGGAAGAAGACAGTAACTGATTTTAGGTGGTTTTCATGATGCGCAAGTCTGACTGCAAACTGTACAGCTCCTTAATTAATGACTTGCTGGCTTCGTTCCCGATTCATGGCTTCTCCATTTAGACTATTCCAGTCACATACGCTCCCAAAACAGCTTTGGCTTTTATAGATGCAATCCAACAGATGAATAAATAACAATAAGCTCTGGCTGAAATGCATTCAGGAAGCATTTGATAGGAACTAATTTATTTTACTTTATTATTTAGCAAGCCAATATATAAAATTACCTAACACAACCGTAGATTAGCTGATGCACTCACTTTCTATTAGCTTTTGGTTGCTGTTTTTGAAAAGCTCAAGTATATTTTTGGAGAGGGAGTTATATAACAAAGAGGGTTTTTATAAAAGAAAAGATATTTTCAGGGTTTCCTGACATAAAAGTGTACTGAAATAGTCCTGCATCATCAAGCCTTTAAAGTATCAGCCTCTTATCTAAGCTTCATCTTAAAAAGCTTATATCCTAGGTTGGTTTTAAGGAACACATCACTGAAAACTGTGCCATAAAAACTACAGCTGACACCACCTGTCCTCAGGCACAGTCAGGCTTTCCATCGCATGGGTGAGGTGTCCTCAGGGGCTGGTTGTGTCCCTCAAGAATGGAGCACCAGCTTAGATCTCCTTGCCCTCGGCTCTAGAAGCAGAACCCGTTGAACTAACTCATCTCTAACATGAAAACGGAGCAGCATACACAGTAAGAGTGAAAACCCAAATTAAATACTGTCAAAGCAAAGTGTTTTCTTGCACATACAGTTCTTTGCTTGGGAAGGTAACGCAGGGTGCCCAGCTCCCTGCTAGGTGTGCTGTCGTTAAAGGGCACTGGTGTCTCGGGCAGCTTCTGGGCTTCCCCCTCTTGCCACAGGCTGCAGCATCATGTTCAGGTTTGTCCGACAGAAAAACTCATCGCAAGCATATGGGTAATCCTAGAAACCGGGAAGACTAAAAGGAACGTTAAGTAGTTAGGCTGCCTGTGCACAAACACTGTCTCTGCTTTGACAACAAAATGTGGACGGACTTTTCAGAGTCGTAGGAAACTGGAGATGGTAGAAGAAAGAGCAGCCAAATATATTCCCCTGGCTGTAAATAGCCACTACTGCAGTAAACCCTTTTGTTGTTAGAAAAAGTGCATTTGCATTACTGAAAAACAGAGTTACAAGGGTAAGGGTGAAAAGTGGAAGAACAGTGCTGGACTCCCTGGCTTTGGATCCCCAAGATGTCGAGGAAAGGAAAGCAAACCTTCAGTAATTCCAGCTATGGTGGAGTTTTTTCATCTTTAAAGTTTTTCGTTTATATTCTGATTTATCTGTTAGATGAAAGAAACAGCTAGGCCTCTGTCCTGCAAATCAGAAGTAGTTAGAAGTCTCACAATATCTGAATTAAATAAAAGTGTGAGTCTTTGCAAGAGAAGAAATATGGTAATATTCTCTGAAAATCTTGTGCCGCTGTTTTGTAGAAAAAAATCAAAAACTGAGCAAGGAAAAACTCTCTGAAAATTTTATGGTGGGACCAGATAGTAAAGAAATATAAATGGAAATCTGTCTATCGCATACCAGGAGAATATGAAAGTCGAGCATGTCATACGCTTGAGCTGTTTTATTTGTAGAGTCATTTATTCGGCAGTCATCCTGGTAGTTTTTCTACCCCTTCAACTTTGTGAAATTGCAGAAAATGACATAGTTTCTTTACAAAGCTTTGTATGGTTATATGGAAATTAAACTCTTCATAACTTAAAAAGGCCACAACATGCAAGGAATTTGTTGGTATGTTTAAAAACTGGAATGATATTCGATTTGATTTTAGAACATTTAGCAGAAATTAAGAAATTATTTAGTTCATCAAAAGATGTGTCTAGAAAGTCAGTAACCTGAAACTAAGGGCTTGGCAAGTAAAGGCAGATAGACAATAAATTGAGAAAAATAAAAGAAAAAAAGAAACCAAAAGCTTAGTGAAAAATCCATACTGGTGCAATTTCTTCTAATGTATTTAAGGCGGCAGTTAAATGGGCAAGACTGGGCAATGTGTAAAAAAGAGAGTGTTGAGATACAGATAGGTCACTTTTAAGACAGGGAAGGTTAAGTGATTTTGAGCACTAACAATGTCCCCAGGGTTCGATGGGATAAAACGAAGAGAGAAGCATAACCAAAGAAAATAGAATATCGAGTGTACTGGCAAGAGCTACCATCAATTAATTTCTGGGGTTAATGGTAATGCAGAGCAACACGGCATATGTCTGGGGGGACCTGTGGAAGAGAGGAGTGCAGGGAAGGGCAGTGGGGATGAAATTATCATCTTCCATTGCCACCAAACGCTTGTCCAGCTCTCCATGTCCTACCTAACTCCCAAAGACACAAAATGCCAAGCTGTGCCAGACCATCAAACTGCCCGAGTAACTAAGCAACTCCAAATATATATATGCATATGTATTATATGTCTTCCTCTCCCTCCCATATATAAATATAGGTAACAGTGTTCTGATAGACCCAGCTCAGATTCTGAAACTGGTTTCCCATTTCTGTGACTCACTCCCTGAACACAAGCTGACTTTTTTGCCAATGACCAAAAAATACTTTGCTACCTTTTGTGAACCATTTTCTGTGTATTTTAGTTCTGGTCCTTAACATCCTGAGCATCCCACAAGCCTGTCTTCCTCCCACAGCAAACCCAAGTTGTGCTGAAGTGGTTGTCACCTGCTCTGCGGCATGGTGTACGCACTCGTGATGATAATTCCCGAGACAGTTCAGCTGTCCTTTGAGGAATTAGTTAAACTTCCAGCTCTACCTAGAGTTGAGGAATTTGTGGGGGTGGGGACGCTGCATGAAAAGGAAACAGTGTGAGACAAATATAGAAACTGTCAAGGGAAGCTTATTTCAAGCTTGTCCCCCCAAACCCACCAGCCTATTATTCTAGCCATAAATTTGTCCTTCAGTGTTTGTTTTTCTTGTCTTAGAGTCTGAAAGGCCTATTTCTAACATTGCGAAGCCTCAGCTGTCATATCTGCTTTCCTCTTATTGCAAGCTACGCACTGAAGCACCGTGCCCTTTCATATCGAATACATCATTAAAATAGATCCTTTTTCCCATCAGAAATAAGCTCTGGGTGAAGTTCCTCGAGTATTTTCTCTAGCAGCCAAGCCAGTCTAAGACGTTCCCACCCTCCTGACGACCTCTTTCTGCCCACGTGTACAGTTTCCGTCCCCTCACATGTACCTGTGTGTGGGGCTGCCCCATGAATTTGATTCATGTGGATTAAAGTCAGCCCTCTAAAAACACGTGCTTCAGCACTGCAGAGGGGGCATCGACCGCCAGTCCGGAGATGGGGAATGCGTCCTTGTAACCGTGTCTTCAGACACTGCTAATGGCCATTTCTGCTGCTGAGAGGCACTGCCCAAAGCAAAGACTGCGAGCAGTGAAAAACCTGACCCGAAACCTTTATACATTTCTCAAGCAGCCAGCAAGAGTAGAACCATTTATTTATCTTTAATGGTGCTCTCTTTAGGCATTTCCCCAAACAAAATTAACACCCTTAAATCCCCAAATCAATTTAGCTTCCACATTTTGCTATGATTAAGTAACACGCTGTTATTTATTTAATCCTCTTTGGAAACAGCAGAGCTGCTGTGAACAGAAGAGCCATGTTTATTTTCAGGCATTTCAAATTCATTACTCTCCTGTACTTGTAGATACATACAGAGATTTATATCCTCGGTACAGAGAAACCCACTTAGTGAAACAAAACACAAGCATCTAAAATACAAATCAGGGTGAGCCTTTAAAGCTGAACTGCAGCCTTGTGCCCACCTCGCAAGCCCAAATCTCCCAAAAGACTACAGCTCCCAGCATGCACCGAACGCAATGGCATCGCTGGCACCAGGGTGACAGCTTGCATGAAGAAGCAATTAACCTGCCTTGGCAAAACAGGAGCGAGTGGGGAGAATCGTGATCACAGCTGCTCCGGATTCTTGAAAATTCGGTGCAGCTGCCAGCTTGCACGTTACCCTGCGCTTTCAGCTAGGGAAAATCTGCAAGCTGTTTGACACGATGGTTCTTGGGAGGAAAAGGGATGCTAAAAATGACTTGTGGAGGGCTTAGTGAATACTGCGGTATCACAGGAAGATAATTAAATGCAAAAAAAAGCACCTCTGTGAACAAATGCTAGTGGGGTGCGTTTGCTTTGGAGAAAATCCTTTAAGTTCAGCTTGCAAAGGAGCAGAACAAAAGGTAAAATCTATCACAATGGGTATTCGCATTCACAGGGCTCTAATGAGCTGTTCCACCTAATGAATGAACCCGTGTTCAGTGTTTTGGGGAAGATGCCAAAAAAGCTGCAGCTCTGTGACATATGTGCAGACCCCTCCGTACGGGTTTTGTGCTGCTGCCTTCAGCCAGCGTCGCTGGCAAGCTCGTGGCCAGCCTTGCCAACCAGCTGCCACCACAGGGCACACCGAGCACGCCAGGAGGGAAGAAGGCATCTCACCCATCGTTCCCAAACTGCCCCCTCTAGTTGGTTGCTATTTAGGTGTGTATGAAACTTTATCTTTTTCCAAACCTGAGATCTTGTGAAGAGACACAGCTTTGCTGGTGTTTGTCGCCCCAGCAGAGAACCAGAGCCTGGCTTAATTATATTTGCTTTATCAGTTGCATCTGCAAAGTTCAGGGTTAGACTGGAGAGCAGCAGCATCAAATGCACCATGTTTCCTGAGCTTCTCCATCTGCAAGCCCAGCATGGACAGGATAGGGTTTTGCTGGAGGTGAGATCAGGCAGGCAGCCTGAGGCCAGGCATGGTTGTCGTGGTTTAACCCCAACCGATTAAAACCACCTTGCCGTGGTGACGGGAGAGAAACCACACCTTACCTTGGAGGCAAAGCGGGCAGGGGAACATGCTGGATTTTGGTATCTCTGTGCCCTTTCAAACTGACCTGTGGTGGATCCCCAATGTCCCCATAGACTGCAGTAGTGCTTGAAGTCTTCCAGCACCTCCACCTTCTCACTCCAGGCTCTGTCCAAACCACAGCGTGCACCTCCGTGGGGAAGCTGGGCGGTCTCCAGGGTGCCTGCACAGGAGACCTCCAGGCTGTCCTGAGTATAGGGATGTCAAGTCCCTTTAAACCATTCCTTTTGTTTTCCCTGGGGTGAAGAGGATGGATGAGAGGCTAAGGTCAATAAATCCTCTTTATTCCCACATCTGATTTTGCGAAATCTTAAAAATAGAAGAACCCATTTGTGTTTTCTCTAGCCCCATTCAGAGTTAAGGACTTGGGTCTATATTTGTACAAGCTGTACATGTACGTCTATAAAAATCTTCACCTCCTCTTCTTCTCCCCCACACACATACGAAAGCATTGTCGCACTTCAAATTCTTCAGTTGCTCAGTAAAAAAATGCTCAGGAGAATGATCACAGGTTAATGAAAAGTTCAGCCAAGGAGCAGACCCCACCAGAGACAGCAGTTCTTTAAGGCTTTCAAACAGCTGACAAGAAACCATCAACAAGTGTTTGTGGTCAGGGATAAAGAGGAACATCTTTTTGAACATATCCAAGCATGAAACCTCCATGGTAGTTACCATATAATATTATCCCTACGTGTCAAACCATGTCATTTTTATGAAGAAGACTGATTTATATGTGACAGCAGCAACGTTTTACAGCCCTCGGGGGCTGTGACTTCACTAGTTAAGATCCAAGTAGTAGAACTGTAGTCTGCAACCCCGTAATAAATGGCAGTGGGAGGAAGACAAGTGTTGTGTTCTCTCTCCTGTTACCAGACTTTGATAAGTATTGCCTGCAACTGCAGTCAATTTGCTTTCAGAGCTCAATAAAAATTGTCTTTGTGGAGCAGTGGGGTTTTTTTACTATTTTTTTTTTCCCCCTGGGTTTCTCATCTTTTAAAATAGAACTCTCCTGAAAGTAAGTTTTTGTTTTGATGCCTGGGAAACTCTTAAGGATATTTGTTTATGTTTTGCGAATGTTCATGTTATAAAATGAATGTACTTGTGTTGTTCGTGTTACTAGAGTACCAAGAGCTTCACTCACGTGAAAGCAGGGTCAACAGTCCTTCAAGAGAGAGGACCAGGGTTGCTGGAATGGTTTATCTGGACCAGAGCCTACTCCTGCCTGAGATCCAAGAGACCTCAGGAAAGATGGCAATGGCAGCAGGCCGCAAAGCGGGGCCAGCCGGCAGGTCGGGGCGCCTCAATGGTCTCAACAGCAAGTTATAAGAAAATATCATCAACTCGTGTGGGCTCTAGTTTGGGTCAGAACACTAGTGTTCAGACAGCGGGGGCTCATCACAAGGAGATGCTGTTGGATGGTGCTTGAGGAAGAGATTGATTCACATTCTCTGGGGTTAATTATATGGTGGATGTTGATGAACTGGGCAGAGATCTTAAAATCTATAAGGTATTTGTAATAGGAGTTTATCATCATACCTATTCTGTTATTGATCGAAATGGTAGGCACAAGACATCCGGACCCTACTGATTAATTTAGATATGTTAATGGTGTATGTATTCTAAACAGAGTTTGATGCACTAGTGGATTTTTTTCTCTTGTCTTTATTTTTATTTTCCTGTCGCCATGGTACTGTATATGTAAACACCACTTTATTTTAAAATATCAAGTATGAAAGCAGATTTAAAGCATTTTAGAACGTAAGTGCTGGGATCAGAATAACATGTGTGGTGTTTTGACATGAGCTGAAAATATATCCAAAGGCTCCTTTCCAGCATGCTGACAAAATATATAAATTAGCCTGGCAAAGGTCTGGCTCTCACCAGAGCTCCCAGCTCAGCGCAGAGCTCTGATCCAGCAGAGCACCGAAGCCGCTGCTTCTGCTACGTGGTGAATCATCATTTTTCTAGCAAAGATTGTACCTGTGGTCACCACAATGAGGACCGTGGGGAAGCCAGCAGCTCACTGCCTCGAAATTCAGTGATAAATTAGCGATGCTCTGTGTCTGGCTGCTATGGTGGTGGCTGAAAAATCCCCACAGTGGCCTTAGCTGTTCTGTCAGTGGGAAGAGAGGGAGCAGAATCACCCCTCAGGGCAACAGCAGGGGAAGACAGCCGCTTCTAGGAAGGGACACCGAGCACCACGTCTCATATGTCCCTGTACCAGCACTTTCCTCTTAAGGACGTGTTCAGTGTCCTGGATCCAGTGGGTAACAGAGATAACCTGGTGCTTGGTGAGCCCTTTCCCAAACACAGCAGCCTGCAAGACTCGGGGCTCAGGCTGTCACCTTCTTTTATATTTAGCTTTCAATGCACAGCCACCAACCTGCTACTTTGCACGCTGCTGTCCCAGCTGGGTTTGTACCAGGTTTCTGTACCGAACTTCGCCTCCCCACTCGCGCTTTTAATTTTAGAGCTGTGATGATTAGTGCAAATGGGCTGGTAGAGGCATGAAATGTCCTTGAGTAACTCTGAAAACAAAAGCAAATTTATTTAGGGATGTTTCTTCTTATGGCTGATGGGTAAAGTTCACCCTCAGGCTTGAAAAAATGCAGTCTTTAAATCAACTTGTAAAGGAAAGGATTTTCTCTTGGGACACAACAAAAGCATGAAAAAAATCCTCAGAAAAAAACAGGTCACTTTCATGGCGTTAGATATTTATTTAGGTGCCTAAATCTGGTTCCTAATTTTAGGCACACATTTTTACCAGCATTGAGAACCCTGGCCCAGACAACACCAAAGGAACAGAAGCACCACAAGGAGGAAGTTAACATTAAGAGTGCAATGTCTTTTAAAGCAGTACAGATCCTGTGATTTACACTTCTAATTCCTACAGATGCTGCAGAAAAGCCCACTTTCAATGTTTTTCAAGCACGCTAGGACTGCTGGTGGGAAGTGCAAATTCAAAGCGTTAACATTATTGCTTAGCTATTGTATCTAAAATACAAAGGGACCATGTGGTCTTTAAATGTCATTTGAAAAAAGAAATCTTCCCCTAGAGGGATCAGCTTTCTTCTTCCAGGAATTCTCTGCTCCCAGGCAGATCTGCAGTATTGAAGGGAGACTCGTTCACGTTCGTGTCTCGTCTGTTCTTACAGAGACTGAAGGAAAATCTCCCAAAGGAATGTATGCAGCTGCTATAGCGCTTGTGTTTTATTTCTGCACCTCATCTGTGCTGTCCTGCAGCTCGGGCTGGTCCACTGCTGTTAATAAAATACCAAAGATCAAGCTGGTATTGGAAATCAGGTCAGCCACTGTGTCTCAGTTTTAGCTGTTCTAATTACTCTGTACCACAGCAAGACACACACACACAGACCCCAGAAGGCTCGCCTTTGGAGCAAGACCCCCTCTCCCCATTGCTGGATCTAAAAAGGGTTACATTTTGCTTCTTAGAGTATTAATTTGGTAAATTGTTGCAGGTGTAAACAGCCTCTCACCTGGGTCACTCCATCTCCCCCCACAGCAGCTGGTGGTGGAGGGGGAATACCCTTTTAGCTGATGAAGAGCCCTGAATCACTGCCAGCTGTGCACTGCTGCCCTCCATCCTGCAACACACCCTATCCCAGCTTTTTGATAGCCATGCTCTAGTGAGCTATCCATTAAGGGTGTGTAGCTATTCCCATGTGTGTTTGAGGGAGATCCTTCCTTATTATTGTACTATGCATTTGTTGAAGCTGTCTTGCAACGTGAGTGGTTCTTCAGCCACAGGTAAGCAGTAGTCCTTAGGCTAATTTGGTGCTGAATGTTTTTAATTTCAGTGTTTTACTTCTGTGGATTTTGAAGTGGATGAGATCAAGTGGGTTGTTTTCTCATGGTTTGCCCACAGGCTCCTGCGAGTGCCCTGGGACAGGCTGCCAGAGAAGCAGGTCTGGGTCCCAGGAAAGGTAAAGGTGGGCTGAGGTTCTCCTGTTCTTTACGGATTGCTAAAAATATGAGACCAGTATGCATATTTTTTGTTATGATTGCATATCATCCTCTGTCAAACTAACCACAGTTATTGTTTGTGGGTTGTTTGGGCATACAAAGAAATTTAGTGATCTATGGTCAAGTTAATTCCTGCATGACTTGAAATTTTTTGCTATACTTCACTGGCTTTTTGCCCACAGTCATTATTCTTGAACTTTGATATGCTGTTTATGAAATACCGATCGCTCTGGGAGCGGATGTAGTTATAAAAGTACTTAGCAGCTCTTAGTGGACAGGTACATAGTGATTTTCAGAGGAGTTCAACACCTATTGTACTGAGAGCTCTGGAAAAAAAAAACAACACACCAAAAAACATTGAAGAGAGGATGAAAGATATTTGAACCTGAGATATGAAAAGTGCTTGACCTTTTGTGTCTGCTGCATCCTCCTGTCACTGTAAGCTGTCTCTCACTGCAGTGGGCTTACACGACACATTTACGAAGGATCTGTTTTACACCTGAAATAAGAAAGGGTTTTCTTGTGGCTTCTTTCTCAATACTCTGGACTTCTAAGCTATTCAGGTCTTCCTTTTATTTATGACAGTTTTCGCTTGGTGGCGTTCATCGTAGTTTGAGGTGTTTTATACTGGTATAAGAACGGATAACTTCTAGAACCAGTACTTTGGGGAGGAAAGATTGGGGAGAAGTAGTAAACCTTACCGAAGAGTTGTGACTGTAAGAGAGGTTTTTTCAGGGGGGAGGGGAGGTGCAAAATTGGCAGTGAAGTGTTGCTTGGTCTAGTAGTTAGTGTCTTTCATGTGACCTGACTATTTGCTGTAACTATCCTTTCCTAGCTTAGGACCTCTGGTTGATAGTAAAGCATCTGCAAGCCCCAAAACAAAAGACTCGGTGTCTCGCTGCAAAGAAGTGACTTACTTCCCAGTGCATCTCATCTGCATACTCCAGGCGTATGGCCCCCAGGCGAACTGTCTTGGGCTCTGTGCCTTACAGAGATGTAAACTGGGGATTCTTGCAAGGGTGGAGGATTGTCACTTCATTCTTTTTAATGAAATGACTTCAGAAAGAAAAAAATGGAGATCTTTGCCTACACCCTTTGAAGTTTCTTCTTTTGATGCTAGAAATGGACCTGATATGAGAGGTTCAGTCAATTCATTTACTTAGGACAGCAGAAATCTATTTCTGAAGAACAAAGCAGTATGTGATAAGCACCAAAAGTATTGGCTGGAAAAACACAAGTAATTCATCAGGATCAGTTACTTTGTGAAAATTCTGGACCTCAGTTAGACATGAGAATGTTAAAATTCCAGTTGGCCAGAAAGGACCGTGGCAGGATCCAAAAAAGTTACCTCTTGAAACGCTTGCTTTGAATCAGCCTGAGCCCTTTGGACAATAAATACCTGGTGTTTTTTTGCTCTAGTAATCATGCTACCTTGGTGAAACTGAGAAGACAATCTAACCTTTGTTTCTAATGGTTACTTTTCATAAATGACCACCTATCTATCTTCAGCAAGCCCAATTATGTTCTTCCATATTACATTTCCAGTCATTTCACAATTGTCTTTTGTACTGTGTAAATGAACCATATAAGCCTGTAGTAAGTGCCAGTCCTGGTAAAGCAAGTCCTGTTTCAGCATATTATGGTTGGTTTGCAGTGCTTCTTGCTATTACTATACCTTTTTGTCATGGAAAATGAGGTGTATGCCGCATTATCAACTATTGAGCTGTTACACAGGTTTCTACTGATAGCAAATGTTGTAGTTGAGGATGCAAAATGGCTTCCACTATAAAAATCTGACTCAATGTTCTCATCGTTAGCCTTGGGGTGAAAATTGTCTCCAAACAGAATGAAAGCAATAAGAAAATAAAGAATTTGGCCTACCACAGTCCTCTTATTGCAGAATCTGCCTTGGGTCCTTTGTCAAGTTACTGAAACCTTAACTTCTCATAAACACGGGCAACTGAAACAAGATACTTTGCAAGCAGCAGAACCAATATAGAACGGCTTCTCAGTAGTGAGCAGAAGTTGTTGAGCTGCTTTCAGAGCCAGGATGGTTGGTGAAGCCAACAGTATAGTCAGGTTCCAGCAATGTTGTACCTCTCCTAATGAGCCCAGGCAGATCCAGGCTGGCTCTGCATCTGGGCCATGGTTGTTTCTGCAAGTCACATAATGCACCTCAGGATAATAGTGTTGATAGCGGTGTATGAGCAGCTTCCTTGGTAGCAGGAGCTTGCTTTCACTGCAGCAATCCAGAGATCAATTTTGTCCTCCCCAAAGTGAAAGGACAGGGCAAAGGTACTCAGAGAAACAAGGAGGAAGTAATTAGTTAGCAGTGCGGAGAGGGCAATGGGAGGCTGAGTCTGTGGTCTGCTGCAACGGCAGGGACCAGGGACTGGGTCTATTCCTGCCTTCTCACTGACCTGCTCTGACTCAGGGAAACTCGCTCAGTCTGTTTCAAACCCCCATCTGTAAGGGGAAGGGTAATACTCCTCTACCTCCACCAGTGCTGCAAGTATAATAGCCTTTATTTAAGGGATTGCCTACTATGATGCTTCTCATCCTGTTTCCCCTTGGCTCTAGCTGCATAGGGTATTGGCAGGCTTAAAGGAGGGAGGGGGGTCATCCTTTCTTCCCCCTTTAGTGTCCTTGCTAAAGAGAGGAAAACATCTTCACAAAAGCAAGGAATATCTTTGCTGCTCTGAACGTGCCTGATCCAGGAGAGGCTTGGTTAGCTGACTCAGCTTCAGCAGCGCTGAAATGAAATTAGCAGGTGTTAAGCCTGTTTTGAAATGCAGCATCACTGTTACCTGATTAATAAAGGCCTAACTCTTTTAAGCCGCCTCTTTGGCCTCATGTAATTAAAATTTTGCCAATACATCATGTCGTTCCCTTGGTTTTTCTTATGCCAAAATGAAATTCTCTTTATTGCATTAGCCTCAGTAACTGGAGGATGCTTGTTATCGAAGGCATTCACATAGCTATTGTCCCGTTCCTGCAAAGAGCACAGTGTGTTCAGTTCTTTATGGAGGTCCACAGGTACCAGCAAGGGCTGACTCAAACCCAGGGATGTGCAGGGCTGTGTCTTACCCACAGCAGTACCTGACCAGGAATAGAAGTTAGTTTATCTGAATGGTTTTGTCTGAGACTTCAGATTCAAAGCCTGCAGTACTTTCCTTGCTTTCAGTTTCCTCCTTTCCTTTGAGTTTAAACTGAAACCTTGTTTGGAAATCATGACTTTGCTTGCCTCTTGTGCCTTCTGACTGGCAAAATGCTATGGACGTACAGACAGACCCATATTCTCTGTTGATGAGTATCATGGCAGATGGCAAACAGCACTGCATTATTTTTTTTCCCCCACTTAAGTAGGGTGGCAGACCCTTCTCATACTTTCCTCATTAGGTCTGTGTGATGTAGACTTCTGTCTACTTCTTTGATGCAGATGTTGTTGGTAAAACAGCTTCTAAGGAAACACCTGGGTGCCATGTATTGGGACACCAGCCCTGGCCTCAGAAGATGAGCGCTATCACTTACCTTGTAACCTTCACCTTTCTGGACTCCTGTTTTCCTCTGTCAATTTGTTTATTTAGCCTGTATGTTCTTAGAGCAGGGCATGGCTCTGTTCTTCCGTGCTGTGTTCAGCACAGCAGAGTCCTGATCCTTTGGTAATGCAGCGATAAGTCTTTTGCAGATTTTCCTGACTTGACAATTTTGTGTGCTGAGTCCCATCTTCAGACATTCAGGAACCCAGAAGAGTCAAGTATCTTAGAGGTAACCAGAAAGACAAGAACAAAAACCAGGTTACCTTTTTGGAAACCAGTGTTTTGATACTGTCTGTCATTCGGCAATTACCACCGGAAACTAGATAACCACATTTTCAATACCTAGTGTACTGATGTCTTCTGATAATCTGCCTGCTGGTTTTGATGAGTAAGTGAGGGCTGATTCTTTCAGGGTGCTGTTCCTACTTGACTTCTAAGATGGACTCCAACATCTGACGTCAACAGAGATAATATTCATCCATCTGCAGAAGGCCTGTACATCACCAAAAACTAGGTCTTATATAGTGACTGGACCTTATCCTGCCCCTTACTGCCATCTAACCATGGTATTTATCCCCACATGACTGAAAGCTGCTGTGGATCTGCTGGATGGTGGAGTTGTTGAAGGGCCGTATTCCCTCTCTGTCCAATATAGCTGGCCAGTACAGCATTTACACTTACAAACACAGGAGGCAGCAGCAGCTCTTAGCCATGCTACATGCAGTACTAGGGCATGCTCTGCTAGACCAAAACTGGTCTAATCCCATCAAAATCCCCAGGCTGTGCAAGTTCATACTGCCTGGCACTTGGCTCTGAGTTTCTGAGTACATCTCTGAATATAAGAGAGAAAAAAATAAATCACACAAAGGTAGAATACTAGAAAGTGCAACTATGAGACAGCTAAAATTGCTTGTTGCTACTAGAAGTATTCGAATTGTGAAGAGCTCTTTTAAGTGAAGTGTTTCTGTGGGTTGCCAGGATTTCCTTGGTTCATAGTATTTTCACGCTGATAAAACAGTTTGTTGTATAATGGGCTTTTGCACATGTCCTGTATTTTGATACAAATTGTCTAGCACTATGGCTATGGTAAATGGTCATCACAGTAAACAAAGCCCAGTCACTGTATGTTGGGTGAAAGGAGCAGATTTGCAGTAAAACAGCTGACAGGGGAAGAGACAGTGTGAGACTGCAGCCCTGAAATATGTCACTGACTTCAGGCAATGCAGATCAGCAGGAGACAGGGCTGCAGCAGATGGTCTGAGTTTGATTAATCAAATGTCCCAAATTAAAGCCTGATTGTTTAAAAAAGAAAAAAAAAAAGTAGGTTAAAAAATAAAAGCAAGCTGACAATGTAAATGAGTGCACTGTCTATCCCTATTATTAACTTCAAGTAACTGAAGGCTGAAGGAATCATTGTTTTTCTGACAGAGCACAGCACACTGAAGGATCTTGTGTTTACACATTTATTTTTCAGTGTGTTTAAATACATTTTAAATGTCGTGGGGATCAAGCAAATTCTGCATCCTTTGGAAAGGCTGAGCGTGATGGGCTGAGGTCCTGGTGAATGACGAGCAAAGCTGTGCTAAAACACCCAGGGTGCCACCAGTCTGGGGAACTGCTCTGGGCCATAAAAGAGTCCCATAAGTTGTCTGTTCAACCCCAGACATGCAACACCCTGTGAATTCAATGTAGTTGAGGATTCAAGACTTCCAATATGACTTTGTTTCCAGAGGAGCAAACCAGAGTCAGTTCTCCATGGCTGAGACTGCATGATTCTTTTTTGTTTTTCAATCATGTGCACATTTTATTATAATTAATCATCATAACATAAGAAATGGGGAGAAATGGCAGAAGTGGTAAAAATCATATTCAGTTCTGATTTTCTGTCTCTAAAATAGCAAAAACCACCCAACATTTTGGGAGTGCAGAATTGAATTAAAACTATAGATTGATCATAAGTCCTCTTGGCTATAAGCCAAGAGTGGAGCTATTAATTTGACGCAAATTAATCTATGCAAATTTGCACACTGATTTAATGAAGAGACAGGCACACAATCATTTCATTACTTCTCAGGTTTTCAATTAGATTGAATTCAGTAGCTGGCCACCATCATAGTCGCTGAGTTTTGCTAAAAGGTTATTTGATGAATATTTATGAATTTGGGACTCTGCTACAGCTGGGCTTAATAGCAAGTATCATACTTTCTGAGTACATGCAAATGATTCTTCAAATATCCTAATGTAGTGATTGATTTACCTTTTTTTTTCGTCTTGACTGCTCTATCTTTAATCCCAGTTATTACTCTGGTGTTCTGGTCTGAGATAAATGACTTCCTTAGGTGTGAGTGACTGTTTTGTATTATTACAAACACTGTCTTGTTTCATGGCTATTTCAGGGTGAGACATGACATTCTAAACAGCTGGAAATGTGACAAACCTCACTCGGAGTGCAAACAGATAAAATGGAGACAACCCATAATATTGCCATGGGCAAAAAAGGTGCCACTTCTACAAATGCCTGAGATTAGAGGAATGGATTCCCTTTTCATTGATTTCTATAATGCTATTCACCTTGCAATCTCACTTAAGGGTGTGTTCAGCTGGAAGTCTGATGCTTCCGCTGTATCAACTCCAGTGAAGCTAGTACATGCATAAACGCTGCCTCAGTTTGAACTGGTGCTTCTGAACCTCATCCAGCTTTTGCTGTAATGCATGGAGCTAAACCAAACTGCTATTAATAGGAATAGGAGCAAGTCCAACTCCTTCTATTCCTGCCTTTCATTGTTTCAGGTTCTAATTTGTTGTAAGGATCGGGGAATAAAGACTAAACCCATGAATGCACAATACATTTGTGTACTGCAGGACCATTCTGGAGACAATCAGAATCAGAAGCAGCCCTGCAAAAGACTGGCTGCCCTCAGGTGGCTTTTACACCCCAAACTATAGACAGATTGTCAGAAACTTACTGCAGAAAACAATTCACTTGGTGCCAAATAAAACAGGGACATCAGCAAAAAGCGGTCACATTACTATGAGCACTTTGAATCTCCCTTTTCCTATGTTCATCTGTGTAGGCTTTTATAAAACCCCTATTAACACAGTGTCAAAGCCTCTTCCTGAAACCATTAAGCAAATTGCCTAGTGGCTGGCATGAGAGATTCATTGTGTCTCTCTGCATCTCTTATCTGTGTTACAAACAGGATTTGCTTTGGATGGTCCTGAAGAAATACACAGCTGGTACTTTGGTGAGGAGGTTTATGATGCTCTTTAGCTCCTGGAGAAAACAATTC
The DNA here is from genome assembly GCF_000708025.1 of Charadrius vociferus. Taxonomy (NCBI): domain Eukaryota; kingdom Metazoa; phylum Chordata; class Aves; order Charadriiformes; family Charadriidae; genus Charadrius; species Charadrius vociferus. The sequence continues at coordinate 5,049,061 of NW_009646744.1, read as the reverse complement.
TGATGTCTGAGGTCAGCACCTCATAGTTTATCACCAGCTTCAAACTTTGCCTTGGACCTTAGCCTTTTACCAATACAATGCAGATGTGAAAGCACAGGTAAATGTGAAAGGAAAATGGTTGTAATTTGTGAGCTTTGTAAAATGAGATCTTGAACTGCACAAGGCAACATGGAAATAAGCAGTATATTTTATCCATTCAGAACAAGAACTGGAGGGGGGTGGTTAGCTACAGTAAAAACATACATATCTCTTAGTAAACTGTGATGGAGATGACAATTGTAACTTCAGAACTGAGCCAAAACTGGTGTCACTGGCACCTTCTGCCAGGCCCCTTGGTATGCTAGTCAAACCAGTTTTGTTGCTCTTTGGTTGACACCCATATATATTACAATTACTCACACATAACCACAGAACTGGCTCACTCTACCTGAGCAAGAGTATTTTCTGTATGAAGAGCCAGAAGAGCAGGATATATCTAGAAAGACAAGAAGTGGTCACAAGGAAGTGTTGACTGAAGAAGGCTGCATCTCCTTTTAGGTTTCACTCTCCACTAGAGACAAGGTGTTAAGCTTATTCATTCCTACTGTAATACGTACCATTTTGTATCTTCCCACCGACCCCTGTCTGCCCTCCAGACTATGAATTAAATCTTGTTTGTGATGGAGGAATTCAGCTGGGAAAATGGGAGAGGAGCAGAATGCAGAAGGTTAGGAGCTTGACAGGACGTGCTGCTTGCGAGAGAGTCCTGTTCTGTTCTTTTTTAACTGGCAAAGACACTGGTCACTATTCAATTAATGGCCCCTGAAATAAAGAATACCTAAAGTAACTGCAATCCCTTTACTCAACAAGGTCAAAAGGGCGCTGTTTCCATTGCAGCCCTTTTCTTGCACTAAATAAACACCTGCGGGTTATGTCAGGACTCAGCTGCTCTACAAGGAAATGCTGTGCGATTTCAACACAGGGGCCTGGATTGCCTGGGGAGGAAAGCTAATTCAGGATAAGCTTTGGAAAAGTTTGTAGCAAATGTCATTGGCAGGGTTTGTCTATATGCTTATGTAAATTAGAGTACCTGTGGAGGAGGCTTATCAAACTAGCAAAGTAATAATATTACCAGCAAGTGACCTAAGGCTGAACCATTCAGGGAGGCTGGGCTGAGGGAGGATTGCAAAATTTGACTCTATTAAGGGGTTTCGGATTTCCACACCAATTTATTTGCATGATGTCTGTGTGACAGAGCATCTGATCATCTCCTGCTTATTCACATTTTTGCCTGTTCTGGAGCATATCCTCCCTGAGTTTTTTCTTTAACCTAACAAAAGGAGCTCTCATCACTACCTAGGGATGTAACCACACAACTCATCTGAGAGGCGTCGCTGCTTACGGTGCTATTATATGACAATGCGTGATGTTTCCACACTTAACTGGAAAGCTTGTCGAATGCCTCATTGCCTCCCTGAAAACCGCCTTTCCTCTGAGCAGCAGTGACAAATGACCATCACAGGGGCCACGGAGCAGGAGGGGAAACTGCAAAACTCAGTAGAAATTAATTTTCCGAAGTAACAGACTAAAACCCATGTTTGCACGCTTAATACATTTCAGCCACTGGCAGTATTTCTGCCTTCCTTCCGGGCTGCAAGCAGCTGAAGTGCTTCTCCGGTGCCGGTCTCAGAGCTGGTGCTCTTCACTTTTGTAGCTGACTGAAAGAGCATGGCACATCCATCTTAGCATGGAATCAGACATTCCCTGTGAGCCCTTCGTCCAGGGGTAAGCAAACAATGCCACGATCCCATATCGCCTTTAAAAAGCAGGGATGTACAAGAAATGGGACTGCCTTGTCTAAAGGACTAGGAGATGGTTTTACCCTCAGTCCTGCTACTGTCCCATGCTGGCGTTTCTGGCATGTCTCTGCCTGCCAGCGAGTGTCCTTCCCTCGTGCACGCAGGCTGGGTCACCATGCTTGTGAGGGGCCCTGAATTGGCAGGAGGCTTCCTCGGAGCTAAGGAGACTGTGGGTGAACCTGTGAGGGTGGAACAGCCCCCTGGGAGAGAGGATATCTCTGTGTGTCCTCACGGATAAGGCACCACTGGTTTTACCTGAGGTAACTTCCCTGCTGCCATTTCTGGTCAGTCTCATTATCTTCTGCCAGAGCTTCCCTCAGGAGGAAGGCACTGGCTGCACTCCTGAGAAAAGGAATAAGGAAATGAGAAATAGGAAAAAGGTGTTTTTCCTGCACAGGGAGGGCCTCTCCCCTCAGGCACGGTGCTGAGGCGCTGGCTCTGAGGACTATAAAATGACTGTCCTCACCTGCCTCCCACAAAATGGCTTCTCCCCCTGCCCGGGGGCCAGGAGGAGATGTGCCCTTTGCCATGACAGGTGTACTTTGGCAGAGTTGGGTGCCATGTCCTGCCCTCGCTCCCCACTGTGCTTTCAGCACCCTCTTGCTGTCGGGCTGTGAGCCGGGCTGGCTGGGCTGTGCCCATCTTCTGTGCTGCTCCCTGCCCGGGGGTGTGCCATGGGCCTGGGCCTGCTGCTGGGAGCCATGGGCAGGACTAGCAGTGGTGGGTGGATGGGGGAGGCACAGAGCAGCTCTTCCACATGATGCAAACATAACAAGGAAAAGTTTTTATTAAAAAAAAAATTTAAAAAATAGCCTTGTTTAGTCCATGAGTTTATTATTGTGGCCTTTCAGTACTTAAAGGGGGCTTATAAGAAAGACGGGGGACAAACTTTTTAGCAGGGCCTGTTGAGATAGGACTACAGGTAACGGTTTTAAACTACAAGAGGGCAGATTTAGACTAGATAGCAGGAAGAAATTTTTTATGATGAGGGTGGTGAGACACCGGCCCAGGTTGCCCAGAGGGGTGGTGGATGCCCCATCCCTGGAAACATTTCAGGTCAGGTTGGACAGGGCTCTAAGCAACCTTGTTGAAGATGTCCTTGCTCATTGTAGGGACTTCCATCCCTGGAGGTGTTCAAGGCCAGGCTGGATGGGGCTGTGAGCAACCTGGTCTAGTGGAAGGTGTCCCTGCCCATGGCAGGGGGGTGGAACAAGATGATCTTTAAGTTCCCTTCCAACCTAAACCATTCTATGACTACATGGCCTTTAGAGGTCCCTCCTGACCAAAACCACTCTATATATTCCTGTTCCCAGGCCCTGGCTCCTCAGCAGGGAAGAGGAGTTGTGCCCGGCTCTCCACAGCAGCCCCTTGCAAGGTGCTGGAAGAGAAGTGGCTGTCGAATGGCCCTGGAGAACACCTGGAGCTCAAGGTGCAGGGAAATCACCTGTGGCCACCCTTTGTTGTATGAGAAGAGCACCAGACATGGCAGGTAGGCTCCGGATTGTTGTATGGAGGTGTTCCTACTGCAGGGTCCAACCCTCTGCTGCTCCTCACATTACCTGTATTTTGGGGGTGTTTCTCTTTTTTCCCTGGCCACAGGGTAACATTGTGCCTGTTTTGTTGTGCTTCAGCTGTACTCACATAACCCTTTCTAAACTGCCACCGAGCGGCGAGGTGGCTCGATTTGTTCTCATAATATTAGGTTTTTCAGCCATACTGCAAATAAACCTCAGAGGGAAATCAATATTTCTCACCCTTAGCACATTGATTTACACCACCTTTCTGATGATGGCTCCTGTAACAAATGCAAAAGGGCTTTTAAAGACCTGTCTGAATGCAAATATCTTCCATGTGCAAATACAGCAGTGTGGAGTGGTGGGGAATATATGGTAAACTTGCAAGGGACAGGGCAGACTTGTGCAGGGTTGGCTTTTGTGCTACTGCATGCGTGTGCATGTATTTTAGAGATGCAGTCCATAGTCTGGGAACAAGCAGCAGAACAGTGGGATGCTGCCTCAGCGTGTGGGTTAAAATGGAACTAGGATGGTGACATCGTGACAATACATGATGACAATAAAAAAAAATATATAAATAAAGCTAGCGACAAGGTTTCAACCTTGAAGTATTCCACTTCAAGAGAAGAGCGGAGATGAACACAAAGAAGCAGTGCATGCCATGCTGAGCTTTTGAGTTTCCTGTATATTGGTGCCAAGTAGCTGGGTGCCTTGAGTCTGTCTTTGTGTGTAGCCTTAGTCAGCCAGTTACAATGCTAAAATATTTGCCTTTTAGCTGAAAGGGCTGCAGTGAAACTTCCTGCACCAGGGTCTGTCCCAGGCAAGGGGAGAAGCTGCAGAAGATCAGATCTGGAGCCTCAGAGACAAGCCCTGTCTCAGTGTTAGAGCAGCATGCTTGATACTTGCCCACACTCCAAAGCACGTCAGTGACCAGAAAGCCACTCAGAATTGTGACTCTGCATGTTCTTTGAATTGGCTATATAGAAAGTATAATTTGTCTTGTTATGAGTTGCATGAAATCTAGTAACTGCTTAGTCACAGTAAACCTTTGTGTTAAATGCTGCCTCTTCATTTTGGAAAAATACAGCAGCTGGCTGTATTTCCAGATGTCAAAGCATCTACCAAAAGCACAGGCTGAAGTCACCAGTCAGAGGAGTTGTAGGGGCTTCACAAGATGCCATTCTGTGGACCTGGCAGAACGGCATCGGATCATCTGTGTAAGCAGCCAGAGAAAAGCACTGGCAGCACAGTCTTGAGAAAATGCTGAGTGCAGCTTTTTGCTGGCTAAAAAGGGACTTGGAGCTCTCTCCTGCTGCTTCGTTCCTGGTGTGTGAAGGGAAACAAGGCTTTGTACATAATTTAAAAGCAAACAGGATTGTGTCAAAGGTATCAGACTCCACCATTAATTATTTCTCCAGCCTGGAATGACCCATGGGAGTCAGATTTTTAGCCAGCTCCTCTGGGCAGGCAGATATTATCATGAAATGTTCTTATCTGATGGAAGTGGGTATCACTCCCTGGACGTTACACTGATACACAGCAGCAAAGAAACTGACAAAAATAAAAAAATCGACTTCCTTTAGAGTTGAAGCTGAACAGTATGTGAATTTAAATAGCTGCTTTAAGTTAGCTACTTGATATATTAGATACATAATTTTCCTGCTCCATTGCTTTCACTGTAAAACAATCACTAATGAAGGCTATGAATTAGAATTTGAAAAAAAATGCTTTTGAATCTTATGTAGTTTGACTCAAACTGATTCCTTGTCTAGAAGGGTAGATCTGAGAGTTCACAGATCTGCAGGGATTGCTGATACATACTATATAGTTGTTTTAAAGGTGTCAGCATTTCAGAGCTCTTGGGCTATACACCTGCATTGCTGCATTCTGTCTATGAGTTCCAGCTACGGCCGTTTCCTCTATTTTCCAAGCTTCCTCTCCAGTAAAATTGCTGGTCCTTGGGGAAGAACATGCAGAGGTGAATAATTTCTTATGTATTTATACAGTATCTACCACCGCAGGACTCCAATCCTAACTGAAATCTTTGGGTACTTCCACAGTATAAATAATAAATCTTCCAAATGTTGCTGTGTAAAAGCAGTTAGGAGATTGTGAAGAGTGTCCGAGTCCAGCTGTGCTAATTCACTGGGGCAAGGGATTTACTGTTGATTGTTTGGTAGGATAGGTGTTTGGCTCATTACTAAGAGCTGGGCATTAAGTTGTAATTATTCTGTTGAAGTTCTTGAACTGGTGCAGAGGTGCAAAACCTAGATGCAGGCCTGGACTTCCCCTAGCTCTAAGGCTGTATTGGGTTGTGTGACCTTATTGGGACCTTAGATGTCATTTGAAATGTAACCTGCTGGGGTCTGAGCATCTTGGGTT
>NW_009646744.1:5004447-5043312 GCF_000708025.1 Charadrius vociferus | reverse complement strand
CAGGAGAAGAGGGTTGGGGTAGCTCAGGACCTCATTCCCAGGCAGACTCATCAGTGCATGTTAATGCTTTTGGTTCAGTATATAGAGTATTTGTTCCTTGAAGAGAGGAAAAAAAAATAATCTGAGAGGCAGGATTTGTGATTACCATTTGTAATTTTGATAAAATTGGCACCTTTGGCTTGAATGAACCTGTATGCAAAGATTCTTTCATGCACTGAACAGAATGATTTCCCATCAACTCCCCAATCAAGGCACCTCTACTTGCAGGGGAGAACAGTGCTGAAGCAATGGTACTTTCCTTGGTAAGTAAGCTGGGTTTATTGTATGCATTTGATATTCCAGCCATAGTCTCATTTTCATACTTAAAAAAACATGAGTTTTCCCAGCAAGAAGTTCTGCCTTACCACAGATCTGCTGTGCAGCTGCCTCTGTCTTCCAGCTCGGCTCCCAGTCCCAGCGAATGCCACAGAAAATGTAATACTTAAAATAGAATGGTTGTATGTGCATCAAACCATACTGATTGTATTTATGAGCTGCCACTGCTTTGGGCATGTATAAGGACAGGCATGGCACCAAAAAAATTAAAGGAAGTGCCGCAGAGGCTTTTATGCTTGCAAGCACCTCAACTGTGACTTAGATACCGGGAAATGTGCTTCGTAGAGCAGTGCGTGATCTCTCTGCGCTGGCACCCAGTTGCAGGATTTGTCTCTTCTGTATTCATGAAGAGCTTTCATTATGGCTACTTCTCACATTTATTTTATTTCTAATTACACTGATTTATGATTGGGTTTTAATTAACTTCTCTTGTCTGGAGCATACCTATATACTTAATAGATCTTTACAATCTAGGCCTAACACATTCACACTGCTGGAAGTTGTGCATGGAAATATCCTCGTAGCCACAAGCTTTAATTAGTAAAGGATTTGATCCTCCAACAGAGCAGTTAGTGAGGAATATCTCAGCTTTTGTGTTACAGAGAAGGTGAATGACTTCTTTGAAGTATCTTCTGAGCCCTGGTCTCACCAGCCAGAGATAAAGAAGTCATTATCCTGCTCTACTCAGTGCTTGTCAGGCCACACCTGGAATACTGTGTTCAGTTTTGGTTCCCACTATATAAAAATTATGTGGACAGGCTGGAGAGGGTCCAGAGAAGGGCCACCAAGATGATCAAAGGACTGGAAAGCCTGTCATATGAGGAAAGGCTGAGACAATTGGGTTTGTTCAGCCTTGAGAAAAGACTTAGGGCAGAGGAGACCTTATCACCATGTTCCAGTATTTAGAGGGTGGCTACAAAGATGGAGACTCCCTTTTTACAAGGAGTCACATGGAAAAGGCAAGGACTAATGGGTACTACAAGTTTCTGCAGGGGAGATTCCGACTGGATACAAGAGGAAAGTTTTTCCACAATGAGAACAATCAGCCATTGGAATAATCACCTCAGAGGACTAGTGGATTCCCCATCATTGGACACTTAAGGTTCAGCTGGACAGGGTGATGGGCCGTCTTACCTAGACTGTGCTTTTGCCAAGAAAGGTTGGACCAGATGGTCCTTGAAGTCACTTCCAACCTGGTATTCTATGATTCTATAAATACCAAGTCAGTGCTGTGGTCCTCAGACTCCCATCCCCTGCACCGGGTGCACCATGTTTGTGTACGCATCCTGTTCAGGCAAGTTGGCTTTATGGCTGCTGGTTTTCCATATTTGTGACACTCAGCAGCTCTAGTGGGACCTCAGATCTCACTTGACTTTGGAGGATGCTGGGACCCCACAGCAGACAGAGGAGAAAGGAAAACTGCCGATCAACTGTCGGACTGTTGATTCCCTGTGAGGCTGCCACACATTTCGGTCTGAGACAGCCAACTTGCACTGCAGTCCTTGCTGCAGAGATATATAACAGTGCTATGGGTTAACTTTGATGTGACATCAGACTCTTAGTTTAGTATGACAGTCCCTCAATTTTCTAATAAATTTGGGTCAGTGCTGGTCTTTTGTGGGATAATTAAGGTTGATCCATTCTGCAGGGCAAGCAGGAAGAAAATTCATTACTGTGTGGGGAGGTCAAAGAGGGCCAAGGTGGAGAAATATCTGTGTCCTGAGCACTGCTGTTTAGTGCTGCATCCTAATTGATCAGTGAGCTATGTAAATGCTGAACAGGTCAGGCTCTGCATTTTATAAAGTGTCAGAACTGATGAGGCTTTCTTTGAAAAGTTACCTTGCTGTGCTGCATGCTGCTAAGAGAATAGGAAAATGGGATTTTTAAGTATTGTTCATTTTTAATTCATGGCAAATTCTTTTTATGATCTTCACGCAGCATTCAGTCTGCTGAGCATAGCAATTGCCTCTGTAAACAAAATACTTGTAACACAAATAAGACAACAAACAGTCTCCAGCCCTTCTTACCCCCCGCATCCCCCCATAGTGCTAGGTGCTGTACAAAGCAATCGCAGAGCAGAGAAGTGACTTTCTTATGACTGCAAACAATGTAGATGCTTTGTAATAGGATTTATTAATTTGAGCTTAGGGTCAGGCAAGTTCACCTTCTTGTTCTGGAGCGAAAATCAAAGGTTGTAGAGGCCACTGTTTCACGCTCCCTTGGGTGTGGACTTCCTCTCCTTATTTTTTAAGGAGAGAAACCTGATCCAAAGCACACTCTATTTCTTCCTTTCGCCTGGGCTCCAGGATTCTGGGTAGAGTGTTGCCATGAACACTGCTGTCCTGCACAGGAATAGAAAATAGGGGTATCTCATAGCTGAGTTGGGTCCTCGTATGGCACTTGCAAGCTGAAATCCCAACATCAGGAGGAGGAGATCTACTATAAATACAGGCCTTTGTTTGCAGAGCTTTGACTTGCAGGATCGTACTCAAGTCCCATAGCTTGAGCACTCTGCTAGAACAAATTGCTCTGAGACATCTTGGTGTCTTTCATTTTACTATGACTGGAGGAATGCCAAGTTGTTGGGTTTTTTTCATTCACTTGTAGCAAAAAGCTTATCTGACCTCAGGGCTTTACAAAGCACAATGAGTTAGAATCATCCAAGAATAAGACCTTCCTATGAAGCAAACTACATATTCATTTGTACAAGTGATGTGGGGACAGTATTCCTACTTGTGGCATTAATCATTTTTGTGATAGGCCCTTCACCACTACTTTCTATCAGTGCTATAGCTGGGAAACGTTGTTTTTCACAGTGAGAGAGGCAAGAACTGGATCTCTAATTATGAATACTATTAGGGAGCAGAAGGAAAGCACCCAGGGTTGTTTTAAGTGTCAAACAATGGAAATCATCACTCAGGCTCAGACAACACGTCTGTTACTGATATTAGAATTGTTAATGTAAACACATCACGGTTTTCGTCTGTGATAAGACTGTGCAAATTTAAAAAAAAAAAAATAATAATAATTTCAGAGATACTTGAAATTCTGGTTCCTCCAGGCAGAATTCTTCTGGTGGGCCCTGGGCTGTCTCTTGGACACTGTTTGAAAGAGCAGAGTGGCAGACTGCCATCCCAGGCTGGGAGAGGTATGCTCTGGCTGATGGTATTGCTATGAAGAACAAAGAATCCTAAGACAGGTGGTTGAGGCTCTCGCAGGAGAAACAGCTTGTCCTGTACAGCTTCATGAAATGAAAACTAAGGAGAGAATGTGATTGCTGGCTAGAAATGCAAGAGGAATAGATAGCAGGAAGAAGAGCTCTATAGTTGGCCTGTGAATCTGTAAGGTTGCCCAGTGCTTTCCCATTGTATAAATTGATTTAATGAAACATATTACCTTTTCCTGCATACCTTGCTTTTCTTCTGGTCTTAGACCATAACAGCTATGGTACTTCTATGCTTGGCACTAGAGTAGAACACTTACAGTCTAGTTGAGAATAAATTCAGTTTGAGTGTAAGGAGGTTTCTAAGATGAGAGCTGCAGGGATCTAGAAAAGGCTCACAGTAAATATAACATAGGCAAAGTACCTGAAGTTAGCCATAAATTGGCATTTGCATAGTATCTGAAGGACTGCATGACATGGCATCGCATGATAGCAGAACTGTTGTGATGGCTCAAGAGATCCTCTGCAGTCCTAAGGGAACATGAGCTGAAGTAAAGAGACTGTCTAACATCAGCAAAGTGGGAAAAATCTGCACAAGGAACATCAGATTTTCTGTCCAATGGTTTCTATTTAATTATTGATAGTAATCCAAGTACTGCTTACTGTATCTTGTACTGTTTTACAGTGTTTTCCTCTGTGTATTGAATGTCTGATTTACCAAGAAACTATATGCCTTGGAGTTGTGTAGGAACAATGAGTGTATTCATCAGCTTTCATATAAAGCGGCTGTAAGATCTCACTAAGGAGGGCTCCTGCAAAGAGTTAAGCTGGGGGATGAAGGGGAATGTAATAGAATTATACATAAGGTTGGCACATCCATCTAATGTACTACACAGGCTGTGTCATAAGGTTGGTTGTTTTGTTCTTTCTCTTTGCATGCTTAGAACTTATAAAAGGATTTCAGAAATTCAGTGTCTCTACCTAGGGTAAGATTTTGGCTTCCCCTTAGGCACTGTATGAAGGAGGCAGGGTCTTGAATGGAGTGTGGTGCTCGGCACTTTCTCCTTAGGTCCGCCATGGAGGAAAGCCATTCTTCACAGTCAGCCAAGAGGAACGGAGCGCAGATGAGTGCTGTGGCCTTCCTATCTTCCCAATGCCTGCAGTGGGAGGGTGACTGGCTGCAGGAATTTTGGGTAGTTACAGCATACAGGGAGTGCACTGTTTTGAATTTTGCAGCAGTTTCTTCAACAGGACTGGATGTGGGATGGCATGATGCAGGACAATTTTGCATGAAAAAAATTATCCGAGTTGCCAAACTTTTGCCTAGGATCAACAACCAGAGAACATCAGAATATTTATGTAAATATCTCTACCAGTGGCATTGCTGGAAGTACCAGGAAAAAGCTCTCATCCTTTCACTGCACTGCATCCTTGCTCTGTGTTGGTAAGAGGGAATTTTCTTGTCTTAAAGAAAATACTCCAGAGCCTCAATATATACGGTTCATTGTTATACAAATTAAAATTACTTTGTGCACATATTATAAAATTGGAGGTCTAAAGTCTTCCTAGAAATCTAAATTGATGGGGCAGGTCATGGTGGAGGGGTTGATAAAAAAGAAGCTAACAAAGGATGGAAGACCTTACTACTTGAGCGTCCCCGGAGGAGTATGTGTGCTCAGAAGAACAAACAAACAAAACCCTTCCCATGTACTGCATGGGCCCAAACTCTGAACTTGGGCTGCTGTTTTTGACAGCTTGAATGGGCTTTGGATCAACCCGTGTGAATGGGAATGTATTCCCAGTAACTACACAGCAATACTCTTGTGAACTACTGCTTACCAGTAGTAGTTAAGGAGCCATTGCCAGCAACTGGATGTGCACATGATAACGTTTTGTACCATCCTCAGTTATCACTCTTCTGTTATAAATTCATCTGAAGGGTGTGATTTCCATTTAGAGTACATTGTAGAACCAGGTCAAACATGAAGAATTCATTTTTTACCTGCCTGGTAACCTGACAGATCATGTAGTTGGATCCTTGTGAAATTACCTGAGTAGACACAGTGCTCTTCGAAAGCAGAGGATTGGGAACTATTTAGACAAAGAAGCAGACAGCTGTATTAAAACACAGTGATAAGAATAGTTGCTTACTCTAGCCTTGCAGAGCAAATGAAATTAATGGGGAAAGTGTTACTTATTTGACTGTGAATGTGGGAATTATTACTAATTGCAAGAGTAATTCCTTGATAATGATGCTGTAATGATTCTTTCTATTACAAGTGGTAATGCTGTCATTACTACATTACTCAAACTCAAATCCATGGGGAAGCTCTGTAGGGTGAGCAGTGATTGAAAGTTCCACATTAAAATAATTACCCTCAATCTTAAATTTAGAATGTGTGTGATATATATCTAATGTTCACTAGATTTCTTCAGGCTCCTCTTCCACAAAGATATTTCTCTTATCTGCACTGGGCTTTGGTTATTTTGTTCTTTTTACGCTAGTTAATTGTTCGCGACATGTTTAAGGATGATATTCAGAAATGAAAGAGTTTTAGCATTGTTAGAATGGTGACAACTGATAAATGAGCAGCTTATTTCTTATCTATAAAGTTGTGTACAGAAAAATGTATCGTTCCTTATCCAGAGCTTTTCTGTTCCTGCTGCCTCTCTGAGACAGGATTTCAGCATCTTGGCTGAAACACACAGTGGCAATGTGAGAAATATGACATAGGTCGGCTCAACAAATGTTAATCCAGGTCTCATTTTGATTCTGAAAGCCCTGGTGAGAGGGAAGGGGATGCGAAGGGACTGAGAGAGCCCTTCTGATTGGAGTGGAAGGGAGAGCTACGGAGTCAGGCTTCCATACAGGCTTCCTCTCTGCTTTTGTACCCGTCTCGCTAACCCAACAGCACTTCCAGAAGAGGGTAGGGCAGAACTTCCAGAAGAGGGTAGGGGAAGCCCTTCCCCTGGGAATTACTGTTACTTCAGTTCTCCCAGAGGTGAGGAGCCTGCTTGAGTCTGGTATTTTAACTAGTACCTTCTGTACTATTTAGGAGTCAGTTCTCTGACAGCCAGAATGAGGCATATGGCTGTCATGTACAGATACGCCTCAGCGTAGCAGAGGCCAGGGAGCATCACTGAAATGCAATGAGAAAATAAGGTGCTTTCCTCTACTTACTCATTTTTGCTGTGGTGTTCCTGGTAGCCACTGGGAACTGTGCCACTGCTATGCCCTGCCCCTGGCTTGTCTTTCAGTGGAAGGCTGTGCTGACACAAGTGCTAAATGCTCATGGTCAAGGATTGCTATTAACTTGTAGGAAGTTCTTATTCTCGCTTTTCTGTACCAAATGAAGGAAGGAAGCTTCCAAAATAATTTTTGGTTAAGCTAACTGGTTGTAAATTAGGTTGCCATAGAAAAACACAACCCTCCTCAACTCGCAGATGAAAGAGCAGTGGGAACTGGACCACCTTCTACTTTGGAAGCAACTGCAGAGCTTCTGAACTCTGTTTCTTCATGAGACCCTCAACAGGGGCTGCTGGCTGGGACCCCTGAGGGGGGCTTGGCTCCCATGTGAGGGTGATGGCTGGCTCAGCTGTGGGCCTTAAGGATGCCTCCCTGATCTCTCACTGCTTTTAACCTGAGTGACAATCTTACCTCCTTGCTGAGCTTGTCCCAGTTAACTGAAGCTGGGGGCTTGTCACGATCCTCCTCTGGCAGAGAATTAATCTTTGTTCTTCCTACATATTGTCCTTTGTAGAAGAGTACAGAATCTGTTTTCTTTTTAAGTATAATTTTGAACATATTAATGATATTGGCAATTACTCAAAGAAAAACATATAATCAATGCTTGTTAGTCTGTGAGGTGATAAATTTTAAAAATACAGTCTGTGCTCGCCTGGAATTTATTGCTTCAGGCAAGGTGATAGCTTCAGCAGTGCCATTTCCAAAGACTGTGCTGTGCATTTATTTTCTCATTAGCATCTAGTTTCTATTGTATATTTTGAACAAAGGTAACCTTGGAGTAGGAACACATTCCTTTCTGTCAGGAAGAACTTGTGATGCTGTTTCAAAGGTGCATGCATGATTGAGCAGCAATACATCACAAGAAGCTCTGCAAAGAAGATAATTCTCCGTGGGCTGTAGTAGAAGAAAAGAAAAATCCATTTTTTTAGATTACCGTACTTTGTGTGTGGGGGAGGGTTAATTTATGTGTGTTGTGACAAGCTCTCTCAGATGGCGAGTAGACTGTTTGTCAACTCATAACTATCATTCTCCAAAATAGCAAAGATTCAACTATTTGCATTTTAGTAGGTTTTGATAAAAATTTATATTCCTTTTTAAATGAGGGAGGCTGTTGTCAGTGAAAATTCTTAAAAAAACCAAAAAACAAAAAAACCCCCAAAAGCCACAAAAATCCAGACTGATTTTAATAGTTCAAGAGAGGAATTTGAAAAAGTGACTCTTAATGTTCTACTGCAGTGTCCATTGTACAGTGTACCACCCTTGCATATTGCTAGCATTTAAAAGATGCTTAGGATGCACGCAGTCCACACAGAGCTGGAAGTTCATGGTAGCGACATTTCTGGGGATGGAGGAGAAGATGTGCTGGGAAAGCGAGGGAGGGCAGTCTTGTGGCAAAGAACTAAGCTGGGTGCTGGAAGAAGAGGAGGCCTGTGGTGGAGGGAGAAGGCTATGTGACAAAGAACGTCAATAAATATGAGTGGGAGACCTGTAAATGACCTCTCAGGTGCTCCTGTTTTGAAAGCATCTGCATTCGAGCAGCATCTCAGAACATTAGACCCAGCCCAAGAAGGTAACTAGGAGCAGTCTTTTCTGTAGCTTGGACCAGAACTGGGATAATAACCACTATGCAGCACAGAAAAGGCCCATTCACATCCCCAGAAACCACAAGGCATAGTTAGAACAGGTAAGAGGAAAAACACTGGTGGTAGATCCAGGTATCGACCAGGATGCTAATCCCAGTACTCTCATTTTACAAAACATGAGCTGAGATGTTTAACAACTCTGCTTAACCTCAGACCTGTCTGCTCCAGAAGAACTGTGCTCCCACATCTGAGGTGAGCACTGCCTCAGAGGAGGGGCTTCTGCTAAGAATCTACTGCTAGATGTAAAATCTCTCATGTTTGGAAAGTTCATCAGTGTAGGGGCAGCTGTCTCTAATGCTGCCGGGATTTTGACTTAACGTGCCATCGCTGAAGCTAACTGTGCCGTCTGCTCCAGTGCTCTGGGTGTACCTTCAGTGGCCTCCTACAGACTAGCTGAGCTGTCCCAGAAAAACAGAAGCACAGATGATTAAATCTGGAAATAAAATAGTATTTCTTCGGTTTGCTGTTCTTGATAGATTTTAATCGCAGCTGAGATGGCTCAGTCCATGCTGAGGATGCTGCATGCTGAGCGTTCGGCTGAATACAAACAAGCTGTTCAGGCTCATCCTGCTGCAAAGCTAGAGCAGTGCCTGGGGAATTCCAGGGAATTAAAGGGCTGCACCAGCCAAAGCAGCTGGTTCGTGGCTTTCAGTTCTCAGTGTGAGCGAACTGTGGTGTTGGCCCTTGCTCTTGTGTTTTTACAGTGATGGAGATAAAACAGGGAACTCACGCCCTGGAGTTTCTTGGTTTCGGGATTTTTTTTCTGTGACAGCAAGTTTGAATCCTCAGCCTTCCTAGGGCACAAGAGTGACAAGAACTTGCTTCAGTCGAAAATGGGGCTGTTCAGTCCTGTGCCAGGTTTATCCTAAAGGGTAAACGTCTATCAGAAGACCTATTGGTTTAAGGATAAACTTCTGGTGTGAAGCACTGTATAATCACGACACAAAAAGATGGCTCTTGGCGTGAAGAACATTAGCTCTGTAGCCAGCTACAGCTGTTCTGGCTTGAAAGATCATATTAAACACAATGTCTGTTTCTATTCATAAAACTTGATGTGTTTTGAACAATATAAACTTTAATGTGTTTGAAAGTGCCTTAAGATGGTAATAATGATGAAATGCAAAGAATCATCCAAAATTTTTCTGTTTACTTCTATAATATAAACAGCTTTATTCGGTAGTTCCTGCATGGGGTGTTCAAGATTTTTAACTGACAACAGAAATCCACATATGGCTCAGAAAAGTGTTGGCATGCTCTTGTGTGAAGTTTGTTAAAACTGTATGATAGACATCTTGTTATTTAAAAAATCCTTTTCCTTTCAGACAAAATTTATTCTGTGGTTTAAAAGCTGAGTTTTAAAAGATAATTGGACAAGGCCAAGGATATAATTAGATTTATACTCACACAGCATAGTCCTCTAAGACTATGCTGTACAAGAACTCTGAGCCTGAAACTGAAGTTTGTCAGAATATCACAATTGGAAGAAAAAAAAAATTACTGTCTGCTCTAAGTGACAATTCCAGTCATACCAGGAGGTTCTCAGTATCTAAGGCAGAGATGATCTGGTGCCATTATTTACCATCCACCTTGTCAAGCCTTCTTCCTCCCTCCTATACTGGGGGTAATGCTGACTGTCAAAATTATCGGACCTGCTGGTGGTGTTTGTAGGAGGTTAAACCAATGTTTGGTCACTCACTGAAGGCTGCTGATTCAGAGCTTTTAACAAGCGTATTCAGTAGTCATATTCTTTCTGACCATCAAATCAATTGCATCTTTAAGAGGAGCAGAAAATAATCCATTTCACAAGCAGCTTAAACATTTTTATCATTTTTTTTTAGGGAATTTAAATTCTCTCCTTCCCTTACATAGAAAAGTTTCAAAGGAACATCTTCCTGGCTATTTGCACTTGCTTCCTTGTAAAGTCAAAGATGAACAAAAGCTTGCTGAAGGCATCCTACAAAAGCAAAACCAGTCAAATCGGACCAATTTGGCTTCTTTGGCTTTCTGTTAGGTGTGTAACAACATTATGATTTCTACATAGTAGCTTATTTTTGCCATTCAAACATGTGCAGCATGCACAAACATGACTCCCTTGCACAATCTTACCGTGCTTTTTTAAGCCTTGTTTTAAAAATCCAACAAGGATGTTTTTTCCTTAAAGAACAAGAAATATGAAATGGAGAGCAGAAAACTGATTTAGTTTACTCGGTGGCGTAATTTCTTTCTGAAATCTTTGTGCTATAGGCCTCTAAATGGAAAACATGTATGAACGTTGCACATCGAAGTACCCCAGTCTTCAAATATGTGTAACCAGGCAGAAAGGTTCCCTTCCTCAAAGATTAATAAAGATTATTCAAATGGTATCTTACAACTTTGGTAGCAGGAATTGGTTCTTGTCTCTGTTAATACCCGAGTAGGACAAAGATATATGAAATTAAGAAGAGAGAGAAGATGGGACAAGACAGGACTGCTTGAAACCTCCAAAGTTCAGTCGTGATCTGTAATGTTGATGGTTAGACTCAGCCTCTGTGTTTTCTGTGGCCATTTCCAAAAAGCGGTTGCCTCCAAAATCTAAGTGGCTCACGAGATCCCTCTGTTGTTAGGGAGAAAGCTTAAGATGTTGCTAATATACAAAATTTATAACAAATGCATTGCTTGCATCCAGTTTGCTCCTGATCACTGCAAACATCAGGGGAACTAAAAATGATCTGGTGTCTTGAGGTCTACAAAGTTTGGTCAGTAATAAGTTACACCTGTCTAAATGTGGTCCCACTGCCTTGGCTATCCTGTAGCTCTGTCTGCATAAAATGGGGGGTGGGGTGTTGCCTGTAGTTCAACCGCCTCCTCTTGATCCCCCACACCAACTGCAGCTGTATCAGGTCTCGGGTCATTCATCTTACCTCCAAGCTTATTAACTGTCCGCAGGTTTCTGGATCTTGTGCTTTTCTGCCCTTGCCTGGATCATTTCATGGCTGAAATACACATCTGGCCTCTCCTAGAAAAGCACAAAGGTTATTTCATTCAACTTACCCTGAACTTGTAACTGCATTTCCCACCTATGCTATAACTTGTTAGGCCTTCCCTTATGCTTTTACCTGCCTCTCTGTTATCACACATCAAAGATATGTGCTGGATCCTGACTAAATACAAGGCATGCTCCAGCGTATTTCTCTGTAAAGTGCCAGGGGCCAAGTTCTCCCCTCAGCCTCTGCGTGCGTGGCTCCGCTTTGATCTGGCAGGAGCTGCGTGCACAGGCACCTGGGGGAGCAGATCAGCTTACCTGTGGTTTCCCTCCTCTCCCTCCCAATTATTACAGGAAACAGCAGCTTTTACAGTGTAAATGAGACATTTGAAGGCTGCTGTTGTCGGAAAGTTCATCCTAATCCCATAACGCAAATCTTGCGTATTAAAGTTGTCCCTCATTAGGTACACACTATCATTTAGCACGTTGGAGGTATCAACCAATGGCAGGTACTCTCCTGTTGCTAAGCTCTAATTACCCAAATATATTATCTCTACCCTGAAGAACTTACAGTTGGAGCTTGTATGCAAGATTCATAGGGAACTTTTTGAATGGCAATTTCCCAGTTGTCAAGTCTGAGTGGTTTTGTGGAAATGACCTGACTTCCCAGACTTCTGACAGAGCACATGCATGTCTGAATGGCTGCTATTTCCTCCTTACCCAGAAGCCTTAACCTTTCCAAAATCCCATACAAATTGATTAAATAGTGTAGGGTTTCAATTCCATGAAAAGGCTGCAGGTCTTGGTCAAAAATGATCCTGGAAATTTCGGGTTGGTTTTTTTTTTTTTATTTTTTTGAAACCGAAGTCTGGTTTACTATTAAGCTCTATTTATTGTCTAATAGAAAAGATGGAGGAAATATATATGCCCTTTGAGAGCAAACTGACTAAATGACTTCCCCAGGGTCCCACGCGTACTCCAGGGTAGAAGCTGAATTGAACTTACAGCTCCTGAATATTAGTAGGGCCTTAACTACAGAATGATCTTTGTCTCGTTATGTTAACATAGTCTCAGTTATATGCTGGCTGACTTAAACCTTTAGCTCGAGAAATGAAATAAAATGCTGGAATCACTTCACTACTATTGAATTATTAATATTAACCATTTAAAGAAAAATGTCACTGTTCTAGAGGAATAGCTTTTTAAAAAGTGTTTTCAAAGGAGAAATGTTTATATTCATGTGGATTTTTTTTCCTTAGTCATTCAATAACCAGACTGCAGAGAATCATCTCTGAGAAAGCTGCTTTGACTCTTACACTGAATTCTTTACCTATAATTTGCTAATGAATTTCAGCTTAAGTGCAGTTAAAATGTAAGAGTTTGACTAGAGGATGGATTGAAAATAATAATTTTCCTTCTTCCTGTTCCCTCTCTAGGCACTTGTTAAGAAACGTTTGAATGCACTGAAGTGTTAAGAGACTGAGAGCTTGTTAAAAAGCAGAGGGGTTGCTGTTCGAGGGGAGGCAAAGAAGAAAGCAAGGAAGGAATCTGAGGAAATTTCCTTTCCAAGAAAGATTAAAAGCACTTCAATTTGAGGAAAAATAAATACCCTTTCAGATCTTCCTGTTACACACTTTAAAATCAAATGAACCAGAAATTATTTTTAGCTGCTTCTATGAGCATCAGTCTTTTATGTCTGCATTGGGACGCTGGACCTGGTGTGCACGTGCGCAGGCTAATTGCACTGGTAATGGTCTCACTGCAGCAACTGGATCCAAAATTTGCTGGATATTTAGGAATAATGGATGCATTCATAGGCACTGGGATTGGCTAAAACCAGGATAAAGTGTTCAAATATCTAGTTTGCAGTTGGTGATTCATCCAATTTTGATAAGGACATTTTGCATGAAAAAGGCTTCTTTTCCCTCAATAATTCATTGACTTCTATATTTCTTGCTCAATAGCCACTCCTAGGTTAGGCATCTTCAGGGCTGGCTTCTCCTAATGCTTCTGCCTTTTAATATCACATAACCCTTGCAGTCTTTTCAAATGCTGTAACCTATGGGATCAAATCAGCTTTAAATAAGCAGGGCAAAGTCAGCCAGAAGCTAGCTCTAAAGCCAGAGCAGCATCTCTGTCGTGGTGCTTGTTGGCTTGGGTAGAGAGTGCGTCCATGCCACATCTATCTGTAGGAGCACAGGGCCAGGCTCCGCAGGGGACAGTCCCAGGGTGAGGCAGTGCACAGGAATGACGCCTGCAGTTGCATATCACAGTAACTGTAGGGGTGAGGACAGACATCATCTGCAGGTTTTCACTGCTGGTCATCTCAAATGAGAAGTGGTTTATGTTTGTCTACCAAGACTAACACAAGGACAAGTGCCTGGGATGTCTGTGTGTGCGTTTGCCGCAAATGAAAGGACTGGGGCAGGTTCTCCATGGGTCCAACCCACTGGTACCAAATAGGAAAGGACTGCTTGACCTCTCCCCTATTACCTTCTGATCTCTCTACCCGTGTTACGTTGGTTCTGATGCTTCTTGGGCCCTGCATGGAGCTGAATCCATTTGTTAATCCGGCAGAAGATTAACCTTCCTCCCCCAAAAGAACTCTTTTTTGGTTAAATTGCCGAGTTGGCTCGGCACAGGGTCCAATGAATGCCAGAGCTGAAGCAAGGCAGAGAACAGGACTTCTGCCTTTGGTGCCGTTGTCTCAGCTGTGCTATGTAAGTCCACCCACAGCAGTTCTTGCCTGCCTCGGGGAAGTAGAGTTAACGAGGAAGATTCAAGTGTCTTAGTTTTTATGGGGTTGTTACAGGTTACCAGGATGATCTGTGGAGCAGATATCCTGGGCTGGAAGCAAATCTGATCTGACTCTCTGGAAGGGTGGCAATATACCTCTTATATTTGCAACACTAGGCTAATAGATGCGCAATGTTAGTTTGTTTGATGATTTACAGGCATGGAGATTGAAAGCATTCAATTAGATTACATGTGATTAAAGACAGTTTTGCTGTTAATCAGTGTGGATTAGGAGGATAGGTTTAAGAGTTTAACACTGAAGGGGACTTAAAAATATTTGTGAAGTACAGACTTAGCTATTCATTCAGCTGTAAGCCTTTGGGATCCTGAGAAGCCCGTGTTTCATTTCACAACAGCATACAGATGGGGGAAAGTCTGTTTACAGATGTGTCATGTTCTGTGGAAGGGACTTAGTGGGAATGTTTGCTTTGGACTTTTAGTATTATTCAGATATAGTTCTGGTTTAGCTTGGATTTCAAACAGGAGTAGAACTGGGGCAAAATTCTTGTTTGAAATTCAAGGTTTACCTGCACAAGTGCTAATACAAATTGAGCTAATGCCACTGAAGTCTTGCACAGGATGTGGGGATGCAGAAGGCACAGGGTCGGAGCTGAGCTCCCATCCCATCCCAGCTGGTGCGGACATACCACATATGGATGCATCAAACTATGCTGGGGTGGCCCATTGTTATGACCCTGTCACTCTCAGCTAGTCAAAGGAGACATTTTGGTAATGGCTTTGAATCTAGGTCCTCAAATGAAGATACCCTGAACTCTTAACAGAACTCTGCAAAACCCTGATTGCTTGGCAGATATGCACCTTGCTTTCCAGAAACCCAGGGATTTAAACAATAGCTTGGCGTGGATTAGCATTGCTGACTTTGAAAATCATAGGTGTATATTTTAAGGACTGAATTAAGCCATTTAAATCATCCAGCCTGATGCGTATAACATTATAGAGTTTTCCTGCCTTACATTCTAGTTGAGATAAAATATATCTTTTAGATATAAGGACCAATCTGTCACATCCCCCAAACAGGCTGTTCACCTACAAATTGTCCTTAGTCTTAAAAGCGCATGTAATGGTGCTGATGCCTCTAAAGCACATTAGCAAGTTTGAATAACCTCTTCCATAAAATTGGCTTTGATGTTCAGCCTAAATTGAGCCTGGACACTGAGAAGCCGAATTGCCCAAGCAGAGCATATAGGTGCCTTGGCCTGAAACTTGACTATAACTTGTGTTCTTCACCTTAAAATAACCAACCAAACAAAAAAAAAAAAAAACAACACCCAACGAAACAAACAACCAACAAACAAAAAAACACCCAAACAACCATATTGCCAGCTTGTTTACACATAATCTCAGCTAGTCTCAATACAGTTGCTATAGTATTGCTAACATAAGCATGTGGATTAGGAGTAGTAATTTTCTGCTACTACTTTTCTGGTTGAGCAATAAAATAACCCATATTGGTATGCAAGCAAGAACTTTTAAGCACACAACTGAAAATGGCTTTATCAAAATTCTCAATTAAAACAAACCCAACCCTAGCCTTAAATTTGAAAGCCTATTCATTGGCAAAACTCGTTAGCTTGTCTGTTTGTTAAAAATTCCCAGGACTAAACTCCCATCCTCAGAAAGGACAATGCAAAATGCAGTTTTAACAAAGCTGTAAGAGCGGTGGAAGTCCTCCTTTCTCTCGCTAATGTATTTCCAGCACTGTTTTGCATCCTTATGACTCTGGGGAACATAGTCTGCAAAGTACATGATTAAGCTTTATCATCATGATTTCAGAAGCCATTCTGTTACACCAAGCAATAATTCATTTTCCACCATTGTGCACACCGATATTACTGTCTGAGATATAAGCTAGACCCTGGCACTTGCACAACAGGGGAAGAGAAGCCATGAACTAGCAATAACCATTGTGTATACTTTTTTTCCACTCATGACTTTTATACTTAGTAAAGCCAAACAGGCCCATGGACTAGACTTACAGTCCTGCCATAGGCTTGGCAGTCTGGGCAAAATAAGGCTGTTTTGTTACTCTAAGGCATTTTGCTTTATGGTTATGGTTTTCTGTGGATTTGTAAGTATGTTTTCCTGGAGGCACCATTTTAATTTTGAGGGCAAATCATGACCGACATTGGATTCGTCTGTTTAATGAGATTGCTCCAGGTAGAAGTTGCTCTCTGTTAATTAAAACATTCACTTGGACTCGAAATACTGTTTGGAAGCAGGAGAGCAGAGCCCCTGGGTGTGGATGTGAGAGGGAGGTGAGGTTGGCAGGAGGTGGAGCTTTGGGGCAGAAAGAGGTGCATGAACTCTTTCAATCCCTACTTTTTCAGTCTCCCTGTACAGCCACCTCGTGTGCAATGAAAATATGAATGTGATGTCAACCGTTAGACTATTACGAGGCGCTTTTTCTGCTCATAATCCCCAGACACAAAACTGGAGACCTAGACCCCATTTCCCAAACAGGGAGGAATGTTTTCATTACTATGTTAATTCAATCTCTCCTATGATAGCGATACTTTAATTGCTCCTCTGTTTTCCTCAGACATAATCCAATTCCCTTTGGCCTCCTAGTTTATCCACACATTAATTGGGTTATTGCCTTGTAAAACAGAAGGGCAAATATATCACTTAAATTTTATCACAGACAATTAATAAGTATGACTGAGACTTTTAAAGTACTCTAATGCAATTAGGTGCCAGGCTCCCAGGAATTTCAGTGGGAATCTGGGTGCCTTCCTGCATCACACCTACTTGGAAATCCCCATCCCAAATACATAAGGAAAACTATATTTCTTTACTGTGCATTAAGCACTTCAGAGTTTCTCCTTTTCAACCTGAATTCCTGATTCTACAGTCTTTAATCTTGTAAATCTGCTTTTGATTTAATCTAGTAGAATTCCTTTTGATTTCCTTGATTAAGGATCACAGGGTCAAAGCCTTTGAAGTACGGCTGAAAGCTTCAAAGTATAAAAAAAGGCAGAGACAAGGCTTGGGGGACTGGTAATGGGACACCCAGCTTCTCACGTTCAGGACTGCAGTCCCTGTCAAAAGTGACTCCACACTTCCTCAAGCTTGTGGCTGCGGGACTGGTGTCCATACCCCAAAATCTGATGGGGCTGCTGCGTAACAGCCTTGTTCAGCAAACTTGAAAAGCTCTGAAGCTTTCTCATCTCCCCACACCAGCTTGTTGTGGAAAGGAGCTTATGCTGGTATGGCCAGGTCTGTGCTAGTTGTGTGACAAGCAGACGCCTCTGAGCCCTTCCTGTTTCATGGGCACTTTTTCCTATGAATTTTTATTACCTGTGTCAAGGAACAATGGACCAGGATAGCAGCACTGGAAATTGTTAGGAAAAAAACAAGTGGACCATCAAGAATGGCCCTAATTCATTTTCATTTGAGCAGTGAAGGGAAATACCAGGACTAAGCACACTGGGGAGATCTTAGCCCCTTCATGGCTGTTTCAAGCACCACTTACAGCGATATGGTCAGAAATACCCTTCATTTGTAATCAGAACCATGTGCCCTGTGACTCCTTCAGCTGGCTTTTCTTGGAGACAACACATTGCAACAGAAAGGGAGATGGCTGCTATGTACTCCCAAAAGTTTCTAGTGACATTACTATTGGGAAACAATGAACAAATAGCCACCATTGCTACAAAGCTTTCATAAAAGAAACATGTGCTGAACTGTGCCCTCTTATTGTTGCTTATTTGCGGTGTGAATCAACCAGCATAAAAGCCAATAATGCATGATCAAAGGGTGAATACTAATGATAAGATTATTATATTAAGTCATAGGATAGCCCTTCCGTACTAGCAAAGGTATTATAACCATGCCCTACCTACATAGCATCTGTGTAGTGGCAACAATCAATTTTCTTCAAGCTAGCTAGGGAGAAGTAAGAATTGCCAAAGCAATGTACACCTTGTACTCTCTCTTCCTATAAAACACAGAGTGAATAAAACTGACAGGGATCATTTTGCTTTGAGTGGTTTTCAGATAAAAGCACTTTCCACCCAACCTTAAATAGCATAGGTATTATAGTGGCCAGGGAAAAGCATACATTTTGTAGGCCCCTGCAGGAGTTGCTAAAATTGAAACTAGAAGTAAGTTACAAGTGGTGTGAGAGAGCTGGGGACAGGTACTCCTCCAGTGTAGCTCAAGCAGGGACTGAAGACCCAGGCACAGCCCTGGCAAAGGCAAGACAAGATGTGTATAAATGCAGCACTAGATTGTTGTGATAATTTATCTTGACCTGTAACATATGGTACCTGGTAAACCTTCATGCATTAGGGAAGAAACAAGTTTTCTATAACAAAGGCTAAGGGACGTTCCAGGAAGCTGTACTGCGCTGTATCTGTCTTAGGGACAGTCTTTACATCTCCTCTCAAAGAGGCTGATGTTGGCTGCCGTAGGATGTTGGTTTGCTTAAACCACAAAAACCCAAACCAAATAAAGAGAATTAGTTTTGGTCCAAAATTATTTTCTGTATTGGAATCTTTCTCATTTCAAGTAATTCATGGAATTAGAGTCAGTAACTTTTGCTGAGATGTGAATTTAGGCTTTTCAGGAGGTATCGTATTCCAAACTTCAATGGACAGAGGGTTAATGAGCATACTGGTCAACCTGGGTGCTTCATGGAGCTAGGCAAAGTGTTTGCTTTTGCTTCGGACTCTTCTGTGCTATTCCAGATGGGCTGATCAGAGTCTCTGGAGGAGCTGGATTCTCCATCATTACAGACAAATCTCCAATATCTCAAAGGTACAGTTGTCCAAACAAGCTGAAAGCTTTGTGTGGAGTGTCTCTAACCTGTTACGCTAAGTTGGCTATGACTGTCATAAGTATCATCTTAAAACCTACAGGCAAATCTTGTGTTGTGTCTGCAGTTCTTCCATTTCCAGGAAGCACCTTTAATTTAAATAGAAAAAGTCTGGGTAATTAAAGCAATCAAAATGCTGTAGTGAGGAATGTGCCATCCAGCTGTGATTGTGCAAAGTACAGATGTTTCCTTTCTCCCCTCTGAAGAAATTAAAGGCGTCAGTCTTGTTTCAATTCAGCCAGGGTTCCCAAAGCTCGCTTTACCCATTTACCCCCATTCCTGCTACTGGCTGTAGTTTTTCAGCTGTATGCCTGTATAGAGGGAAGTGTTCAGCTGCCTGGGTTCTATTCATGGAAGACAGCTTGGGAGCACCTGAACTAGCCTGGCCTCAGCACAATACCTGACCGAGTGGACTTGTGCCAGTGTGTCCGGGAGCGCAGGCTGAGCCTTTCAAAGGCTTCCTGCTGTTGTCTTCACAGGTTTTTTTGCTGCTACTCAGCTGCATGCTGAACCAGCCAGCTTATAGGACTGAGCGGTGAGTTTTCCCTTGGGGAAACTTCCCTGCCATTTCATTTGGAAAATAATAAAAATGAAACATTGAGATTTTCTTTGTAGCGGTGGATTTGGAAAAGAGGGAAATGACTGCAGTAGTGCTCTGTTAAATGCTCACTGCCACAGGGGAAGGGATGTTGCTGCTGCTAAATTTGGGGTGGATTAAAACTCCCTTGTAGTATAGGGCAGAGCATTTTCATTTGGAGCTTGGAGTCCATCCAAAACAGAAATGCAGAAATACAGATCAAGCTGTGATTCTGACAACTGCTCAATCCCATCCTGCCATCCTTTTTCCCCGTACAAAAAAACAACCCAAGTTTTGGTCTCAGGCCTTTGGTCTTGCTTTTCTTTTTGGTTGAGGGTTCATTTCAGGTAAATGCTGTCAGAAAAGCTTGCTCTATTTCTTGAAAACTTAAAAGTACAAGGATTCATTCGATGAGATTTTTTTTTCTTCATTGCAGGATTCAGAGATTACACAAAGGGCCAGGAGATACTTGTTGGGTTGGTTTTTTTTTTCATTGCAAAAATATCTTAAATAAGGTCTTTTACAGCCTCATAATCTTTATTTGTTGTTGGGCTTTTTTAATGCTTTTCAGGATTTATTAGCTGTGTATACGGAAAACACCCTAAAATCTGATAATCTCTAATATCTTTACTCAGGCTACTGAGTTGATTGCACTTTACCAGCCTTTGTGACATCTTAAGTACTTCATTGAAGATACAGCTATAATAAGATTATTGCTAGGTTATTGGCATTAAATTTAACAGTAGCCACAAGGTTTTAAAATTGTTGCATACATTAGAAATGGGATAAAATGTATCATTGTTTATGCTGGAATTTATTCACAGTTCTTTAAGACAGCACTGTGCCCAGATGAACTGGGAAAACCCTGATCTTTTTGCTGATAAGAAGCTGAGCTCCCATCAGTTTTGCACTAACAGAATCAGGCTCACAGAAATAGCCTGAGACACAGAAATCAAAATACCTTTTGAGTTGGTAGCTGATCTGCCTCTCTTATGTAAATGGGAGGTGGGCTCCAAATTCAAAGCAGCACAGGGAAGTACAGCACTGATTTCCTCAAACTGTCTCCCAAATGACCAAGGAGTCATGGGGGATTGGGCATTTTGCCCCAGTGATTTCCCTGGTCTGCTCTTTGAGATTTGTTAGCTTGGCCCCATTCGCCCTAGAAGAGCTGTCTGGATTGAATGGTCTAAAACCTCTAAGATCAGCAAGAAATTAGCAAGCACAGATGGGAAATTGAGTCCTGTCACTAACTTTGAACAGGCAGTGTAAGATCTCAGGGATAAATGAGAAGGCTTAAGGGAAATGTGGTGCTTAAAGGACTTTATTACTTACATTCTGTAGCACTGATTTTGATTAATAGCTCTTTAATGCTAGAAGCACCATATCCAGATCAGAGGGAGCTCTGCACACTGGAGCTATACAGGGTCCCCAGATCTCAGTCTAAGAGGCACAAGCATAAGATAATTCATGTAGTTGTAAAAAATGGGGTGGCAGAAATGGGAAAGAGGGCGAAGGTGTTAAAAGTGCAAGTATCTATCAGATCTGTTTCAGTTAGGATCAGCCGTGGTGCATGCCGCGTGTTCAGAGGTGTTATTCTGGATTGTTACCCTGGTACGTCTGAATGGCGTTGAGCCTGGGGTGCTCAAAATTGTGACTGTGATGTGATGCAGATTGAGCTGCTACTTTGTGTGCCGTGACATAATATCCCTAGCCCACAAGGACCATCCGAGGCTGAGAGGTTATTTGATTCCCAGGGATGTACAGACTGTAACTTTAACATCCACACTTGCTCTGTCATTCTGAAAATCAGCCGTTTGGCTGGCATGAGATGTGAATTTCTCATTCGTACCAGCTGGTACAATGCGAGTTTCAGGACTGTTTTAACTGGAGAGATCTGTGAAGGTGGCAATAGCAGTTGAAGCTTTATCCTTTTTTTTTCAGACTTCTGGGTGAATGAATTGTATGCTCTGTTTATGACCTTGATCTGAAGATGACCACTGTCTTTACAGCCTCAGCATAAGTCTTACCGGGAAAAGTGTTATCCCCTTTCAGAGCAGAGCGAGCCAAGGGCTGTGGTCCTGAGGTGTCATGCAAGCCCAATCCAGCTCTGCTTTCCCTGGCCACAGCTGGCCCAACTCCTGTGAGATTAACAAGCCAAATTCTGATCTCAGTTATATTTGTGGAGTTGTCCCATATTCATCCCGAATAAATCAGTCTTATCCTGCTCAGGAAAGCCAGCTAGGTTTTGGTCCCAATTAAGTCAATGGGAATGTTGCCATTGATTGCAGTGGGTTTGGTTTCATCTGCGGTTGAAAGCTTTCAGTTTAATTTAACTATTTCCTACGGGAGAAGGCAGTACTGTCCCAAACCTGAAATAAATATTTGGCATCCTCTAAACTAGGCAGCTCTCATCTAAAGGTGCACTGCATTTCCCAAAGACTGCTGCAATATTTTTGGCCAGGATGTTTCCCTTTCATGCTGAATCAACAGCTCTAATTAAGCATGATAACAAAATATGAGGACTTCTATGTAATTATGGCAATGGCACCACCTGCCTCTAATTAAGCTGCCAAAACATTTGGTCTAAAATGGTGCAATGAATCAGAAAAAAAAATTATATCCAATATTTTGGCAACGCAACAAGAGGCTGGCTTTCCTCACATAATTAGCTTTAACAAAGTGTTGTTAATCTGATTTCTGATTAATAGACTATTTAATCTTACAGCAGTCTGACGGGACTCTGAGCTGCCTCTGGTTTAAGTTTTTACCAAAAAAAGCTAAGATTTCTAACGGTTTTAGGGGATATGCTTATATGAGAAACATCAGATTTTCTTATTATTTTCATTGTTCTTCATGAGAGCCCCAAAGGTTACATTCTCTGAATTCACTGAACTTTTAAGCCTTTCATTAAACTGGGAGCCAGAGGAAAAGCTAATTTTTTTCCTCTTCCTAATTCCTCGTGCAGAGTAGTCACTGGTATGACTAATTGGGGGCGGACAGGTGCCCAGAAACCTTACAAGCTCTGCACATTTTAGAGCTGCTGGTTGGCTGGCAGAAAGTATCAGCTTTGTGGGCTGCTGTGATGCCCTGGGGTGTTTGGTGGCTAATGGTCTCCCCCTAGAAGTGCTTCTCGGGTTGGATTTAATGACAATGAGGAGGAGAATATAATGTGTAACAACAGCAAAGCAGCCCAACCACTTTTTCAGGACTTGTGTGGCCATTTGGGTTTCAGAGCTGTTAATGTAACCTGGCATGTTAAATCAGACATGATCAACACTGTAAAAGGGCCAAGCATACCAACAGTACAGATGGGTGGCAGATAATGAAAGCAGCCAGTGGTGTAAAACTGCTGATCAAACCACGTTAATATATGGGACTTACATTTCTGAATATCAGCATTTGAATATACCAGGATGAAAACAGGTAAACTCTGTATTCACTGTAGATGCCAAACCTTTAAAAACAAGTTTTCAGCAGCTTTCTTGTGTCCTGCCCTGGCTGCCTTAAATTTTTTGGGGGCATGATTTCTCCACTGCCTTGTGCCCCCAGTAACAATTGGTGACTCCATAAAGTGCGCTGCTTTCTGCCAGCCATGGTGTTTTATGTCTGTTCTCTTGCCCTGTTGGGTCTCTTTCCCATGGCAGTGTCTGGGCTGGATTATCTACTCCCAGTCCAGCTGCAAAGTCTTGACTAGCTTTAACATTCAGAGGAGTTTCAAGAAAGTCCAAGAACTTCGCAGCTCTTGGCTATTTGTAAAGATGACTATTAATTCAAAAGATTTGTTTCAATTTCTCAGCCTGAAGTAATGATAATGGCAGTGTTCTTGTATCTGGTATATTGCTGGGACAGTGGTGAGATTTTTAGCATTTGAGAAAAGGATTCCTGGTGCAGTTGCCTGCTCTGACAGCACAGATTTGCTGGCACAAATGATACTCCCTTTGTAGGTTAGACAGCCTTTATATCCATGTGCTCAAACGCCCTTCAGAGTTGGGTGCAGAAGTCCATTTGTTATCTCTGGGCTGCCTTTCTGCAAGCAGTAGGTTGGTTATGTAGTAAACCTTAACAGATTTGCTAAACAAAAACTTAGTTGACAGGTTGTACCATGACCTGCCAGGAGAGAGGCAGCAGTGTAAAACCGCCTCCAGATTTCACCTACTAACAACACTTGAGATGTGGAGCATCCTTAATAAATGCTTTCTGTACAGCTGCATGATAAGAAGAAAAGATGAGGGTCAGAGGTCTTATTTCATGCCGATAGAGTGCGTGGATCAAAACTCCGATGTGATGAGTATCCAGCATGATCTGCTGAAGCCGCAGGAATACCCGGTTACTCACCACACACTGGGACTCCAGCCGACAATAAAAGCCAGGAACTCTGTTAATTCCCAAATCTTGTCAGTGCACCGCCCTGCTACTCCAAAACAACAGCAACAACCCTTAGGTGACCTCACCTCTCGCACACATTGGACTGGCAGATGAAATGCTTATGACTTTTTTTTTTTTCCCCTCTGCTCTCTATCTTATTTATCAAACATGTTTTCAGATGCAGATTTGGGAATACCCTGTGTTTACTTTTAAGTGTGCTTGGTAAGATTTGTTTTCTTAACAGCTGATCCAAGAACTGAACAAATGAGCTCCTGAGCTGGTCTATAGAAGGAGATGGCTAGGGTCAGTTTAATGTTTTCCATGATTAAAGTACACACTGCTGAGTAAATACAGGGACGAACTATATATTATTTGACTAGATGCTAATTACGGTGAACTCTTCTTGACTGTGCTTCCTTTATAAAAGATGAAAGTCAGATCCCTCAAAAATCTCATATTTAGTTCATTTGGAGAAAAAGGTCTAGTAAATAAAACAAGTATTACTGCTTTAGTTTGTATCACACTTCTTTTGCATGCTAATCCGAAGTTCCCTTGAGATAATTTGACAAGAAGGCCATTAATGCAAATTTAAGCGTGACCTAGAAAGGATTTATTTTTCATGTACCACATTGATTCTCTGCTATTGTTACTTGTTTTTCTTTGTTTTAAACTGTCTAGTGTTTCAGGGTTGCCTTTCCTTCTTTTTTTTTTCTCCTTTTTTTTTTTTTTTTTAAAATCTCATGACCATAGTAGCATAATTCACCTCAAAAGAGGTGTTGCTTTCAAATAAAATGCTTGGGGAAGATATGAAAATGTTGCATGGAAAGAATGGAGTTTATCTGGCAAACCCTAGGTATAGTTTGGAAAAAACTGTCTTTGTAGCCAATTAAGAAAAGTTTACTTTAATTTCTTTTACTTTACTGGAGAACTTGTGTGCAAGTTTGCATTATAGATACCTGAGCTTTCCCACCAGATGTCGTCTCAAAGCCTCCACTGTCCAACTGTGCCAACTGGCCAACAGAATTAAAGAAATACAATGAACCTAAAACTACTGCAGACTACAGGATTAAACATTCTTTTTTCAATTGCTCAATCTTGTTTCTGTAATTTCTACGCATAAAAAATTTTGGGGACTCTAGCTCTGACCTTCATGTGAGATACCTAATGTAGAAACAAGCAAGAACAAAAACAAACACTTGAGAATCTCAGCACTTCCGAGTTTGATTATACATTGTAAAGAATAGAAAGCTCCCAGTTACCTGTCTCCCTTTAGCCCTTTGCACGTCACTTCAGGGCTCTTACTATTTTTGTAATATAATATATATGGAAATAAAGTATGTAACCTTTCCCAAAGGGATCTCAAAGGTCTGTGTCATCTTTCACTAAGCCCTCCAAAAATATGCCATTGCTTATAGTCAGGAGACATAAATCTAGCTGGTTTCCAGTTAAGATGCAGCCTATTAGTATGTGTTGGTAAAAACCTGTGCTTTTTTTTTATCCCCTTTGGACTGCTAATGGCAGAAGAAAAACGGTTACTTTCCTTTTAGCTCCCGAGTGTGCTGGGAGGTTATTGCTGATGGTGGCACTGAGAATGCACGCAAGGGCGCACACACAATTTGCTTCTGGGTTAGTTAATAATTTTCCCTTTCGGGTCGATACGTCTGCTTTATATTCGGCTGAAGAGAATGCAAAATACTTCCTCATGTGGTGCAATGGGGACAGTGAGCAGTCCTGAGGCGGAGGGAAGTTAAATGACTTGAGGTTACGGAGTAATTGAAGCAAAGGTGGATCGAGGTGCGAGTCCCGCTGGAGCCAGGGCTGTGCCGCCAGCGCTCCCGCTCCTGCCCTGGCCGGGGAGCCGCGCCGGGAGCGACGCCGTCAGGAACGAGCTCTCCCTGACACCCTGCCAGCTTCTGCTGCCGGAAAACACATCCAGTGTCCAACCCGCTTGACCCCCTGTCTGAGTAACTTGTTTTGCCATTTGTCACTGCCAAATGTTTCTTTATTCTGCCTCAGTCACTTGGTTTGCCGCTCATTTGACTCCCTGCATAATTAACTTTGCCAGCCAATTGACTCGCTGTGTAATTATCTTTGCCAGTCACTTTGGTCTCTGCATATTAATCATGGTGTCTAACAGGCCTCGGGGCGGGTTCCAGCTCGGTGGGGCCGGCAGCAGGTGCCGGTCAGCCCTCGCGCCCACCGGGCACTGCCTGGCGTCGGGGGAGAGCCCGAGGGCCGCCGGCGCAGACAAGACCTCTCTGAGCTGAGACCACAGCACGGCCAGGACAGCTGCAGAGACACGCTGCCACTTGCTGCTTCTCTTCTCTGACCTGAATTTAACTCTGCTTCCCAGCAGTGCCCCCCTCCAGCCCTGCCCCTCCTCATTTAATTGCTCTCTTTTCATATCGCGTCTGTCTGCCTTTGTCGGCTTCTCTGCCACGCTTCCCCGTGCGCTTTACCACACTCTGGTTGCGCAGACTAGCCCTTCGCTCCCCAAACGACCTGCGAGGCATCCACAAATTCTTTGTTCAGCTTCAACTGGGGGGGCTGTTTTTGCAGGATGCCTTGGAAAAATTATCTGACTTAGAGTGACAAGTGTGAAGAGCAGTTGCAGACAGTTTATACATCCTCCTCATGGAAAATAAACCTGTTAGTGTATGCCATATGCTACAAAGAAGTGGCTCTTGGCCACACAGCTGAAACACTAGACCCTTTCCTTGACTCTTTGTCTGCCCGTCTATTTGTCTTCAAAGCAGCAGCCCCTTACAGCTGACACTTCTCCTTCTGTCCTGTTTGCCAAATAGCTGTGGACTTTGTAAATAATGTACACCAAAAGTTTTGGATGGTGTTGGGAATAAATAACGTGGTGTCGGGAGTAAATAACGTAGTGCCTAGGTTTATCATCTAATCGCAGAATAATGTACTTTGGAAAATGATCTTGCCTGCCTACCATTCAGAGGGGTTTGGTTTTCTCCATTGGTGCACTTTGCCTTTAAAATCTCTCCAGCCTGTGCTTTGTTCTGCCCCTTCTGCCCAGCTTCGGTCTAGCCCCTTTATTGCTTAATCAAATTTTGTACTACTTCATTCCCCATCGGATACACTTCAGGTCTAAAAACACAATCCAGCACCAAAACCAAACAGACTTCCAATCTAATTTTCCCTGACGGTGTTTTCTAGTTTGTCTGGACAGATAAAATCTATTACTAGGATTTTGGCCTCTCTTTATCCTTTTATATTGACTGGTTATTTCATAGTCCAGTTATTCTCCTTGCTTAGAGGACCTATAAAAAATTCTTGTAAAGAGCTTTTTCAAATCCTCTCCCCATTGCTCAATGTTTTGCATTTGTATGTAACCAACAATGTCTTGCAGAGCTTATTTTTCTGAAGTATCAAGGAAGATAAATCCCTAAATGCATTTCTGAGATACAAAGGCACGAGCCTATACCGTGCAATGGAGCACAATGTTGTTATCTCACCTAGTTTTGATTGAGGTATCTCCACAAATAGGACCTTTCCAGCTTCTGCAGTTAGTAGGGTACTAAGGTGAGGTGCTTTTGCCCCACCGTCCAGCCCTGCACAGCCGGGGCTGTGCTCAGCACAGTCATGCTCAGAGCTCGCTCGTGGACCTTGACATGGTGCACCACTGAGTATGACTGATGTGAATATTTTGCTCATGTCAAGGGGAGACAAGAATTCCCCTTCCTCCCAACTTGTCTTTTGGTCTCCAGCTTTTACATTCCCTGACATGTTCCTTGGAGAGCCTGAATTATTGTTGTTGGTGGTTTTGTTTTGCAAGAGTATGAGTTCTTTGGCTGACTAATGCACAGACAAATCATCTGTCCTGGCTTGGTCTTCCCATAACTTCCGCGTAACAAAAGGAAAAGGAGTGATCACATCTCAGCTGTCCTGTGCTCTCACGCCTGCGTTTCAGTCTGGGGCAAGATAAGGGTACGCTGCTGGGAAGAGATCTAAAGTTCACAATCTGGAGTTTTTCTTCTGAGGTTTAACAATTATTTTTTTTTCTTCTTCAGAAAAAATGAGTTCATGTGTGAAGTATGACTGCTGTTTATTTTTATTTTTTTTTCCTGACGTTTCTCTGCTCTGCCTCTCCCGACAACTTTGAGCTGCAACAAACCCACTCAGAAACGCACAGAGAGCTAGTTCTGACTGGTGCAGACAGTGTGGCTGCTGAAATTTGATTTCGGCACAGGAAGTGACATGGCCGGAGCAAATTCCTCAGCTTGACATTTAAGAGCAAATATAACATCATTGGTGGTTTGGCTGGGGCTGTTGTTTTGGACTAGGCTTGGGTCAGTGGGAAACACAGCAACAGAGGGGGTGTACTAACACAGCCTCATGTTGCCTGCTCAGCCGGGTGGAATCTGGGGGACAAGGGGACAACTTTGCATTTTCCCCAGGTCAGTCCCTACCTTTGCGGATGTTCAGACTTGAGGCTCCATGCACAGGGAACTCCAACAGAAAGGAGGAAGGAAACAGTCCTTGCAACGAGCTAGCTAAAGATTAACCTTGCTGACTAATTGAATGCTGGGAATGAAAAATGTTAAAACAAATATGCTAAAGAACTGGGCTCTATTTTTCCTCTTATCTGCTGATGGAGGGTTGTGTTGCCACCTGCCTGGGTCAGCATCTTTGGATATTAAATAAACCCAGTCTCCTTCTGTGATACAGTGCAGAGAAGTTAATTCAGCTCTATTAGAAAAGTCTACAGAATAAAGGAAGCTAATAATAGCTTTGAGAACGTGTCCTTCAAGTTATATTTCACACCATCTAGTACATGGAGATAACAATGTTTACTATCACTTTGTAAGTATAACTCTCTGGATGACTAAATCAGAAAGTAATGACATGCAGCTGCCTGCTGTATTTCTGTTTTCTCTTTTATTTCTTCGTCTTTCTGTAAAAGAGCTTAGGGTCTGTGACCCGCTCCCGTGGGAGAAGCAGGAGCAGGTTTCCCTCTAGGGAAAGCCTGGCACGGGGGTCTGGCTGCCCTCCTGCAGCTGGAGAGATGTGGGGGCACAGACTACTGCTGCCAGGGGACTTCAGCTTCAGTGACGGAGTAGGTTTGGTTTGGGACTCCTAGTTTAGTCTCTTTACTGTTGTCTGAACTGCTGGAATGTCTCATAGTGGGGATGTGAAAGAGTGAAGAGGTGGTTATGAGCAGCTGGGGTCTGCTGTGCTGGCTCCCGTTGTGCAGCCAGAAGCAGCTGGAGTCACCAGCAGGAGACCCCATATCAGAGCACAGCACAGGCACCTGGGTGAGAGACTGGGGAAAGGCAGCGACTGCTCCTGCGGGCAGTCCTGGTGTGGAATGAGGTGCTTTGGGGAGGTGTCTCGGGAACTAACTTTACATTCAAGACCAAACATTGCCACTAAACCACATGGTGTTACAGATGGTGCTGGTGGGATGCCAGTTCAGAACAGAGCTTGCCAGGAAGGGACCCTTCAGCTGCAGGACATGTTGCCACAAGAGGTCAAAATGTTACCAAATCTTGGTACCCTCCAAACTCAGCAGATCTCTGTCTTTACCTGAGTTGACCTGCAGTGATGACTAATTTCCAGAAATGAGGGAGAAAAAAGAGACAACAGTGGAGGAAGGGGGGACAGGGATGCTGTTAGAAATCATTGGCCTTTTAAGACCTCCTTTAAAGTCTTTCTATTATTGCGAAGATGAGCTTGCTATAAACTCCTGAATGGACAGACAGAGCCTGAGATGCAAGAGAATGGGCCTAAGACAGTTTTCTATTATCTAGGAGATTTCTGTCTTAATAGGAACTTTCAGAGCCAGCATGAGAGTTGAGCTTTAAAATTATGCCCCTGTAGGAACAGACCATGTTCTGATGGAAAAGGCAAATAAATTGTGTTTTGTGATATGATATTGGAAACACACGGAATTACTCTGCTGGTTCTCAAGTCACACAAACTCCATCACAGAGAGCGAGCCTAAATGTCTTCTGGGGCAAAAATAAAAATCACTTTCTGTTCTCACTAAGAAAATACTTCGTTCCTACAGGGTAATACCTGATCAAGGTGGCTGCTCTGTTCATCTTGTTGAGCTCTGCAGAGAGTTTTCTTCTCCACTGTGCTGCTGAGCCCTTTCTACTCTTGTGCACACATTTTTCTTTTAATTTTTCTTTTGACAGTATTTATTATCTCAACCTGCAAGTGTGAAATTAATGTTTACATAATTTGAACCAGTTAAAACTAATTAAAGTAAACTGTCACCTTCCAGGTTGGGCTGAAATGGAGAACAGTCCATGCCCCGCTACACACACGCATACACCCACCTGCCTGTCACACAGCAGGACTAAATGGCAACAAATCATAATGTCAGGTTAGCCGAAGCTTCGTTACCCTGCTGTTCCTATGTCCTGCAATTTCAGTCATCGGATCAAAACTCTCTCCGCATTCAAACCTGCGATTTACAGAATAGATTTTGTACTTTCAGTCTTGCCACTACTTTATTTACTTTACTACCTTTACTCACCGCTTCTGGGTGGTGTCTCCTTCAGGGACGCTAGCCACAGCTTCCATTATTGGTTGCACCATTTATTATAATTCCGCATTATTTCCTTTTCTGCCAATGGCAATCACGTAAGAGCAATGGATTTTTTTACCTCCTTTCAGTTTAAATATGATCTATATATTTCAGCCCAGCTTAATAGCTCTTACATTAGCAGTGCATTTCTGTTTGAAGATTTTAATTGGATGCATGTTCCAATAATTCCTACAACAATATTTATTTTTCTGCCAAAACCCGGAATTCAATAAAGAGCTTCCCTTCATGTTTTACAGGGTTTTAAAGAGAAAGAATCTAATGAACAATTTTTGGTGTTACGCTTTTTTTTTTTTTTTTTAAATCTGCAATTAAGGGAATGTAATTACTTTTCACCTTGTCTTCTGTTTGCTTTTTGCATTCCACTTCTGTGCTTGGGGTATGAATCATGTTTTATTTCTTGACTGGAGAGCAGTCATGGGTGTGCTGCTGATTCTGTGTCTGGTCTATATTTTTGGTAGAGACACTCAGCTGCTACAAATCAACAAAGGAGTCAATGAAGGCAAGTTGGTTTAGATGAACAAAGGATGCGACCTTTGATCTTCTGCAAGAGAAAGTCCTTGACCCTACCCCTTTGAAACATCTAATTTAAAACAAAAAGTACATGACTGTCAATCAAACACATACTATTCTTCTCTTGGTGAAGGTTTGCTCTTGCAGGCTTTTCTCCTGCTCCTAGGAATGCAGTTGACAGAATTCAGATAAAAACCTGATACCTAAGGAAGACCCTTCAGCAAAATGTTTGTCCGGCAGTGTTAGAACTTGCCCCTGGATAATGAGTTAGATCCACCTTTATCATTCTCTTGCAACTCTCACGCAATTAAGCAGCTGATTCCAGCATTCGCTGAAACTTACTGATGATTATCAGCCTGTATCTGTTCATGCTGACAATCAGTTTTACACTGGTGGAGCAGAGTGGGCTTGGACCCATCTCTTGCAGGTTACCTGCCTACGTACAGTACTTCCTTTCAAACCTCATGCTGTATCACTGATGCAACAACTTTGCGGGCTCAGCTGAGCTTTCCCTTGAACCTGCTCTCTAATTAACCACTGCTTTAAGTTCTTATCAGCAGATTAACTTACTGCAGAAACATTCTGCATTTCCATAGCTTCCATGCCACATAGGAACGTGGCTTCTGTCATCTTGCCACAACCTTGACATTACTCAACATGTTAGCTGCAGTCTTAGAAGTTTTCCAGACCTTTTAATCTTTACTCCTCACTTAATATTGTTCCCTTCAAATAGACATCATTCCACCCACAGACAATTTGCCCCATGGGGATCTAAAGCAAGCTGGGTTGAGTAAAGACCCATTTCACACATGGAGGAAAACACAAGATAGATAAGGACTCTAAATATAAGTCTCCATTTAGGAGGACAATAAAGCCTGTGCTTAGATCCATTCCTGTTGTAATTATTGGTGTTACGAGAGCTATAGAAACTACAGCCTTATTTGTACTTGCTGTTGTACAAATATATAATGAGAACGAAGTGTTAAGTCCTGAAAGACTGCCTAGCAATGTAAGAATAAAGTCAACAGGGAGATCCAAGCAACAGACAGGAGTATGGAAAACTTGGCAAAACCTTTATCTACAGAGGGATTCACTGGCCAAAACAAATTACCTGTTGAACAGCGCTGTGAGTTCTGTGGGTATTGTGACAGATCCTCAGTCCAAAGCACATATTTATGTCTAATTGAAGAAATTAAAGTTTAGCATGTGCTTCAGTGCTTTGCTGAATCAGGGCCATAATGCTGCCACCAGCCATTTGAATGCTGGACGGAGATGAGCTAAAGAATGTGTCTGGTATCAGTGAAATTCCTTACCGACTCCCCAATTGGGTACGTTGTGTCCAGCCAGAAAAACTGAAGCCCCTTTATGTACTGGGATTTTCCACTCTGATTAAACCATCTCAATATACATTCCCGAGGCCACTGATGTAAGAGATTCCTTCCAGAAAAAAACACTGTGTAAAGCAACGCTGCCAGGAAACAGGAGCCCTCACACTCAGTGCCTGCATTTATTGTAAATATCCTGACTGAAGTCTTTTGTGCAGAAGTTTGAGAAGAAGCTTGTTGTTGTCACCCTCTTCAACTGCACCATTGTCCAAGTCTGGAAAGAAATTGGGATCTCATCTGTGGTGAAAAAAATCCATCTTAGAAAATGAGATGAAATACAGTAACAGCAGAAATAGCCTGAAAATGGGTTTGCAGTGAGAAAGTAAGTTTCCTGGATGTCTTGTCAAAATAATCTTCATCAACAAAGGACTCTTAAATGCTACGGGATTTTAGCTCTTTTTTTTTTTTTTCTCTT
This sequence comes from Charadrius vociferus, assembly GCF_000708025.1. Classification (NCBI taxonomy): domain Eukaryota; kingdom Metazoa; phylum Chordata; class Aves; order Charadriiformes; family Charadriidae; genus Charadrius; species Charadrius vociferus. The sequence continues at coordinate 5,010,460 of NW_009646744.1, read as the reverse complement.
CTGTAATAGTAGATTCAATACATCAGTGCTCATTTCCCAAAAGTGATGCTCTCCCTGACCCTACGGTCACAACATGACCCTCAGCCCCTTGCTTCAAACAAATTCAATAGCTTAGCAGCTTTTTGTGGAAGGAGCCAGCTCACCTCACCCTTAGGCATTTCCCAGAAGCAGCAAAATTCAAGGGGAGTTTTGCAGCTGAGCAGGGTAAAACTCTTGAGTGTTTGTGCTAGGCACTCTACCATGGCTGAACCACACACTTGAGAGCTCTTCTGCTGGAATCAACAAGCCCCTTGTCTCAGTACTCCAAATATGCAAAGCTCCTTTATGAATTAAGCAGCTAAAATACATACAAAAGAAGCAGCCAGTTTGTTGGCATACTAATAGTATTAAATGCCATTATACTGTTAAGCATCAAAGGCACTGAGCTTGGACCAGAGTTCTCCCTGGCTGACACCACTCAGTGACTGGAGGCTAAGGCATCTGGGCGGGCCAGCACTGACCAGAGGAGCGCCTCTGCTGCCTGTGAGTACACAGCCACGGCTCTGTGTAAGACAGCATCCACAGGTCCTTTCAAGCTACTACTAAAACTTGAGGGTCTTCCAAAAGACCTGACCGCTTGCCAGATTCTCATTAAGATGTCAGAGCTAAAGACAGAGATTGTAATGTAAAATGAGGGGCAAGGATGGGGCTTAGTGATGAGAGGCTCCAGCCATTATCCCTGGGGGCAAACGGAGATGATGCTCCTGTGGTGGCTGTGGACAAGCTGCACCTGCCCTATGACTGCTGACAGGCCTCACCTGGTAAAAATTATCACAACGCTAACAAAAGAGCACAAATATTTACGAAACTTGAGAGGGTAGTATCTTAGAGAGTGAAATCACATGGCTTACTTGGTGTACCTTTCAATTTTTGATAAATGCCTCAGTGAAAACATAGACAATGTGTCATCATAGATACCTTTCTAATTAAACTGAGAACATACCACATCTATTCCTCAATGTCCAGTGCTCTTTCTCCTGGGTGCAATTCACAGTGCTGGGTTTGATCTATGAGCTCCTTGTGTGGCTTGGTTAACAGCTGCCTTGGAGCATGCTTCTTTCTCCTCCAGCCACTACAGCAGCAGAGACCAAGGGGATGCCGTGTCAATGAGTTCCTGAAGCCAAACTGCTGATACAGATTTGGGCAGTCCTGTCTTACTGGAATGAACTCCCCTGTTGAGCCAATAAAACGTGTACATTGAAGTTAGCACAGAGTGTAACACCAAGCAATGTGAGTGAGCATCAAGAGGGTGCATATCCATCTTCACTAAGGAAACCAAGCTGGTGACTGTCAGAAGACACCTTCCCTTTCACAAAAAAGTATGGAGTGAGACATCTGCTGATGAGGAAAATATACCCTTTTGCCACTTTTTTTTCTTTCTATCTGAGAATCACATCTACATGTCAAATGATGATAAGCGACAACCCTACCCTTCTACAGCCTGCTGGCAACATAGGAAACGTGGCTTGATTGCCTAGAGAGACAGAAGTGATGAAGATGTGGAACGTCTGAGGACCAGAGGCCACTTCTCTCTGGATTCCTTCCACAGTGTTTTATAGATTCTACCATTGTCTTCCCTTGCCTATGGGAGATGGGTTACAATGTGGCAGAGGACGATGCTGTCACACGCTGGGGGAAGCTAAGGGGCTGCACCTTCGTGTGCAAATACCAAAAAGGGTTTTACAGGAAGGCAGAAATAAGTAGGAGACCAACTCAAAAATATTCTTGGGTTTTTTTTGTGGTTTTGTGATGTTTCTTCATTCTCCCCGGTGTCTCATTAAAAATGAATTAAAATGAGACAATTAGCTGCTACTGAGAACTTACAAAGCTGCTACATCAAAGTACTTTGGAGTACTTAGTAAATAACAGCTGAGTAATTGGTACCTCTCTGTACTGTCTGTCAGAAAGACAGTGGACATGGCAAGGGTCCTGGAGAGATATGGTCTTTATTGAAGAAAGGAAATGAATGTTTAAACAGGCTAATTATAAACAACATATATAAACTAATATGATTAGTGGTAGCTTGCCTGGCCTTTTCATTCTTTTTTTTTTTTTCCTGCTTCCTTCCATATGGTTTTCTTGTGGTTGGCTGTAGGATGGGTTCCCTGGTGATCAAATAAGAGAAGGCAGAAATAATATTCCTTTCACAAAACCACAGTCAAAAGGCCCTTGTGCTTCTTAAAAATGGAAAATGTGGATACTTGTCATCTGGAAACCACTGCCTGACAGTGGTTGCAGGATGGTGGCAGGCCATTTGTAGCTTCTTCCATAAGTCCCCTCTAATCTTGCTTCTTCTCCTGTTACTTCTTGAGCAGAATTTGGTCTTGACTGCTGTCAGGATCAAAATTATGAAGCCAAACATTTCTCATGTCAAACCCACCATGCATGTCCAGCCAGTTCTTGTGTGTGGTGCACCCACGTCCTGGATGGGGTGCCCCTTGGGCACACGCATGTTTGATCCCTGCAGGCAGAGCCACCAGCCCGGACTGCTTTGAGCAGTGATTTCTTGCTTTTTCATGTGCGTGGCGTGGCACGGCTGCTTCTGCCTCTCCAGCTCTCTGCTTCTGGGTGGCAGGATTTCACCCCAGGAAAAGCAGCAAAGAAACAAGAGAGGCAGTAAGGCAGGAGAGTGGCAGGAGAGAATTTCTGAGTAACTTTTTCACGGACTACATTTTTATTTGAGATTACACCAATTCCAGTTTTCATAGCAATGCATTTTTCCTTTGACAAGTGCTTATTTAATTCCATATAGTTGTCTAAATAGTTATCACACTGCTAATGTTTCCAGCCAGAAATTATTCTCCAGTGTGCAAGATCCAGACCTTCCAGTAATTTGTGTATGTAAATTCAGATTATTATTATGTTCACATGTAATACTACAGGTAACAAAATGAAAGGGCAGATACAAATTATCTGCATAAAATATTCACATATGGAAACCTAATCTTTCTAGTTTGTAAAAATGTCTGAACATGTAAGATCTATCAATCAATCTCACTTGTACCCATACAACTCAGAAGCGTGTCATATTTATTGTGTGGGTCCTAACATAATCTTCCAGTAGTTCATAAAATACAATCACTGCTAGGAGCTGATCGGAATTCAGAACTGTGTGGTCATTTGGTTACTACTGTGGGTCTAAAATGTGGTTTGTTTTTTTTTCCTGCTATTATTTTTTCTCATTTAACAGTCAACTAAACTATAGTGATCTGGGAATTAGCAGCTGAAGACTGTTCAGCACTGCAGGATGCTTAATGCAATCAGCAAAGTTAATAAAATGTTGGACAGATGCCTTATACCGGGGGAAAAAAGGCGTTGTTCTTATTTGCTCAGGATCAAACAGTTACGTTACCTTGTTTCTGTTAAGAAAGCACTTACTCTTAAAATGGAATGAAATAAAGAACAAAATCAACAATTGATCTGTTATTGGTTGAATTCTACAGTAAGCTTCCCTGTTTTCTACTTCCAGGAGAACAGCTTCAGGAAACAACATGTACCTACTTGCAGAGGGGCTCAGAAACAAAAGGTACACTGAAATGGGCAAAGCCTGAAGAAGATTACTCTGGAATATCTAAGGAACAAGTTGAAGCCAGCTCTGAACCATCTACCTTTAATAACTGGTGGAGGATGGGAAATATAACAGAGGTCAGAGAGCAGTAAGTATACTGTTCCTCCTCCTTTTGACAAAGCTGATCCTTGGAAATCACACACTTACCAACTTAACACCTGGAAAGATGGTAGAAAAACTGGGTCAATGAGAGACAGCTGAAAACTACTGATCTGTAGAACTAGGGGGAGGAGAAGACTCCTGCTGACAGGTCGATGAAGCATAGGAAAAACAAGGATGTTGCCAATAAGGTAAGTGTGCAAGTCTACTTGTATCTTCACTTAAGAGCCCACAAACTGAAGGACTCCTCCATTTAGGGTGAATGCTTTCCTGCATCTGTCCTTGAGGAAAAACTAAACTTAGGTAATTCTCTGAAGTTACTTCTATGATGGTTTTAGAGGAAGATTAGGAAGTCTGAGTGACAGCCTGTAATTATGATGGGTCTTTAAAATAAAAATTGAACATTTAGAGAAAAGACCTTAAGACAGAAATTGCAGAGTCATCCTGCCTATCATCTGGTTCAAGCTGCGTTGTTACAGGTGGTGTTGATTTTGTGTTTCCCTCACCTATATTTATATCCTTCTAAGAAAAGATTCTACTATGGCTGAAGTGAAACTGTAAAAAAGGATAGTTTTAGCTGCTTCATCCCTCTCCTGCCTCCTAAGCCATCTGTGGCAGTGGCATCTGCACTCGGGGAATACACGCAGCTGCCGCTGACACTGCACCTTCCCCATGCCTTTGCTCTCTGGAGATCCCAACTGAATCAAGAACAGAGAGCAGGGATATGAAAAATAGTGGCTGGAAGACACAGCATCACTGATATCTCTGTGACTGCATAGGCTTTCCTGTCTTCTGAGCAGCCGTGGGGGTATTAGAGGGTGAGCAAAACCCCGAAGGGGCCCAGTCGAAGGCAAACCAAGGATGCCCTATGCCATGTGCACCTTGTGAAACACCCTGTCTGCTTGTGGCCCTCGGAAATCTGCAGAGCACTGTTGCAAAGGAAGCAAAAGAAGGAGCACTTTACTGTTCCGGCTGAGGAAAAAAGGCAGAGGTCCTTGTGCAGAGGGCTGGTGTCTGAGCACACAAGTCAGCGTGTCTCTCGGCTGTCTTTAAGCTGGGCCGGCAGAGCCACCACCCCCTGGGGCTGAGCTTGCCTGGCTGGAGGGCTAGTTTGTTCCAGAGGAAAAACCTGCACGGGGACAGGCTGGGAGCGTGGGCTTGAGGCCAGAATTAATGCTGATGTAGCCCCAGTCTCTGGGTAGAGCTACCCCTTTACATAGGTATAAAATGACGGTCAGTCCCCTGGTATCGTCTTGGTACCACAGGTAAATATAAAATGGGAGCATGACGCATTGTTGTGGGCTTGGGCTAAAAAGTTGGTCATTGCTTGAAAGGACTGTAGTCGCTTGCCTTCACTTCCATCAGTTGATGGAAGCTGGTGGCTGAGATCCTGGACTGCACAAGAGGAACAGGCAGGACATGCTGTCTTCTGGAGGTGGGGGATAACACTTCCAGCCTGCATTTTGTGCTAACACACTGGAATGCCCAACCCCTTAGACACTTCCCAGGCTGATGTATGGAGAGAGGCAGGGATGTGCAGGCTGTCTGCTGCTCCCCTCTGCAACCCTGTGCTAGGAGAATGCCTTAATCCTGCTTACATGAAGTATTTACACTCCTCATAGTGCCCAAGTGTCAGCAGGCTGTGTTTCAGCTTTGAGTCATCAGGTGAAAGAAGTCTGGTCTGGGGCCTGTAGTGACTAGAAATCATTACCTTGTGTTGGCTGCTTGTCCTCTGCAAGATGAATTTGTGGGCTTGATCCATTTTTCCTACATACTTTTTAAACGCCCACACATCTGGCTTGTAATAGCGTGTCCTCATTGGCAATTTCTCTAAAGACAAACCAAGTTGGGGAGAACTGGGGTGTTTAAACCAGCTGCAGCTCACCTGGCCGGTTGAGAGCAGGGGTACAGTGAAGGAGCAGCGTGGAGGGGTGCTGGTCCTGCTCACCCAGCCGGGACATCCTCTGTTGCCATCCTAAAGTGGTGCTGTGCTCCTGTTCAATAAGATGGCCCTTCCCCAACATTGGTGTTAACCTTTCATTTGTGCAACTAGGATGTTTGGTCCTCCCTTCCTACAAGCAGCCCAGACATTTTGCTTTCTAAGGACGTGCACTTTAAGTGAAATAAGTGAACAAACGTTGGCCCTTATTTTCACCTGCTGGGAGCCAAAAGCTTCCATTGCAATCACAGGTCTCAGGGGTCCACCGGAGCAGGGTCCCGGGAATGTGGGGGTCCCTCCCGCAGCTGTGGGTGCGCAGGGCAGGACCCGGCCGCCGTTTCGGGGGGAGGCCCCGGCCCTGCGCCGCC
>NW_009646744.1:4955510-5003675 GCF_000708025.1 Charadrius vociferus | reverse complement strand
GGCTGGTCCCTCCTGCCGGGATGGGGTTTGGGGGTGCGCTCCCCGGTCCTGTCGCGACGAGCCGTCCTCGCTGTTAGGAGCCCTGGGCTGGGGGGGGAGGGTTGGGGGTGTGTGTGTGAGGTGTTGCAGTTGGACTCCCAAACATTTGTTCCAGGGTAGGACTTTAGCAATATCAATCTTGGAGTTATTTTCTTTCATTTTCTTTCAGCTGAATTTAATTTAAACTGACTCAGCGGTTGTAAGAAGCTCAGGGAAAAATGTCAGTTTGGGGATTGTTTTCTTTACCTTGGGTTTAAAGATCTCTCTCTGTATATTCGGTAATGATTTCTGTTTGTAAACTAATTTTGTTGTGCTTTATTTACTCCTGGAATTTAATAGTCCTCCAAGACAGACAGGCTTGTTAGAGGCTGAAATAATCAGCTCTGAGGCACAGACAGTGCCTTTGGTTGTAACAGGTGCAATGTGCATATTCTTATGAACAATGAAATGGTTTCAGCATTCAGGTTTATTTGTATGCTCTGCGTTTCTGTGACTCTGAAGAAATTGTCACGCTATGTTATGTCAAAGATGCGCTTACAGCACAAGCGTGTCCATAGTACCTAATTAACAGGACATGGGAGCAGCTGCACAGACCCCGTCAGTGATGGCTTTAATACCCAGGGTATTCCTGGGTGACACAGTATAGCTTGGGGTGTTTTGGTGGCTTGTATGAGGACCGACACTGGGCCCTGATCCCTTAGTGATGCTCTGGCACAGCATGAAACACCAGGAGATGGGGGGGGAAAAACAGAAGTGCAGAGGAGGAACCGTTTGTGTCCAGATTGTATTCTCTAGACTTTGTGGTCCTTTGATACAGTTCTCTGCCCCTGTGTTTTCCAGGTAGGGTGGCAGTGGTGGCACATCTTACGATGCTACTGAAACCTAAAATACTGACGCTTATGTTCCACAGAAGAAATTTCCTGGGCAGGTATTTCATAGATTAAAAGATTGTTATTTTAGTAGCTTCACGGGCTCCTTATTTAAGGCAAAAATCAAGAGGGACACCAATTAACTTAATGGGAGTCATTCTGGAGTTAGAGCTGTAGATCAGAAGGAAATTAGACTGGAATTTAATTATTGCTCTCGAGCAATATAGCGCAAAATGTGTATTCCAGCAGTCCTTACCTGGGTTCAGCTTCTGTTGCGGGATACCTGTGATCTGTGGTGCAGCCAATGGCACCTCCTGCCTGGAGACGTCTACCCTCCTCAGAACTGAAAGATGCACTTTGCTGGTGCTCTGCTTTTAGGGACTCCTTTATTTTGTTAGGGAGTGGACTGTATGAATAGGATGGGGAGGGATGACTGGGTGCATTCATTTGTTACCCTCCAGCTCTTTATAGATTACAAAGAAATGGTAGAGCAAAGGAGGAGTCAAGGCTCTAGCCAGGGGAAGGTGTCTGGCAATGAAGGTCTGTTAGAGCTGTTCTCCTGGGTGATATTAGTGGAGGAACAGAACAAAGCGAAAGCACCAGAGATGTCCAAGATGTCTTAGCTTGTCATCAGAGTGCTCTCAGACTGCATAGACTTGGAGTTATGCTTTGTAGCTTAACTCATCATGAGAAACAGTGCTGCTTCCTCCTGGAAAAAGATGGAAGTCATGGTGGTGTGTTCTGGGGCATTCAGCCCTCACCGGAGGGTTCCCCCGGTGGTGGGGCCTGCCAGCTCATGGTAATGAGTTGCAGTAACAGTGAACTTTGTGTTGTTCTGTAGTACCTACAAACCTTGGGACAGCAAAGTGTCTTGCAAAGGAGGTGGAGAAACAAAACCAGCATTTCTACTGCTGTGTTAACTTCCCTTGGACTTCTTACAACCTCACCCTGCAATGTGATTCCATCCCTCGTGGTTCTTGGTTGACGGCACGTGAAGGTAGGAGTATGCTTCTGCCTCCTCTGAGGCACGGCATTTTGTATAGTTCTAATTCAGCCAACCAAGGAAGATAATTACCTTGTTAACCCTTTGTAAGATGCAACTGATACAGCTCCCTCTGGTTTATTAAGTTAAAAGTGGTATGTACTGTTAAATTACAGCACACCTCACAAAAAGACATTAGTTGAGGAGAAGACGTTTCTATTACACTATCAAGTCAGCTTCACCTAATGATGTTCAGTTGAAAGGATTTAAAGTGTTATTTAATCAAATTTGGGGACAATAACCTTGAAGGATTCCTTAAAAATGCTTAGAAATAATTAGAGGCCTTACTTAGCATCTTGGGCGATTTACGCTGTTGAGAGAATGATTTGTCCTTTTCACATCACTGGCAAAGCGCAATGTTGCTGTGAGTAAGCTGGATAATGTTTACAGATCTGCTGAAGCAATCAAGCTCTGGATGGTGGTCCGTTAATTGCCTGAGGCTTTTCTCGCTGTACATGCTTGTTTTAACAGAGTTTTGAAAATCATCTCTGGAAGCCAGTTATTTGTTCATGCTGCAGATGCTGATCTGGTCAGGGACATGTCCACGCTACAGTCACAGATGTAGTCTGAAGACCTCAGCTCTCCAGGAGTGTGTCTGTGACCATGTGGAGCTCAGCACACCCTGATGCTGCAGGTACCCGCTCTTTGTGCGGAGCTCACCTGTGCAAAAGGAGCGCTTTGTCCTCGCTCCGCTGACTTGATGCACTTGCAGGAAACTGGTCAAGGTGGGACTGGTGCAAAAGCAGAGACTCTGGACACCCTGGCCAGCGAGAGAAGGACACACATTTCCCCAACAGTTAGATGTCCAGATAGCTAAAATGAGAGAGAGCCGTGTGTGCTTAAAATGAACAAGGTTTGAAGGGAGGATCTAAAGGCTTTCGCTTAGCGCTTAAGGTGCTCTCTGATGCAGAGTTGGGGGAAGATGCTTTTGAGGTGCTGCTGATGGCTGCTGCAAGGCACATGGTGTTTGTGAGGCAGTGCCTGCCTGCTGAGGAAGACCTTTTCTCTCACAGCAGGCAGTTAATAAATGAGGGAATTAATAGTAGCAAATGAAGTCATAATCATAAGTTTAAATCTGTGTGATAAGTTCCTTAGTAAACTTTTATTTATTCTTTTTTTTCATTTCCTTGCTGAAGGTCTGCTCTGCCTGTGGAATAGTAGTTCAAATACTCTGGGGTGCTTCTTTCTAATAGCATCCCATTGGTTATGTTAGAAATGTTTTGTTTAAGCAAACTCGCTCCAGGTACTTTTCCCACCTGCAGGTTTCTTCAGGGATGCAGAAGCTTAGCAGGTGTGTAGTGAAGGCCTTTCCTCTGCTGGTCAAATGTTTGCTCATGTCCTAAATATAACTTCTGGGAATTTGCGTTTGTTTTGGAGCTGGGGAACACTTTTCTCTTTTACCCTCTTTATAGATTCAGATGATTTAAGCATATGATTAACATTAAACATGTGAATATTCTCCCCGGACTCATTTTTTGGATCAAAGGCAGAGTGCTCAGTATGTTGAGAGGATGGAGCCCACAACCACTAAATGCAGGGAGATGATCTGCTGTTATGCTTGTCTAAAAAGAGTATACCATATGAGTACTTTAGATTTATGTATGTCTGTGCCCTAAATCCCTCTGCTAACTGCTGTCTTGATGTTCCTTATCTACAAAGTGCTTACAAGCATTAACAAACCTTTGTGATGCTGCGGAGACATGTTGTTATCCCCATTTTCCAGAAGGAGATACTGAGAGTGTTTGGTGATCCACCGAGACCACTGCAGGTTATGGACAAAGCTGGGCACTGAACTAGCAGCCTTTAATTCTCAGCCCAGTACGGTGAGGGCAGCAGCACAGCTTTCTGGCAGTATTTGGTTAAACACAGCCATCTTCCAGGGGATCAGAATGCTCCCCAGACTTCCATCCCAACACAAAGGCTTCTCATATCATCTACTGGACCAAACTCCAATTGAAAATATGGGCTGTCTGCAGGAGTGAGCGCTGGCCTGCTAAGGGAAGGAATCTCAGAGAAAATTTTGTATCTGTCTTGCTGGATGTCGCAAGGAGAGCTGCTGTGTCAAGACTCCTGTAACCTGAATGGTTGCAGCTTAGAGAAAGAGAGATTTATATTTTTTTTTCCATCTTCTTTCCCCTAAGTGCAGCAACTCTTGATTTCTTGCTGATTTAAAAATACTCAAAATGCCTCTACAGAGCAGAAAGCCTGAGTCCGTGCATATAAATATAGACACACTAGGTGTGTGTATGCCTGTGAGCTGGCAAATGAATCAGTTTCTAAATCTGAAGTTTGTGTTGTGTCACTTTTGGCTCTGAGTTGGTTTGTTTGGTTTGGTTTTTTTTCTTCCTGGTTTTATTGTGCTTCGTTTCCTTAAGTTAGAAGAATCTCTCAAAAGAGAACAGGCAAACTTCAAATGAGGAGGAATGTGCCCTGCGCTCGTGCAGGGTGGCGGGGAGGTGACGCTGGTGCCTGCCTCCCTCTGCCCTTTGTCAGTGAGACCTTCCTGGACCCCCGCGGGATGCCAGGGTCCTGGGAAGCTGCAGTGGCCAGGCAAGCTCGTGCTGGATCCCATAACCATGACAAAGGCAAGCTTTTGTGTGTTTTGAAATTTTCCTTTAGGAAACAGGATTCGTCAAAATCCAGTGTTTTGTAATATAAGGCAAGTGACAAATTTGCAACAATTCTCAGGTTCCCCGCAGGACAGCCATCTGGTGTACTTGTGCGTACAAACGTGTGAGGGACAGACAAGCCCTAATTGGGAATTTACTATGTTTATGTGCTTTGTGAATGAACCACAACCATCCTGAGCTTTTGCATGTATATAATGGCATCTTTCCCTCTTTCCTTTTATCCTCCCTAGAGAACCTGTGTTCTTCTGAACTAATGCTCCCTTCCATAAATGACCCAATCAGCCTTCATCACTGCTCGTTAGATCAGAAACTTCATTAGTTAATAGCAGTGCTGTTCTTCCTTTTTGTCCCTACTACAGCTAAGCTCGTGGCATTTACAGACAGACTTGTTAGTCATTAATATTCTTTGTATTCTTCATCTTTGGCTTCAGAAAAGAAGGCCTTTCATCTTTTGCCTTGCTTTGTTTTTTAGAAGAAGCCAAGTTTGACTGGAGGAAAAAAGAACCCAAAAAAACATTTCTCTCCTGCTTTCTTATAAGCTTCCAAGCAGTCTCCCCTGCTGACTTTGTACTTTCACAGTAGACAAACATTGACTTTGTTTCCATAGAATATAGCTGTTTTATTTTTTTTCTTGGTTTACCATTTTGGTTATGCCTCAGTGTCTTGACAGGACAGGATTAATTAGCAGTGATCGTCGATTTTGCTGAAGTTCTCATTCTTTCCACAATTTTCCTATGAGGTTTATTGTACCTGAAATCCAGTTGGTGTAAAGAGAACATAAGCATGTGTCTAAACATAGAGAAATGGTGAAGTGTTTCCCTGGTTTGGAGCCTAGAAGATTACTGCAATTGGTCTGTTGATTCTTGCTTTTTTTCTTTAAAAAAAAATCAAAATTCTGATACTCGGGAATGTGTTTTAGCTCTGCCTAACTGCGATGAAATGTGCACGAGCAAGTAGAATAAATAAAGCATATTCCTCAGTTGGGGAAGGCTTTCTTTTCACCGCTAAATGCTCACTACTTCTAAGTGGTCAAGTCCAGAGCCTTTGCTAATCTGCAATGCCAACTAGAAGAGTTATAGAGGCATTTGATCTCTGTGATCACATGGAGTCTCACAGCTCAATTCCAAAGAACAGGACCAAAAGCAAAAAAACTTCTGGCCTAGGCTATGTGTTTTGGTATAAAAATCACTTGAGGTTTGTCAAATGCTTTTTTTGAATGTGCAAGTAGTTCATATCCATTCTGCTCAGGTTTCCTCACTCCTCGCTCTGATGCAGTGCATATCACAGTGTGATCATTAAGTGTGATTACCACATTTTTGACCTATTTAAAAGTCTCTGGCTGTGAAATTCCAAAGATTCTAATTTAAGCTATAAAACAGATTATTAATGTGTCGTCGCTTACACATTTCATGGCTCATTTCCTGATTACAGCAATTTTGAACGTGTACATATAGTCTGTTCCAATGGATGTGTATAAACATCGTATACCATGTACAGCTTGGTCGTCTGGGCTTGGAGCTCCCGTTCCACAGATCTTTCACAAATCAAAGCAGATAGAAAAGAAAGCCACAAGTGTGAGAAGCTGCAATGTTCCACGTGGGTGTTGGCAGAAGACCTGGTGCTCTCTGCAAGGCTGGAGCTCAGGAGAGGGTAGGAATGAGGATCAAGCAGGGCTATAGGAGTTGGGCAAGTGAAGGGACTTCAGGCAAAGAACATCTTCACACAACCCCTTATTTTCGCTGCAGACTGGAAAAGGTGCCCTCTGAAAGCATCAGGGCTCAGTGGCCATCCCTGGGTTGCTGCCAGGGGACTTCAGCTGCACCGAAGTGGGACGCAGGCAAGGTGCTCTGTGTACTCAGTGGGTCTGTGGAGGACAGACGTGGCTGCTAAGATCATCCAGTCTTTTCCAGCTCTTCATTCCAATCAGTCATCTTGTTCATCGAACTGAAACCGCAACGCTTCCTTATCAGTGTGCACAGAAAGGGGGTTGGGGTTATAGTTACATGGGTCACTTATGATTCGGCCATTAGGATGACACAGTATGAAATAATTCACCAAGGTTACAGGTGGAGCTACAAACAGTGGATCCAATAGAGAAATTCAGTTTGATAGATCAAGAGCATGTGAAAGTGTTGTATAAATTATCCTGTGACCCAGTCACTGCGTGAGGCCTGAATCAACGAGGCACTTCTGTGCACACTTATATTAAGTCTACTCCTGGTGAGGATGTAAAGAAAAGCCTACATCTCACTAAGTTTCGTACGATTAGTTATGTGCTTAAAAGTGCATCTGGAGGTTTCTTCTTGAGCGGGGAGCATGCTTAAAGCTAAGTGCATGGGTGGCTGAGTTTGGTGCCGTGTTCTAGAGGGGCTGACCCTGCAGTCCCAGTGTCCATGGATCTGGCTTTCAGGTCCTTCAGAAAGCAGCATCCCTTGGGTTTAGGTATGAAGCCTTAAAATATTTGTGTTGATTCTCCACTTACAGACTGGGTGTGCTTTTTACTTGAGTAGCAGCTTGTTCCTGCAATCTAACAGCTGGAGCTGCTGCAAATCCAGTGGTTTTAATAGTTGGAGATGTTTGGGGGGTTCCAACACAACCCCCGCTGTTGCCTGGTTGCAGATATAGTGGGGTCCTCTGTGTCTCTGTCAAAGGTCGAGGTGAGGTTCAATACCTATTGGCAGAAAAACGAGGGGAAAAGGAAAAGTGAAAGACAGGTGAAGGAGTTAATTTGGCTTATTGACTTACCCTTTTGGGTCATGGCACATGGTCAGAGTCCTGACCTGACAGAATCAGGTAGTTCTGCGCTGAAGTTGTTTTTGTTTGGGGTTGTTGTTTTGTGGTTTGTTTTGTTTGTTTGTTTTAAATCAGTTTGTCATTTTAATAATGGTTACTGTGTCAATCACATCCAACACAGCCAACTTGGGAAGCAAGCAAGGTTTGGAAGATCATGGCTTGAATGCTCTTTACTTTGTTCTCTTTAAAATATATTGCCATGACAAATTGACATGTATATTAACCATGTAATCTTGCAGATGTTTTAAGTAGTTGAATAATTTGGAGCATGTGAGCAGTTCTTCAGAAGTCAGTAGGCACAGTATCTGAGCCCAGGCATTTGCAGATGAAGGCCATGGGCTGTTAACTATTTAGGGAAGAGACCTTTTCTTACTGTCCTGTCGAGTACTTGGCTGTCAGATTTGGATGTCTGCCTCCACGTGAGATCAGCAGTGATTTTATATGAGTTTGGGATGCAGGATGAAAGCAAGGTGAGATGGGACCCTTCTCTTTCAGGACACAGGGGAGAACTTCAACATAGCTGAACCATTTGTGCCTCGCGCACACTACGTGTGAGAGGTGAGAACCAGGCAACAGGCCATCGTGTCTGTCCCTGCTAAGAAGCAGTGTCCCCTGGCATTTTCTACCCTACTCCCAGGAGAGGACATGGAGGGAGAGGTGCAATTAGTGCTCCCCGTCTCCGAGCACTGCTGGAGGATGAGGTTAGCAGCCTCTCTCACGGCTGCTGCTGTGCCAAGTGCTGGAGGAGAGATTTCTGATCCTCTCAGCCTCCATGGAGGCTGCCAGCACAAGCCTTGTATACTCATTGTGTGCATCAGGGACAGGATTTATGCTTTTGTTCCTGGCGTGTGCTTATGTTAAACAGCATTTCAGATGTTCGGTGTGTATTGTTTTAAAGCACCTATAATACCAACTTTATAAAGGCAGAGTCGCTGTCATTTGATACTCTGTTGCTGGAGATGATGGGGATCCTTTGGATCCTTCTGCCTGCCTCCCAAGTGCGAATTTGGTTGTGAGGCTGGCTGAGCCCCGGTAGAAGATATCATTACATAGTGTACACAGTTGGGAGAGCATCAGCTTGTCATTTGCAGTTGTCTTATTTCTTAATGTGGTGTAGTAAATTATAAATGTACACAAACATCTATGGAGCATTTCATTCATAAGCTGCCAGACTGCTGTGTGCGTTTTGAAATTGCTGTTTGGGGGTTTGTTTTTGTTTCCTAGGATAACTTCATTAACTGATACTGGGCATTTCTTAAAAATAAATAAATTGTATGAAAACCATCTGTCCATTAGTGAATCTTCTAATAAAAACTCGGTCTTTTTTCATTTCATGAAAGACCTTCTGTGCAACAACCTTTTTGTTCTTTATGGTACAGTTATTAGCTGTTATTCGGCCATTTCAGGAAGGTCATTATTTGCAAATTGGTGTGCTGTGGGGCTTGGGAGAGTGTGCCACAGCATCATGTAGGCCAACAGCAATATTTTAGAGTATAGATTGTAAGGAAAATGTGCAAGAAGTTTGTATAAATAGGGACAGTTACGTTTAAGTTCCTCTCTGGGCATTGCTCATGTGCATCTCTCTTCTGGGGTATAGCTGTGCTAACAGCTATCCAGTTTGTGTATTAAAGCGAGTATCTTCCAAAGTGGAACCACAAATGACAGCAGAATTATGATTAAAGGGCAGTCAGTACTGGTGGTGAGCCCAGCATAAAATACAAGTCTGGCTGTGGTTAGGAGAATGCACCCATCTAATAAGCAGCTTAACTTGGTGTATTACTGTGAAATAAAGAAGCATGAAATATGTGATGTGAATAGTAGGCTGGATTTTCCTGTCACTTCGTATTTATGTTCCTGGAGCTGTCCTGGCTTCTCCAGGGTTACTTCTGAGCTACACTCAAGTGAATTAAAGTGAATGAGAGCTGGATTTCCACTTCTCAACAATTTATTTTTTTTAAATTTGGAACCAGCAGCATAATTGAAATTCTCTGTTGTAGCTCTAGATTTGGAGATTTCATATCGGATAAAATGCGGACAGTAACACTAATTGGTCTAAATTTTTTATTTTTCCTGATCAGATGCTGACTGCTACAACTTCATTCAACTCCATTAAAGAAAATAGGTGTTGTTCCTTTCTCATTAATGGGAGTTGGATTGGACTATTAAAGGCCAATTTCAGCAGAGATATTAGCAAATACTAAGGCTTGAGCCACAGCATTTTGCAGTCAATAAATCAGCAATTGCTATCTATACAGTAGCAGGTCTAGTAGGGGTTTGAGTGTCTTTGAGATTGAGAGTGCTTGTCTTGAGTATTGCTTCTTTAAGTTTTCTGAAATCAGTTAAATTGAGATAAATTCAGTCACTTGTTCATGTCCATTGGAGTTGCTCAAAATTTATGTTCTTCACTGAGAATAGACTGTGGCCTGCTGCGCTTGGGCGGGGGAAATTGGGAGCTTTTCCCCATGGGCTATAAATAGCCTGCAGAATGTTTGTATTCTAAAGGAGGTGTTCAACCAACCACTGAAACAGTATTTCCAAACTGCTTTAAATCACTTCCTAATCGTTTCTGTTACGGGTAGCCAGGTTTTACTTTTTGTAGGCTTTTACATGCATGAAGTTTCCTTTTAAGATTGTTGTGTCTCTCTTGCCTCCCCTCCCGGCAGGATTCTTCTCCTTTACAAGCCAAGTCCAAATATCTCGGTGGTATGTTGTGGAAAGAAAAGCCTATTGTATAAGGCTGTGTGTATGCGTGTTTCGGTAAGAAGCACAAGAAATCTGAGGTTCTGTCTTGCACACCTTCTATCTTGATGTTTTGACAAGCCCCATTTAAAAACTCTTATGGCAAGTGATTTTTATGAGCACGTGTGGAGAGGAATGTGCAAAGTGCTTGAGATGGTAGGGACTGGGAAGATGCATGACAACTGCTTTGTGTAAGATGATCTGTGTTGTGAGGAACAAATGGTGCATTGAGATGACAAATGGAGCAGCGGAGGTGCAGCTGGGCTGCATGGGCTGTTCGATAGCGGAGGTACTGCTGAGTGGCTCAATGAGTCTTCTGCAGTGCTAAGAACAATAAAAATGCATTTGCTCTCAGCAGATGAAAGGCTTTCGTATGCTGGTCAATATAAACCATTTCTTTTTAGGTCTGAGCTTTCTTATAAATTAATGATATGATGTAATTCCCCTTGATTTAATTAAATCGGGTTCCTGGGTCTTGGTTTGCCGAGCTTTCTGGTAGGGGATTCATAGCTAGAAGATTTTTAGGCAAATAAATGGCCTCTATATTCCTCTGTGCTGGGTGGGGTGTCTGGTGATAATTAGTGCATTTATCAAGGCGTCCTTCCATGTTAGAGACGGGCTGTTATCCACTTTTGATAGACGGAAACAGAGGGACAGTGAGATTATGGGACTTGTCTAGAGACCTCTGTGTGATGTAGCAGAGCACAAGAGTTAGTTGCTGGCACCTTAAAAGCCAGACCGGTCCCCCGAGTCTTGCATTGCTCTCCCTTTGGGCTATATTGTGCCTTTGCCTTTCCTCGGGAGGGCAAACAAATACAGCACAAATCTGCACTGTTCCCTGCACCAGGCTGCCAAAGGCAGGCAGGGAAGGGGGAGGGTGCTGACCGGTCCCATCACTGCCCTGGGGCGCTTTGTGGTCTGGGGAGCACAGGCCATTATGGGGGGGGGGGGGGGAAGAGATCTTCTCCCCATCTTTCATCATGGAGACCGCAGAAGCTCTCCCTGGGTGCAGACCTTCCTCTGGAGCTTCAAGACAAATCTTAGTCCCTCGTTGCAGAGGCTTGGCAAAGCCAGCGAGTGTGCGCAGGCAAATGGTTTTCCGGCATCTGAATTCCAGCACAGTGAGGAACCCAGTGTTTGTTCCCATCAAGGTACAGTTTGTACACAGCCTGGGGATCCAGGGAGCTTGCACTGATGTCATTTGGAAATTTGCATCTGGACTGAAGGCAAGAGCCAGCCAGGGTGTCCCAGAGGGATGGAGAGAATCAACCCAAAAATTGTTTTGTGAAAACAAACTGTTTCAAAGTAGCGGGTCTTGCTCTTAAACCACCTCCCAGTGGAAGAGTGTTTGGGAGAGCATCACTTGGGTCTTTCACATGGCTCTGGCTGAAGTCCCCACAGTGATTTGGAGCTGAGAAGGCGAATGAGTTTGCCCAACTTCTTTCCCAGTTATTCCAGGTAGCTTCTGGTTTCTACAATGCCAGAGCCATGGATGTGGACACTGCACCTGCCTGGCTGATTCAATGGGAAAACACCCCCTGGCCACGCTTGGGGCTGAAGTCCCAATCAGCAGCGCTAGGCTGGGTTGGGCTGGAGCAGTTGTCCTGCACATGTGATGGCCTCTTCCCCTTCTGCAGCTGCAAAGCAAACGCTGTGGGTCCAAGGCACAGATCAGCGTGCAGTTCCATATATTGGTTTGTGACAGCAGGGAGTGAGGCAGAGGTCCTCCTTTATCAATAGGCCAGCTTTAAAAAACAAAACCTAAAACCTAACAGCTTTTACCTTGGCTTACTCCCTGTTGCAAACAAGCACCATTTGATTCATGAGAGACTGTTTGTAGGTCTCTCTGGGTTCTGTGAATGCTTCAGATAATGAAAAGTATGTTCCTGGTAGAGCAGAAGGTGGCTGCGTTCATGATTAGCAACAGAAGAGATCTTTTTGCAAAGACATGAGCTAATACGAAATGTCTGTAGAAATGCAAACAGTCTTTAGTCTGGAATATTCTAAAACAAATGCAGAATACCAGAAGACACATAAGAAAAGGGGGGGGGGAAGTATTTTGATGAAGAGTCACCTTGGCATGGCCTTCAAAGGGTGTTATAGCTGTCAGCAAGCAAAGCACAAGTGCAAAGACTTGAGGTTTTGATATCTTACCATCTTGGGCTGGGAGTGCTGAAGTGATCCTCGCCATTGGCACTGTGAGGAGCTGGTGCTGGATTCTTGGCTTTCCACATGGTGAGACAACATGTGCTAATATCCCATTGCTCTGATAAGTTTTGGTTTCTCTCGCTTGAGTTTGAACGTGTGTTGGCCTTCCTCAGTAGATCAAGAAGGAATTAATGCCACATTCTACTTAGTTGTTTGTCAACAGCTAAAATCATGACAAAACTACTTCACCCCAATTAGTAAAGCAGCAATTAGAAAGACTTAATTAGACTCAAGACATCCAAAATCTTACTGTTTCCTGGGTCTAGGAATGCTCTAGCAGACCAGAGCACGCAGCTAACTTTGCTTAGTGTTAGCCCTGCACTGACAAGCAGAATCACTCGTTTCCTCATTTAGAAGTATTTGACCTTAAGATATGAAAGTGTATCAAGGAGGTGACTTTTAAATGATGCAAAGTTGGTTTTTCAAGACTCAGTTAATATCTAGATTTTATTTGTATGTATCTTTAGCTCTTTCTTGTTTCTACTAATTACTCTGTCAACTAACAAGTTTAGCAAGACAAGCTTTAAAGATAAACTACAGTAAAGTCTTGTGAAGAACAGAATGTTGTTTTCCTACAACAGGATCAGAGGAATTTGTACCCATGAGTTATGTTTGCAAACCCTGACCCTCCCGCCATTGGTATTTTTTTTCATAAAAACAAAGATGCTGTCAGCACAAGTCACCGTTTCACCAAAAGGGTCGTTTACCTTTCATAAAAAATAATAAAAAGCTGTATAAATATTCTCCATATGCTGCTACTGGATTGTATTAGTGAAATATGTCAGTGTTTGTGGCGTATGCAGCCCCACGTTTTATGACACCACTTGAAAAATGCGAGACATTCATATGAATTATTTGGAAGATGGTGACAGGACTATTTGACATAGCTGTGTCTTAAAGAGAGCATTTTCAAGCATACAGTGCAGAGAGAGAAAGATGCGTGACCAAGCATCGCTAGCGCTGGGATAGCAGACTTCGGCCCATGTGATACTAGAAAGATGACTGTGGGCCTTTCCAGTTTGCTGGATTTGTTTTTCCAGTGTGACCTGTGGGACCGAGTGCTTACAAGAACCGAGCAGATGGCTATCGAGATCTCTTCTGCGTGGCTTCCACAGACTGGAAAGCAGGTTTTTCGACAGCTTATGTAGTATCGGGTCTCTACCATACCTAGCTATTTCCCACCTATGGCTTTACTGAGCTTCTCGGATTATCTGCATGTTGCCAAGACTTCGTGTGGAGCTCAGGAGTAGAAGTGTAGACACAGAAGAATCTGAGAAAGGTTGCCTTTGACCTCTTAAGACACTCAGTCTTTCACCTGACAGTGTTGGCTACAGCAAAGTGAGCCCTTGCACATCTGGTGCCTCACACACCGGAATGGAGCCTCTTGCATTGGTGCCCAGAGCTGGATTTTTCTGAGTCTGAAGAGCAAGAGTGATCGGGGACAAGCTGAGTTTGGATTTGGGTCATGACAGTATGTGGTGGGTGACTGAGGAGAGGGTTACCCCAGCCGCCCTTTCCTCTGAAGCCGTTGTGCTATGCCTTCCCCATCCAATACAACGACAGGGAGGATTGATAGTAAAGAGCAAGGAAGAAGCAGCTTCTGCCTGCGTCTTTTTATGACTATATCTGGTCCCTGAGCCTTCACTGTATTATCTCCTTAAATCTGTGCACCTGACAGTTTTGCTTTAGCAGAGTTTTACTGTGCTAAAGTATTACTGTCCTGGGCCACACTATTACAGTATAACTGTCCTGGGTTGCAAAAGAAAAGCGTGCGCTTGCAAGCCTGCTGCAGGCTCCCTGGGAGGATTTGGAATCATTCTCCCAACCTGCAACTGCCTGCTCCAATTCTCCCTTTTCACGTAACTCTTTTTCGAAGAGCGAACTATTGCAAGGAGAAGTTGCTGTATGCAAATTTGAGATGAAACCTTTCGTCTTTACAACATTGTCTATTTGCATTGCCCAAAAAGCAGTTGCGGTTTCCCAGCTTTGGACTCTGGCTATGGAAGCACCCCGGCTGAGGGCTGGGAGTGTTGATGCATTGCGCAGTGTCTCCAGGTACAGCATTCACAAACCAGCGGGCAATGGGATTGACAAAACCCGTGGGCAGTTGATTTGTACTGCAGGCAGTAGCACAAAGTGGGGGGTCTTTTGGTTAATGAATATTGAACTTCTCCAGTCTAACAGCAAGTCGTATCCTGCTCTGCAAATGAGCATCTTTGTGAGAGGCTGAGCTGCAGGCAGGGGCACTGCTTGTGAGTTCATTAATCCGTGTCTGGGTGATGAGTGTGCTCCAAACAGGGCTCTGCTGGTCACCCAACGCTTGGTGCCATGCAATATAACTGGTTTTTTTTTTATTGTTTGGTTCTGCGTATTTTCCTCTTGAAAGCTAGGAGTCTTCACTCAGTGCTGGATGCTTTTCTCTAGCTGCCAACATTGTATTTTGTACATGACAATATCCTCCTTTGGAAAGAATTGGTGTCATAAATTTGTGCATGCAGCAGTCCCTAAATTCAGCTCTATTTGCGGCAGGAGTTCCAAAGGGCACATATGTCTCACAAACATTGTGACTGTTGCATGAAATGGTAATTGTAATGCATGGAAGATCAGCTTCTGATTTATTTTTATTAGTGCAGATGAAAATTACTATGATGGTTCAAGTAGGGCGTAAAATAAATATCTCTAATCTCATTCCGTGAGGAATATTAACTTCAAATTTTGTATTTCTTTTCTTTCCCAAACCACTGTGAAATGCTTAGTATGTGACTTGAGTGCCGGTTTTATCATGCTTATGTAGGACGGTTTCTCTTTTTCTTTTTTCATGCTCAAAAAAGGAAAAGTGTATTTTCATTTCTGTGGTGTTCTGTGCAACATACAAGTTCCAGTTCCTTTCATGAGGAAAAAGTTTCGGTTTTTAACCAGAGCACACAAATGTGCATTTATCCCAATGGACAAAAGCGCATTAGGAAATGTTTTCCCAGACAGGATACTGAAGGTGACTTCAATTAAAACCCACCCAGACTGAGAAGTCAAATGCTACCAGCGAGAATACCCAGGAAGCCAGGGCATGTGGAAGGGACTATTTCTACTCTTATTTTCCTTTTATCACCTACAGGTAAGAACCAATATGGTCCTGAAGACTTCATAGATATACAAGTAGCTGCTCAGAAGGTTGACTGTAAATTGAGGTTGTGGGGAACACCCAGGTGCTTGAGTCTCCACGTGTTTCCCCAGCTATTTTGGGACAAGCTGTGGGGAGGATAAGCCCTTTGTAGACTTTCAGCCATATCCTGCCTGTGACAGGTTAATCTGCTGCCCATGTCCGCACCTCGGGGTGGCTGACAGCATGAAACCAGGCCTGGAAAAGGAAAGCAGTACTCCTCCCTGCTACCGTTTCAGGGGTGGCATGTTATAGGAGATCAGGGGTATGATGTGTCCCAGCTGCCATAGTGTACCTATCTGCTCTCCTGCTGCTGCTGTACAGTCCTAGTCATTCTATTAGCATGCAAAATTGGTGTTAACTGGTAGCACTGGCCTTGCCAAACAGATCACTAAAGAAAAGGTGATGATTCTCATAGCATGGCTCAGCACTCCTGCTCTGAGCTACCAAAACAGATGTGGGTAAGCGGAGTTGTGAATAGCTAAGTGTTTTCATCCCTAGACAAGTTAGCAAAACCACGGTTATAGGCAAGCCAGGACTTCGTATCTGCGTATGAGAAGATGAATGCACGGTTCTGTGACATGGTCCTGTCTCTGGCTGCTGCTGTAAGAGCATTGGGCAGCAGTGACGTTTCAATGGGGTTAACTGGTAGCCTAAATAGCATTGTGGGAAAATAGTAAAAGAGAATCTTAAAGAATTCAAGTATCGCTTAAAGTATTAATAGAAGATGCACATGTAGGTATGTGCGTGCATGTGTGTAATTGGCAATGCAAAGCCTTTGAATTGGAAATCATTGGTACAGAAATGCAGTTAAGGTTTAGAATGGATTTAGTTCAAACAGCCATAGGAAAAAGTCAGGGTATTAAAGCAGTAAAAAGAGATATTGTAAGGCATTCGCTTATGTATCAATATATTGATTATACTGAGGGTGGAATGTGTGCATAGTTGGGCCTTCTGGTAGGAAAGGGAAATTTAATTTGGGGAATGGGAAAAAATCACTGGAAGTGCTGTAAGAAATGAATATTAATGCTTCTTTCTGAAGGTCTAGAGAAGGTTCTTGTGAGTTTTTCTCTGTTCCAGTAAATTGGGGACTGCCCTCTGTGTGGGAACAGCTATGCACAGTTTAAAGGTGAAGGAACCAGTGTGGTCTAAGACTCCACAGGTATAAGGCAAGGAAGGTCATGATTTGAAAATATTTATAATGGCAAGGAATCTTACACTGCTAAAGTGACACTTCTGCTGTGAATAATTTAGCATAATGAAAGTCAAGAGTTTGGCATCCTGGTGAGTTGACTTTGGCTGTTTGCAGTGAGAGAGCTAAGAGAGGTGTTCCTGAGGAAGTAAGGTTGATGCTTATTATTCCAAAGAATAACTTGAATAGTCTTTCTGTGTTAGTAGCACATAGTCTACTTAAGATTATCAAACGCTGGCCTCAAGAATGGGCACCAAGGGTGCATGGTCAAGATGGTGTCTATCCCAAATGACTTACCTGCCTCAGAGTCCACTGTCTGAATCACTGGTGAGCCTCCCTTCATCTGGGCTGCAAGCCCTGCTGGTGTAAAGCTTTTTGTAGGCAAGGTTTTGGGGGGAATTTGGAGGAGGTGGCTTTGGGAGTGTTACAGGTTGAGCTGGGGAGAGTCCTTATGAACAACACTGGTCTTATGACTGGTCTCTCTTCTGTCGACGTTTAGTGGCACCCCTGCAGTCTCTCAGCGGGTTGAGGGTGTTGGGCCCTGGGGACTGCGATGGAAAGCTGTCACCTCTGCGTCCTCCAGTGTGAAGTGGAAGTACATATTCCATTTGTGGTCTCCACCACTATCTTGCATTCAAGCCATGCACTCACCCACTTGATGATAATGCCCAAGTCCACCGTGGATTTCTGCATAGTGCTAAGGATGCTCACGCTGTCCTGTCCATAC
Source organism: Charadrius vociferus (assembly GCF_000708025.1). Classification (NCBI taxonomy): domain Eukaryota; kingdom Metazoa; phylum Chordata; class Aves; order Charadriiformes; family Charadriidae; genus Charadrius; species Charadrius vociferus. The sequence continues at coordinate 4,986,279 of NW_009646744.1, read as the reverse complement.
CCCACACTGCAGCATGGTGCCCGAATGCTTAAGCTAACTCCAGACAAACCAGCTCATGCTGTAGTTCACTGTTTAAATAAAAGTACATCATGGTCCCTGGGTACTGAGACAGGCTGAGAGATGTGATGTCTGCATGGTATGGTGCAGGGTACAGAGCCAGTTCATGACTTTATACATACACGTGCCCTGAGGGTCTTATATTCATAAGAGGCAGCTCATCCCTCTGTCTCCTGAGCTTTTGTATAAACCAGTAGGCCTAGCTACTGTGTTTTGTTTGCCTACTAGAAGCTTAATCTTTGACTGTACTAATTTCTTTACGAAATATTATTATATTTAAGAGTTACTTGGTGTCCACTTGCAAATACACTGCTTGTATTCCTGGATGAAGATATTCTTGGAATACTTATTTTAGTGTGAACCCTCCAGTGGGCAATCTTTTATTCCAGAGTAACGGGCCTTTGTCCAATTTAACATAATGTACTTTGGAAGTGGAAGTCTGTAGTTTGTTGTGCAGGAAATGCACTCATTTACCAAATCTCATTAATTAACCGGCACCTATTTAAGGGAAGTTTCTTCTCTCTTGCTGTGTTTAAAACATCATCTGTCATGAAAAGTAGCTCTGTAGCTTTTTAGAATTATCTTTGATTTTACAAGCGATTCCTTCGGCGTATTAAAAGTAATTTTTCTGCTACTTCTTGTTGTTAAAAAGGGACCTCAGCTTTGAGAATTACAGTTTAACCTGCTCAGAATTGCGTGGCAGCTCTGTGCTTGCTGTCAGGAAGCTGTTACTGTGCTCAGGACAGTGCATTTCTGCCGTTTGATGTAATATTCTACGTGATGAAAAACTAAAGTAGCTTTTTTTTTTTTTCCTTCCATATGTAGCCCCCACCACTTCTGGGCGGTGCAAAGATTAATCTTCTGCCTGCCAATCTACAGAGCTTTTGCCCAAACCAGAGACACCTAGCAACGCCTGCACTGCACCAACTGTCTCAGACAAAACTCATGGCCTTTCCTCGGCATGCTTTATCGATATAACCATGCAAATGTTTCTCCTCGGCCGCCTCATCTTTGCTCCTTGCCTTGCTTCACTTTGTCATTTCCAGGTCACTTCCCTTGCCTTCGTCAGCATGTTTAGCATTGCTTTGTGAAGGCGCTGCCCTCAGGAGCACCGTCATGCATACTAAATGCACGTCTGGGACCATGGCATGAAGTGGCCCATCCACTCGGGAGCAAGATACAGCCATAGGGAAGAACAGATGAGCAACAGACCTTCTGGAGGTCAGTTCTCTGCAGCCGTACAAGCACCTCCTACTGTCCTCCTGGAGTCAGGGTGCTTGGGTGGCCCTCATACAGGTGGGTGCACTGCTTCTGCCATCCCTGGCTGCTCTAACTTGTCTTCAGTGGTGCTTCAGCCAGCCTATTTTAGTAATGTAATTATTCACATTGAGCGTAATCAATGAGCCACAGAGCAATCTACCGGTGGCTCCAATCAATGGAATTACTCGGAAGGATCAAAATGAGCTTCTTTTTCTGAAAACGATGTTGTCATTCACACAGAAACAAGTTGAAGGAAACCCCATTCTTTATGCAGGGGGTATGCTGTGACTCCAAGTACCCGTTCACGTAAGTCCTTGTCTTGCCGTAATGTAGGAGTAGGGGTCTGTGTACGTTTGGGAAGATGTGGGTCCCAAAGGTGTTTGCCTGCCGAAGAGTAACCTTACCAGAGAGATTATGAATAAAGGGCTGCAGAAAATACTGCAGCTTGCTTTCTCTCTGCTGGCAGTACCAGTACAACGAGTGAAAGATTGTTTCAGTTGGGCTTAGCTGAGTGTCTCTCTAGGACAATGTGGACACAGCTCAGACTGTGATAGCTACCCGAGGAAGGTGGTGGAAGCTTGTGCAATTGTCCAACCGTGAGCTGCTGTGATTGGTACCTGCTGGCATGAGCCTGCTGCCCCCGTGCAAATGGGCCACGTACCTTCGGCGCCTAACCATGAACGCACACTGGGGTGGTGAGTCCTCTTGCCTCTCACATGTGCTCTTCCTTCCACATTACAAAAATATATGGAGGATTTCAGGGAGGGAGGAGGAATTTGGTATGAAAAATGGCATTCATCTGTGCTTGGCAGAACTTTGGCCAAGCTTACAGCTGTACGGAGGAGGCCAAATGTGCACCCTCCATCTGAGTGTGCCTCTCGGCACAGCTGTGGGAACGTATCGCACAGATTGCCAGCCGCATGCTGTGATTTTTATGTGCACATCTCTGCATGCATTGGTTATGTATTATTCTCCAAACCTGCCTCTGTCTGCTGGCTAACCCCCAAAAAACCACAACTTCATCTCCTCTCCCACATGTGCTGGATGCCACTTGCTCACCAGGAGCGTGGCTTGAAGGTTTTAACCTACCAGTGAACTGGTGCCGAAAGGGACAGTCTCTGTCCTCTTCTGCAGTTGTGCATCTCCTTCCTCTCTCTTGCCTTGGGTTTGCAGGTTTCGTGGCTGATGGGAGCGGGCTCCCTGGGCTCATCCTGTGGGCAATGTTCAGCTTTGATAAGGGGCAAAGCAGTCCTTGGAGGGTTTTTTATCTTAGTGTGTTAATTTCCTGCTGCATCAGCAGATTGAACAGACTCATCCCGCTTGTCGCCCAGTTGCTGCCTCTGTTGCAAGGGAAGCAGCAGGTAGTGGTGGGAGAGCAGAATCACACCTTCACACCTCAGATCGTTGCACCAGATTATGTTTAACATCCAACTGCTCTCTTACCTTCTTACCTATTCACTGCTTACCTTGGATGTGTCTGCAGATGGAAACTCCTGAGATTTTGACATGATTATTGTTGGGTTCCGAGTTTCAAAATGCAGCCACAAATAGCTGTTTGGCTTTAGAAGGCTAAAATGTTGTGTGCATGAAGTCATTAATTTATTGTCAGACTCTTATGGTGATCAGGGTAAGGGAAAATCAGATGATGGGATCCAAATACTTCCACGCTTTCAGAGACCTCAGTTCCCAAGTCAGAGATTAGGTCCAAATGTTCATGGTGATCCTTCCCAACATGCCTCATCCCAAAGGGTCTAACAACCCCTTGCCCATTTTTGGGCACTCAGCTCAAGTTCCTGAGTTTAGTTCCTGTCCGTGGGAGTCCTTGCTGCCCTGCAGAGGTAAGGGGGAGGCAGAGCTGGAGGTATTTTGAATTGCCAAAGTCCTCTGTATTTTGTGTATTTGAAATCGAGCTGGGGAGGAAGATTAGCCCTACTCAACGTTGCTGTTATTTTAAGGTATTGTGTTTGGAGGGTTTTTTTCGCTTTATTTTTAATCCTCACAATAGCTATGTGATACAGAAAACCTAGTCCAGGACTCCTGCTGCTCAGAAAAAGTAAAGGGATATTTGAAAAATGTTCATTTGGGTCCAGTTTTTCAACTTAGTTCAGATCTCTGATTTGTGAGCCTGAAATATGTATGAGAAAGCCAAGGTGCACAAGTAACTAATGTCTCCGAGACACCCGGATGTCTTGGAGCATGTCTCTGACGTTGCCTTTTGTCTTGATTTATAAGAATAAGCATGGTAACACTGTGGCATTTGTTGGCAAAACCTAACTTCCTTATGGCAGCCTCTCTGCAGGTTTTAGGCACCAGTTCAGCAAAACACAGAACCATGTGTGCAACCCCATCTCTGCTGTTTGGGATATTTACATGTTTACTTAATTTTGAGCACGAGTAGCATTATTGGTTGTTGCATGTTGAAGCGGACGTTTAAATGATTTACTGACCTGGGGCCTACACGCAGATGTGAATATTAAAAATGAAAATTTAGGCATCCAATTCAGATTGAAGCTGAAATACTTTTTTTCAAGGCAGTCTTGGGGATTTAAACAAACATTTTCCATTAAGATTCATAGAAGATACATGCCTTATTTCCTGTAGACCGCTTTGAAAATCATCAATCGAGTCTTATAGTATGAAGCCCTAAATGCTTGATGTCTTTGCATTGCAGTCTGTGTTCTCAGCTCTGCGGGCCTTGTAATGTCCCCTGGTCACTGCTTTGCATCAGGACTGTAACTGTCCTTATCACACTGTGTTGCCAGCCCCTGTAATTTTATCTTTAGTTTCATGGTACTTAGTTTTATCTTAAAATCACAATTCCTAGTCCTGATTCACAGTGGTACGGTTTCAGTTTCTATTCTTATTTCTACTTAGTGCATGCTGCAGCGGGAGATGGACATTTACAGCCTTTAAATTCGTGAAGGAAATGCTTGAAACACTTGACAGCATTAACCATAAGCGCTTGGAATCCCAGAGGGAATATAAAGTTGATAGACTTGTGCGTGTGTTTTTAAAATCTCGAGGTTTTAACGTAAGTCTCCCGATCGGTGGGAAGCCCATTTCATTGCTGTGGAGCATTTGATGGTGGCGACCCGGCACGTGCAGCCTTACAACCTCCCACATGTGCATCAGCCAGACACGCATGTTGTGAGACTGGATCGGTCCTGCTGTGTTTTAGCATGTACCACAGTTAAACGACTCTCCTCCCTGCCTTTCTGGAAAGGACTTAAAATTGTTCCCAGCTTCTCACTTTTCTTGATGCTCTACCTTCTCTTTAGTGGTGCCCCAGGAGTCCCAGAGAGGTGTAGCAAGTGTCACTTCCATGTGCTATCTGTAGAACTGTGCTGGTTTTTTGGAGGTAAACCCGTGTTTTCCTTCAACTCTGCCTTTTGTGCGTAGGCATTGGTGCTTGAGGCAGAGCATTTCATTAAAGCTTTATGTAAAGCAGGGGCTGGTCTCTGAGGCAGGAGGATAAAGCTGTGCTCCAGAATGCTAATGCGGAGCTGGAGCAGTTTGAGATGTGCATAATGCAGCACCAGTTGGCACGACCCGAGGTTTCATCCAGGGGAGGGAAACTTGCACCATCGTCATCTTTTGCCACCCTGAAACTTTGAGGTTCATTCGCATTTGGGTTTCCAGTGAGGAAAGAGAAACCCCCTGCAGGCAGGCCTTGCCAGGCGCCCTCAGCGAAGGGGGTTTGGCTCCTGGAGCTGAGGTGGCAGTCCGCAGCCTGGTGTGGAGCCTGCCAGTACGCTGAGCTGAAGTTGTTGGGAGAAAACCGCAGCCGTGTGATTTTTTTGTTCTCTCTGCCCTATCCTTCCTCTTGCAGCTTACGTGAGCAGGATGTGGAGGTGAAGTTCAGCTGATGTTTCCTTCACTGAGCTCTCTCTGATATGTTTCAGCCACTGCAGAAGTTATGGAGAATGTGCCTTTTCTCTGTCCCTGGTTCTCCAGTGGTGCCCTGGTAGGGTGATTTGGAATCCAGAGAGTCTGTCATTCATGGAGACACTGTGGAAATCCACAAGCAAGTCTCAGAGCATTGGTGTGGATAGCTTCATCGCATACCTGGTGGGGGCTGAAGTACTGCTGGAAATCTGACTTGTGGAAGGCCAATTGGGTTCAAACAGAGCTGTGAGCAGGGATTGTCCCAGCTCCATCCACAGCAGCTTGTGCAGAGCCCTAACAGCTTCTGCCTGACAGCATTAAGTAGAAATCTAACAGCATATGGAGCTTCCCCTGGGCTTCACAGCTGCACGCAGGAACCCACACGTACTTTTTTGAAATAGTGTTGTTTACTGTTCGTGGCAGGTGCAGCTCCTGTTCCCCACTTTGTGGGCAAAGCTCCTTCCTGTAAGGATGCACCCAAAGCTCCCAGGGACTTGCTATCCTTCAGACATGCATTTATGTATCGCTGAGCTCTTTATTTGAATGTAAAGGCACGACAGGAAATGGGGTTTGTATTCATGGAAATGTAATTATGTATGTTGTGTAAACTGACTAGTAAAAGTAATTCTGGAACGCAAAACAGGACAAGATTTGAATACTTATTAACCAAAACAATGGTGGTTGCTGTGTACCTTAGAATAAACACCTCTCTGTCCTATAGGAGAGGCTGTAAGTGTTGTCCCATCCTGTCCTGTAGCTCTAGCAGCTGGAAATGACCATCCTGCAGACCCAGTGTAGGAGGCTTTGGCAAACGCAGTCTTGAATTCTCTCTGCTCTATGAAGATCCTGCAAGTTACAGGATAAAAGACTGGAACAAGCTTGCCTACGCAGGCAGTACACTTGAGCTAATCTCCTGAAGATAGAATCTGTGTGTTCCTTTGAAGTCATTCATGGAGAGCCAAGATAATGTGGAAATCTCTTGGACTGTCTCCCTCTGCCCGGCAGCTCCAGCTGGGATCAGAGGCCAAACTGCTGCATTGAATGTGTGAGAGGGAAAAGCTGCTGTAGGACTCAGGACATGTGGAGGGTGGTGAGTGGCAAACGGCCTTGTCAAGGGATGAGCAGGGTAAAGTTTGATTTTTTGCAAGCTGAAATATCAGCCAGAGCAGTGTAACAGCATGAGTGTGAAATAGGTTTCCGGGTCGGAGAACCCAAGATAGGTGTGTGTTGCAAATGCCGCTTCTCGTGGTGCGAGCTCCCAGCTTGCATCAGCTGCGCGCAGCAATTGCACTGCTCGTCACTAAGGCATCAGATCCCAGGACTGAATTGGTTTCACTAATTTCACTGTGTACCCAAACTAATAAAGCAGACTGTGACTGTCTCATTTGCAGTTTGTTTTAAGGTAAGTCTTTCCACAAATTGGAAAGTCCAAGTCCCAGTCCTCCTAACATAAGGTAACTGCATGGGGGATGCCAGCCACATGTGTGTATTTTAGCAAGCACACACCTGGAGAAACGCCCAGTGTTTGCCAGAGGCAGGTAATGCCAAACTAATGGCTTTTATAAGAGAAAGTTCTGAAAAAACTTCGAATTATTCTTGTGCAAATCAACTTGGTTGCTATGTGAGTAGAGCTATAGAAAAAGATTGGCCAACGTTGTTATCCTAAGCAAGGAATAATTCTCTAGTTCTCCTAAACTGTGGAATGTGAATTGAAAAAAATCCAAATCTATTTCTGTATTTTGTGGTCTCTGTTTTGGCAGTGCAAGTGACGTAGGACAGCTAAATGTCACTCGGTTTATCTGCTGCATCTTCAGCAATGAGTGCAGGCAGCCATCAACTTCCAGTCACTTTCAGCAGCTCTGCAAACAAGCACTGGAAGTGGCTTTGCTGATGCTACGGACATTGTAGGGTCTAGAAATAACACGTTGGCAGTGATAAGTTGTTTCCCAGCAGCTTTGGAGGACAGTGTATACTTGAAATAAATCTATCAGGTAGGGTTTCAAATTGGCCAGGGCTGTAAGCAACAGTTTATTGACCTTATTTATGATGTTGCACCTAAGAAATGAAATGGAGAAATGTCAAGTGCTTTCAACACCAGCCAGCACAATTTAATGCCCCCTCCCCCTTGCTTGGAATCTCTGTCTTGGCTTCATGCCGGAGGCATATTATTGTAATAAAACACATTCACATTCTAGGTGGTAAATGGAATTTACCTGATAATTAAAACTGCAAATAAAATAAATTCATTCATCATTATCTTCATTCCCAGTGTAGCTTCCATTCCTAGCACTATATATGGTATAAAAATGTGCACCTTGGGCTTTTTAGCTGTTCGTGGCGTAATGACCAAATCCATCTGAGAGAGCCTTGGGAATCTAAGCTGAAGCAAAACCACACAAAAGCTAGATCTGAGCAGTTCCCTTAAATGATGTTTCCACAGCCTCTTCTCCTGTATTTGGACTTTGGCCCGGCCTGAAGCCCATCTTCTTTCCAGACTGCTGGTTGTTACCATTATACAAAGAGAGAACAGCTTCAAGTTCCTCAGCTGAGTAACCATCTGTCTGCCCTCCCACACAGACACCTGAAGATGAGTTAATATTGAGAAGAAAACAAATCATTTAAATAATTTTAAAGCCTTAAATGCATCTTTCTACGATCTGGAAAGTTTCCAGTGTGTTTTTTCATGTGTTAATAGGATAGATACATTCTTAGGGGTAAAGTTTGCTTGTTACATTGAAATTACGATGTTCAGTTTGGTAGAGTTGCTTCATAGTTGTGCAGAGGGTATTCTTCATGCCTTGGCAGTAATACGTGCGCTGAACTTGGCACGTTGGACGCGGGTCACTTGGACATGCACAAATGAGTATTAGTTGGATTCTGTCCTGAGGGCCAGCAGCCCTTCTGCAAACCTGGGGACAGGGAAGATCTGCAGTCTGTTTTGCAAATCGTGTCTCTTTGTGCCGTCTTACTGAGTAAAGCCTTCGTAAGCAGTCACATAATCCGGTACAAGTAGCACAATTGAGCACAGCAATTTCTTTTCAGAGGAGTGCTTCCTAATGTTAGGATAAACTTACACAAAATAGAAAAATTAAAGACAACTTTGAAATAAATCCTGAAATGCAGCTAGAGGGATCTTGGATTAAAAACCTCTTGCGTGCTGCTTTATGAACAAACAACTTCATCCGTGATAGATTGTGCGCCCCAAGCGTACATAACAAGGCAATTAAGAGAAAGCACAGTCAATGGAATAATATTGTGTTATCTTTTTGTTTCACATAAGTCCTGTATCTCCTTTCCACCGCCAGTTTGCTGTAAATTGCACCTTGTCATTAATAGGATTATTGATAACTCTGCCAAACGGAGCTTCTGCCGAATTTACCATTTGCTAAAAATGCCTCCTTCATCATTAAAAAGTGTTACTAATATGCTTTAAGCATAAATCTTGTACAGTGTTAATGCTCTAGGTTACAGCCAGAAGCAAGTAGAGCCCTGTGGATCGCTGAAGCTGGAAGACGGGGACCCATGCCTGCTTTGGGCTGCGGTGTCTCAAGCTGTTGGGATTTTTTTCTAGTCTGTAAACTCTTAAAAGTGAATTTAACCTTTTCCCCTGGGGCAAATTCAGGGCTGAATTCCCCCCTGGGTAGATCAGCTTGTGCCGTGATCAAATACCCACCAGACAACTCATATTTTTCTTGCTTTTGCCCCCTCGCCCCGCTTGTTTGGAAGCGGCAGCTGTGGTGCCAGTGGCCCCAGGTTGGGCTGCTGGTGTTGGCTCTCTGGGGCCCTGCACCTTGGGAGGTGGCACTGTGGATGGTTTGCACTGACCTTAGCCGTAGGGACGTGGTGGTACCCAGGTTCAAAGTCTGATGCCTTCTGGGAAGTCAGCTGAAGGACATGGGTTCACATCCAGCAACAAAAAACTCTTCACTGCCTGCCAGCAAGGCTGTCAGCAATGTGGCTAGCACGTCACACGCTGTCCCTCAGCCTGGACCCAGGAGGGATGACTGCAGGGCACAGGCTCATTTTGGGCTAAAAGATGGCACTGTGGCTGGAGCCTTCTCCGAACCACTTTTCTTTGCTGAATAGCATTGTGTCTCTGAATTTGGGTTCGGTTTCAGCCAGCTGCTTCCTGGCTCTTTGTCATCCTCCCCTGTGCAGTGCCTCATCTTGGTACCTGCAGTATGGCAGTGTGGAGCGATCGGCAGGCGGGGCTGTGTCTTCTCTGCCTTTCGATAGCTTCTCAAATCTTCCCTGCATGTCCCTTCATGTTGTGGTCCAGGAGGTGCTGAGTGGGATAGATAGTGGAGGTGCCATTGCCCATCACTCCGGTTTATTTGGAAGAGCTATGTCGCGGGGTTATCCTGGGCTACTTTGCTCCTGCCAGGCAGTGCTTTATTGTTGACAGGTCTGAAAGCTGCGGAGGGGTCTGGAGGAATGAAAATAGATGATTCTCCCATCTCTGGTGAGACCCAGAGATCATCCGTCACTGCTTTTGTCAGTTCCACCTCCAGCTTGAATCCGGACTGTTGTCTAGAGCATCAGACACATTTAAATGATTGCTGCTGTTCCTTGTGTGCCCAGTCTCTGTGCAGTATACTCCAGTGCTCTGTCCAGCTCACACTTAAATAACACAAAGGAATTTAATCCTATCTGTGAGACATGATTTATTGTTATTTGATGGAGCCGTGTGGTATCAATCTGGAGTTGTAACAAGGCACGAACAGACTTGCCTTGGTACCCTCCTGACGTTTCAGCACAGTAGCCAAATTCAGGCTGAGCAAGGAATTTTCATTAGCATCACGGTAATGTTCAGATGTCTTGGAAGTCTGGGGCCTGCACTGAGTTAGAGCAGTGACCGCTACGCGTTCTTGCAGCCCCTTCTCTAGCTCATGTAAAGCAGTGATTTGAGACAGCCTGCCCAGTCATTTAGAAGATAATCGTTCTTTCAAAGCAGCAGTTTGTCAGACTGTAATTTTAAAATTACATTGTGTTTTGCTAGGACTTGGCAGAACTTCTCCTAGGCCTAGACTTTTAAAATAGTAGCCCCCAAAAGCTTGTTCCTGCTGCAATTAAAAACAAAAACAAAAAGAAGAAGGAAGAGCAATTTGAAATGAACTGTTTGGGAGGATTTATTTATTTTTTTTTTTTTTAAGAGAACGCTGTCTGAAACTCATGCGTTTGAAGATGTATTCCCACGCTGAGTCACATCCAAGGTTCATACAGAGAAGCCTGGCTGGCTGGCGTTTTAGAGGTCGATATTTGTTGACTGCTTTAGAGATGTTGCCAGCGCACAGCAGCAGTGTCTCGCAGAGGAGGGCTGCAAGCATGCCCTAAGATAAATTGATTCAAAAGGTAGGCACTACCTCTTTGCTGCTTTAATTTTCTTCCCCCTGGGTTTGCTGTGCTGGTATGATTACAACAGATGCTGGGCTGGGGTTGCCATCTTCCGCTGGGTGACAAGGACAAATATTTTTGCTTTCAGAGAGACTGAAGGTTTCTCTATTGTGTGTCTCTGCTGTCCAGGGAGCACGTAACTTCATGTCACCCGTGACAAACACAGCATTAGAAATAACCCTGCTATGGGTTAAGAGCCTCCATCTTGAGGTTATGTGGCTGTTATGCTACTAAATGTCACTTTAACTTACAGAGTCTCGCTCTGGCCTTATTTCTCAGTGCTGCGGTTGGTGAGCATGTGGTTTTGTTACTGCTACTCATGGAGTGCATCGCTCAGCGCGAGTAGAGACACCCATCTGAAATCATAATGTACAACAACATTAAGCCCCATTAGTTAAGAGTTGGACCAGTTACAAACGAGGGTAAAATGCACACTCCATTACTGCATCTGTCTCTTCTCTGTGTGTGTTTAATTTTCTGAACAAAGGGTGGGGAATTAAGAGACACCTCTTTGATACATTTGCTGCTGTTTTGAGCCAGCCCAGATCTGGGAGAGCAATTGTATTTTCATCAGCCCTGTGAGTCATCACAAAAACCGCCAGCTCAGGTTTGATCGCCGAGTTTGTATTGTTGCTGATGTGCGAGACATGAAGTAGAAAGAACACAATGTGGTATTTAGCTGCAAGACTGAGCTCAAGATGCTGACAATTTCAAAAAGCTCAGGTTTGGCTTTGCATGCCACACAAATTTACTGTAGGAAGAACACGTTTGCCACACAATGATGTCATTTTCATAGAGTCACTTTACAGATAGTGCCCACAGCTCAGCAGAAGTCTTGGTCTGAACATAAAGACCTCTTCGGAATTCTTCTAAGTCTCCTAGTTGGAAGAAAGCCAGTACTGATGTGATAGCGAACTGCGTGCAGATAGTGAAACTACTCATCCAGTAAAATTCCTGCCTGAGCTCACTTGCAAATCAAAACTATCATTGAACTGCCTAGAGGAGGTGAAAATTATCAAAGATTTGCGGATGTGAGAGAGAGAGAAAAAAAAATAAAATCTTAGGATTCTAGAGAGAATGGAGACATGGTGCTGGAACAAAACTATTCCTTGTGGGAGGATTGTTTGGAAATTGGAAGCTCCTCGAGGCTTTTGTAGGAAAGGGCATTGAATAATGACAGACTGAGCTCTGGAATAACCTCTTGACTCCGGCTTCTTATGGTGTGCCGTGTGGCAGTGAAGAAGAATGAAAAGCTGATGTAACATGAAAAAGGGATATTTTAAAAGTAGAGCATTTGGGAATTTCAGAATTGATTTCCCACTGAGAAGTGACTCGGCTGGTAACATGGACTACAGTCCTGAAAAATGTTGGTGAATTGTACTGTGTATAAGATGGAACTTTTCTCTCCCCAGGTAATGAACGTGGTAGCCATCTAAATACTCACTATGTTAATAAAAATTAAAAACAAGAAAGCAATTGTATATCTATGAATGATGGACACACTTGAAAATGCCCTGGACAATAAAGAATAATATTGGTCATTAGCATGGTAAAAGAGACATAACGGGCTAAATAACTTAATTTCCCACACATTTCTGGATTTGGCCAACACGAAAGATTTCACTGAAATGATCGCAAAACAGACTGAGATAGTCTTGGCCAATAATCCTCCTTTTTAACAAAACAGATTCTAATAATAAAATCCTGTTGTTCATCGCTTAGCCCAATGAAAGGCTTTTAGTAGTACTTCCTTTTCATACTGTTTAATGGGCTGCAGCGATATTGCCAACCAGTCCAGAGCAGGAAAGGAAGGAGAGTTTTGTGCTGGCCTTGGCAGGAGGGTCAGGGCACAGATCTGGCTGAAGTGTGGTGGCAGCGCAGGGGATTATTAAATGCGCAGAATGGAAGCGAATTGGGGTATTGCTGTGAAGAAGGGGGATCTTCACAGATATCTTCTAAATAGAGGTAATACTTGAACAAAATGCTTATTAGTATGGGAGGAATTTAGATATGGGTGAACTCCTCATATTTCCCAAAAGGGCTCCTATGCCAGTATTGACAGGGACTCTTGGTCCTGCTGGGGTACAGGGAGGTCTTCAGGTGAGGTGACACAGCTGCAGACACACGCTGCTTGTGGTGTTTGGAGGGTACGTAAATGACCGTTACAGCTGTGCTTTTGGACACTGCAGCTTCTCTGTGGTTTGAGCTGCTGAAACTCTTTGAAGAACTTAAATATGCAGAGCTCTGTCTAAAGCTGAATTACATCTTGTCCTGTTCTTGTGGCGTAACGTGGTGGTTTTGAGCAATGCGAGTTGTTGGGCTGTTGGTTTTTTTTTTCACAGACCATTAAAAAGCACCCAATTCAACCATGTTGTTTTAAAGCTTGAGTATTTTAAGCAGGGATCCTTGAAATCCATAAAAAACCAGCTTGTTTCTCTGAGTCCCAGGCTTGTCTGCTGAAAACACTGTAAATGTCATATGAAGCGATTTGACTGTACAGGCTGCCCAAAACAGACATATTGATGTTATTTAGCCTTCACTTGCCAAGTTGAGCGTTAGGATTGTGTTTTCACATGCGAAGAAGCTATCAGCTTTACAGATAGCCATATTTTCATAAGCTGCATTTGGCTGTCACACCTTCTCCTGTAGTCTCTTGATATGCAAACAAGTCTGAGTTATATATGCTCCTGGCCTATAAACTGATATCCCTGAAGAGTTCCTGATTATCCTTCCATTAACTTTTACTCTACCCTCTCTCCCTCGGGGACGTAGCAAGTAGTCTTTCCTTCATCATGGGTTTCCAGCTGGTTACCTGCCCAGTTCCCTCCTAAATGGATTCTCTCGGTAGTTTTGTGTGTCACTAAGGAAATACCGACTGTGAAATTTCAGCGCCATCTGAAAGTACAGCAGGGATGGCTGAAATGGGGATTTGAAAATCTGAAAAGCAGGGAAGGCATCCTGGATCTTAAAGTGCCATCCCAGAGAACAGGATAACCATATACCACATCTAAAACGTCGTGTCGTAATGCATCAGGAGAAGGGGCATCGCTGTTTCTATATGGTGTTTCAGTTTCTCAGCCATACTGCTGAAAACTTTGCTGAAGACTTGTGTGACTCTCTGCCATTCTTATATTTTCTGGTCTGGTTAGGATTGTTTACACACTGACATTCAAACCCATGCCTTCATTGCATTGAACGCATTCCTCATTTCCACAGTTTCTTTCCTATATGGAGGGCAGATCATTTCTTAGTCAGGTTTTCATACGCTGCGTCCATCGTGGCTGCAGCTGAGGACATTCCAGCAAAGCATTTAGCACAGAAATCTTCGTCTACCCTGTGTCTATCTTTCTGCAAACTCCTGTGACAGCAAATGTTTGTGTGAGTGCAGCCTGAGTCGTATTCCCAAAGACTGAGTCCATGCAGGGTGTTTTGCACTGGGAACCCATCCGTGCAAATTTTGGACACACTGCCGATACCTTGACCACTATTCTCTATGATTATTTAAATTCTATGTAGTAGTAAAGTAGCCTTTGAGGCCTCTCTCTCCCATCACATATTCCTACTTGTTTTATATCCATTCGACAATGGACTGTATGTTTCCTCTAGTTATTACCTTAAATTGAGCATAAACCAGTGTTTGTTCATTCCCATCGATATTCTTTGTTTGAAACAGGTTGCTGGCTCAGCTCCTTTAAAATTATTCAAACTGAAATTACTATTTAGCTGAATAAACGTTTCAAGACAAGTTGCACATTTCTGCTTTTGGTACTAGCACTCCTAGATAATTTGCAAATACCAGAGACTGAATTTTTAAAGGTGATATCTAACCTTGTTGCTGTAAATATTTATGTGAGAAATCGGTTATATCTGGGGAGCAGAGGTGACTCCCCTTACCCATGTGATGCAGAAGCATAGTTCTGGAATAGTCACACTGATTTCAAAGGCTTGTTGAGTTTGTGGCCACCGAACAGGAATGAGATGGTTAGAATTTGGCCCCAGCTATGTCGCGGTGCCAGACCTAATTTAGGCATGTGATTTCATCCAATTTCCCATGTGGAGTGGAAAGTCAAGGGTTTTCTTCAATTGCATGTATAAATCTATGGGCTTGAGAGATTACAGGTGACGTTAGACTCTTCCTTTTGCAAATCCTACATATTTGCATAGCTGTACATGCATAATTTTACCAGAAATTCCCCTATAGTGTTTAAAGTCCTGATGTGTATGTCTCTGTGCAGGTCTGGAGTCTTTGAAGATTAAGTAAGGGTGAGACATTTAGCCACAGGGTAACAACTCTGGTGTACATTCAAATTTTGTATTAGGCAGTTTGTTATATTATTAAAATAGTACAATTTCACAACAATGGTAGCTGCTGCTTTAAAAACCTCACTGTTGCTCAAGCGTTATGCAAAATGAATGAATGAATATAGCTTTTTATGCTGGGACCTATCCGTAGACAAAACTTGGGATTTTCACTGTGTCCCTGTATAGCATATCCTGCTTCAAACGCTACGGAGGAGTGAGCGTGTCCCGATGTGGGCTGCCTATATGCTAAGAAAGCTGCTACCCTGCAGCCGGAGGATGGGGGGAAGAAAAACCATGTGTGGTGTTTGTGGCTTCTCAGAGCTCCAAAATAATGAGTTAAAAAAGCTCTGTGTTTTCTGACAGGTCACATATCTTTCTGATCTATAGGATTTGCACCCTTGACACCATCTTTTGAGGAGCACTTCCAAAAAGTATGGAATGAATGTAGATTATGTGGGAAATATCTCGGTAGCGTGCTCACACAGCTCGAGTCAGCACAGTCTCCCACTGTTAACTGAACATGGCCTTTATGGAAATTGGCTTTGTAACCCACATTTCAACTGCTGAAGAGTTATGAGGTCAGCAAGTGCAGTTCAGAATTTAGCTCATTTTGTGTATATCTTGGACTGTATTCACCCCTGGGTTTTATACCACAAAAATCAGTGGAATGATGCCAAGAAAAAAATTCATCCCCTAATATTTAAAGTCAGCTCCTCCAATACATGTGTATTCCACTGAGCTCCCTACCATAGCTCTAGGAACGCTTCTGCTTGCTGGTTCCTGAAGGACATAATTTTTATATGGGCACTGAGAATAACTAACAATAGCAGATTTTGGATGGATATTAAATCTCATGTTTCAGGGTGTGAACTAGTCTCTAACTACTCGATAGCAGAAAGAGACCACTGTAGTGCGCAGACGGTTGTATTTCTGCTCTCTGCAGTCCTCTTACCCCTTTCTACGATGCATCTGATGGTGGCCAGCATGAGAGGGAAGCGGGGGAGCTGGATGGACCGCAGGCCGTTCGGCACAGGTGATTCCCACGTTTCTCCGAGAGCAGATTCTTGATCCCGAACCCAGAGCATCACATCGCTGGTGCTTTGATAGGAAGCAAAGAACTAATGTCTGCAGTCCCTTTTAATGACAGACTTGCAGCAGTGATCACAGAAGTGTCTCGCAGAGTTAATTTCAGCTAATGAGCAATTAGTCAGCTCGTTGGTGACTCCCCCCTGCTCCTTGCCTGCTGGGGAAGAAGAGGTGGTCGGGGCTGAGCATGGTGCTGCCCTGGGGCATGGGAGCCCAGCAGGACCCGCCTGAGCCCAGCACTCTCACCGGCATTGGTGCTCGGGCTGCAGCTGAAATTTCCTTTTTCTGAAGTTGAGGGATTTATTTCCCAGCTACAGACTTGCTGTGTTATCCTAAATGTCAGCAGAGTGTCGTCTTTTTTCTTTTTTTTTTTTTTAAATCCTTAATGCAGCCAGAGAAAATCTGTCAGTGGAAGACTCCTTGCCTGCCCAAATGAAGGTTGAACTTGCGTGGGCTGAGCGTATTCCAGTGTGAATGTGTTTTAACGTGGGGACAGCTACAGATGATGTTGCTGCTTTCTCGCCTCGTGTGAGAAGCGCAGGGCTGGCGAGCGCTTCGGTGCCGGCACGTACCCGGCCGCCTCGGGTCACGCCGTGGTAGCGGGTGGTGGGACTGGGAGCAGGCGCAGATGGTGCTCCAGAAGGGGAAATCCAGAAGCTCACGAGCTCGTTTCTTTTAGGGAGACGTGTCCATATGCCATCCATAGAGCACAAGAGCCTGCTTGTCAGTCTGGAGCACTCCAGGCGTGCTAGGGTGAAATAATCCAAATCTATAGCCAAGACTGCAACCTGATGCTGGCTGCACTGGTGCAGCCCCTGTGCTCTGTCTGTCTTCCCCGGTAGGCAGTGAAGTCCTTTGTTTGAGTGTCATCATCGGTGCCTCTCCAGCCCAGGGCTGAAGGGATATTTGGGAGGAGTTAGCTAGGAAGCCTGCATGGATAGATTCATCACTGACGGGTCAGCTCTGACGTCTGTTTTCCTGTCCACAATCCTGGGCACAGCTCTTGAAGCCGAGTTGAGGGTAGGGGATGTGAGCACCATCAATCGGGTGCTTGGTTGTCTGTCCCCTCGGCTGGGCAAGGCACACCGAAGCACAGAGGTGCTCACCACAAAGGATGCATTGTGGCTGGACGCAATTCTCAGGGATGCCTGCAGACCGTGGCAATTAGGAGCAAAAATCAGAGACATTTGGGCTAAACTGGTAACCGAGCATTGCTCAAACGCCGTGTGATTAACAGTGGTGATAAATTGATGCTGGTGACAGTCAGAGCTTATACTGCTCTTCTGAAGGCATTGATGCTTTCCAAGATAAAGATTAGACCCTCTTCCATTTTATATTTTAGTGAATTTGAGAAGGAAAAAAAGTCAAATGAAATGTTGTCCCACCCAAACTGGAGCAGTGGTAAGCAAGTTACTTGAGTTGCTGTATTTACATATTGGGGGGGGTGTGCACACTTATATAAAAATGTGTGTCCCTCTATATAGCTGTGTATATATGTGTAACACCCAAAATACATCATTATGCATTCATATTTGCATGTGGAGTCTGTCTGAGTATGTATGTTTATGTATAAAAATTTGATTTATAGGTTTTTAAACCTCCCTGACAGACTCCAGGAGACCAATTTCCAAATGTATGCCAAGATTTTTGACTAAGAGACAGGTAGCAGTAGGTGCTAATAAATGAAAGAACTGCAAGTGAAATGTTGTGACATGCACCTCTCTGAACAACCTGCGGAGCGCTGGCAGAATCATCAAACCGAGCTGAGAGTAATCAGCAGGGACTGATAAAGCTGCTCTTGTAATTATTTGTTTGATATACAGCTTTCCTTCTTCCTTCTGCATAATAGCAGAATTGCTTTGCTTAGTGTGGGAGGGTTTTTTATTCCTGTCAGGGCTTGTTCTCACCGAGATGTCATGAGAGGAGGACTGAGGTCTGCATTTTTGTTTTATTTACGGGCTTTCCATTGTAATTCTGACAGCATGCGGTGGAGACAGCATTCATTGAGATGGGGAGAGGCGTCCTTGCTCATGCAAACCTGTCGGTGTTGCAGGGGCCAGACTCTGCCGTGCTGCTTTTAAGCTACTCTGATTCCTCCAGGTTGGGCCTGGAAGAAGCTGTTCCTTGAGAGGAGGTGGCTGCTGAGGTCTGGAGGCAGTCGCGGTGTCATGCCCATGTATTTAGATATTAAATAAAATTCCCACAGCACCCTTCTCCTTTATAAGTGTGAGTTTGATGATGCCACAGCCCAGACTACTCTACAAAACCGCAGAGCCCTTCAGATTGACAACTGTTAGTTATCCTTAAATAACTTCCTCTCCTCACCACTTCTACTGCCTAAGCAAGAAAATCCAAGCGTTGACTGATTTCCAGGCAGTCACAGTGGTGGCCCGCCAGCGACGACTCAACTGAGCCAAAAGGCTCCTGTTGATGTCAGTGGTTTCTGGGAACACTGCCTGCATGGTTTTGTTCCGGGATTTCCCTCTCCGTCCATGCCTGGTTGAGCTCTGGCTTCACTCGGGGCAAATTTTGCAATTCTGTGTTTAACAAAAGGTACAGTAATTCATTCCCACTCTAAGCACTCATTTTCCTTGTTCTGTTTATGTTCTATTTATCCTTTCCTTCAGGAAAAGGAAATTCTTCTTTTCCTGAAGGAAAGAAAAAGGATAATTTTTTCTGTAAAAAAAAAAAAAAAAGAAAGAAAAAAAATCCTATACACCAGAATATTTTTTATACTGTCTAAGGGTTTTACCAGCAACTCAGGAGGAAGGGGGAGGCGTAAGGGGAGAGAGGCACATTAGAGCAGAAAATAGATTTCCTAGTCTAAAATGAGAGAAATCCAGACTGCTGCCTTTAGCATACATTTGAATACTGTCAAGAGCATCTGGAATATATTGGTAGGCGTTCTCCTCCTAATATTACTAAAAAAATCTGGTAATGATAAGGCACAGATATGCCACCGGCCCTGTACTTCACATGCACACGCAATATTGGGAAAGTGTCCGAGACATTAGAGGCTGCGTTCAGTCTCATGCCAGGGTCAGTGCCAACTCACTCTTCCTCAGGAGAAATACTTCAGACTTGAACCAGATTAATGAAAAGAGAAATTGTTCTGAGACTAAGAAAAAAAAGCTTTACACCCATTGCAGTTTTATGGGGGGTTGTTCCTGAGCGATTACAGTGTGTCCTTTCAGTGCTTTCTAATTCCAGGCAATGATGGCATTTTAAGATAAATAACGTGTTCGCGGCCCTGCTTGTTATTGAAGGGCTTTTAATATTGCTGATGTTACATGAAAAAGAAAGTTATTAAAAAAATGTGGCACTAACAAATTGAAGCCCCCAGGGAACTGTTGCCTGAATGGGATTTTGATTGGAGTTCAATTTAATTGGCCATAAATCTTCTCATTTCTGATTTACGTTCTACTTCAGACCAGTCTACCAAATTCATGATAATCAGGTTTTCATTTTTCTCTATTGAAGAAAATACTCTGACATGAGCATAAACAGAAATATTCCTTCAGCAAGGTGACCTTGTTCTTGCTTGCATCGTGCTGGTAATTGATTTAATGCCTCCTTACCAATAAATTGGGTCTCTTTCTGAGGCATGTCCATCAGATTTTGAGGTAATTGGTTAGCGTGGTTGTTTTTTCACTGTAGTATTTTGACTGCAAGATATTTCTTATAAGCCTCTAGTACAAGAGTCGCTGTGATCATTCTCACTGACATGATGGAAAAAATTCAGCGGGTAGATGTACGCATGCCTCTCCCGTTGGCTGGCTTTGAATGCAGCTATGTGCATATCTCGGAGAATAAAAGCTCTTGTTCTAGCCCGGAGTAAATATGCGAGATGCAAAGCCCAGTGATTTCTGTGGGGTTCGAGTCGAATTTTTTTCTTGTCACATTGCCATGTCTTCAGGGGAATGAAGTTACGTTGCAGGCGCCGCTCGCACGGGGCCCTTCTGGTTTGGAGGTTTGCTGCAAAGGAGGAAGCCGGGATTGTTTTAGTGCCTGCCATGAGTGGTAGTCTTTGCTCCATGAGTTGTCTAAGTGTTAGCAGGGAGAGAGGATGGAGACTGAGAGCTTCTCTGCATGTTCAGGTCACTCCTGGGGCGATGTAAATGCTGGTTTGGAGGTGGTGGGCCCGGTTTCTGGGCTCAATTTTTGGAATTACTCTTTTGGATTCAAACGCTTTTTCACAGGGAAGTTGGAAGCCCATCAAGAATTACTTAGTGTGTGAGTTTGTAGCTGCTTTTTACAGCAGAGGTCACTTTGTTTTGGGGTTTTCCTTGAAAAACTGGATGAAGAGAGTTTGTGCTTTAGGTGTTTCCCCAGTGCCCCCTGGGAGCTGCAGCTCTGTTGCTCTCGTAGCCTGTTCTGCCCAGGTCAGAGCTTCCCAGTGCATCCCTCTCCCCACCTTGTGCCGAGGGCTGGGGCTTCACTGTGCCACCAGGGTGGGCAGCAGCTCTCACCCAAACTTCAGGCTCCAGCAACTCCCAGGACAGATCAGAGCGCTTCAGTTAGGGCCAAACCAGGTGTAGAGTGGAATTTCGTCAGTCCCAAAAGAAATTTTACAGGAGAAAAAGAAAAAAGTTTTCCAGGCACCCCGAGGCTCCCATCCCACATCCCTCCCCTGCTCTGGGAGTGCTGTGCACTCTACACATTGTAGAGCTGTGCTCTCACTCTCCGCTGCTCTGCTCTCCTTCCCCTTACTTTACCCAAGGTTGCTTTTTGCAATCGCTGGTTTAGATTTGTCAAGAGTTTTCCTTCTCCTCCTGATCTGCAACACCCAAAGGAGGCTTCACACGGGAGACTGTGGGGGAGAATTCTTTAGGGAGGTGATTTGGGAGGGGAGATGAGTAAGAGATGAGAACCAGGTGGGATCAAAGGAAATAGAATTGTCATCTAATTCTGATTAGATACCCAAACCCCTTACATTCCCTTGCTGCTCTTGCAATCTTATTTGTGTGAATCTCAGTAAAGTGCCTCAGCTGCTGCAAGGAATGGATAGGAAAGGGGAGGGAAACAGCCCGCATTGAGATGTAATCATTGTTATGAAGTTGGAGAATATTGCAGTTAAGTGTTTTTCCCCACCTTTCCCGTCCTGCAGTGCTTTCCCCCTGTGATTCTTTTGTGTTTCTAAGTTGTGTAGCTTCATTGTATTGCTCATTTCACCATTTCCAACAGTATTGGGATTGACAGGTTGAGTTTTCTGCAATCTCACAACTTCATGGAGTGTAAATTGAATGTTTTATGGCCTGTTGAAAAGGTGAAAAGAAAGTTACATCTGCTACCAGTTTCCTAATTACAACAACATCAAATACATTATGAGTTTGTTAATGCCAGGTACTCTTGCTGAAAAAAACATTTATAACCATGGCCTTGGCAACTGGAAGCAATTACTTTGCAGTGGTTTTCCTTTTGTTTTCTGAAACATTAGAATTCTTTCCCTCCTCTTTCCTCTGCTTCCTATCCTACAAAAGAAATAGAGAAAAATCAGAATTTTAAGTCATTGTGATTATCTTCTGAAGTCTTATTTCTTTGCAAATAAGAATAGCTGGAAAGTCGCTGAAAGTAATGGAAAGAAAAATGAGCGTCTGTTACCAAAGTTTTTGCTGAGCCCACTGGTATTGAAGGCTTATATGATAGCGGTGGGCAGGTACCAAGGCAGATGAGACCCGACTGTGCCTTGTGCTGTCCTGGCCGAGAGCACAGAGCAGGGTTTGTTCCCCAGGGGACAGGGTAGAAAGCAAGTCCTTTATGGGGAACAGCCGAAGGACTCACACCGTATCTTGACCCACAGGGATCACGTGACAGAGATGAGAAGCATCACTGATAAAAGTGTCTTCGTGCCAAATAATGCAGCTACGAACAGCGAAATCCTTCTGGGCTCTATTTGCGTGTTCAGGCTGTCTGTGAAGTTGTCAATGAGGAGGGTTCGAAACTCGCCTTCACTGTGTAGCCTGCTCCACAGCACAGTTGTTCCTGCTCCTTCGGTCATTACGTACTTGAGTCTCAGTTTGGGAGTCAAAGTCTTTTCCAAGCTACCGAGACGGTAACTCTGGGTATAGCTTGGACCCCAAAGCCCAATGAATAGGACTAGGAGTTGGTTCTTCTCCCGTCTGTGGCATTAAGTGGATCACCTTTGGCTTCAGTTTCCTATCATGCTGTTTGCCCATCACAGTAGTGACTTGGGAGGGCAGGATTCACCTGTATGTGAATTAGAAGAAACAGG
Organism: Charadrius vociferus; assembly: GCF_000708025.1. Lineage (NCBI taxonomy): Eukaryota > Metazoa > Chordata > Aves > Charadriiformes > Charadriidae > Charadrius > Charadrius vociferus. The sequence goes on along the minus strand of NW_009646744.1, from coordinate 4,964,063 downwards.
GCCTTGGTTTTGGTGGTATTGCAACCAAATATTGAAGGAGATTGAAGGCTGCTCTGAGCTGCAGCCCTGTGGAGTCCATTAGATCGTTTGGGCCAACATCCATCCAGAGAATATACTCGTTGCTTGTGATTCTTGCTCTTTTCCTGCTATTTCATCCCTTAGTTCCTGATGCCTTTGGAGCAGAGCAAAGCCCTTCTGTAGTCACATAGAGAGATTAGTGATGGTTGGATAATAGGTTTGGTTACTAAAACTGGCCAAGAATTCTCCCAAGATGTTTTTCCAAAATGTTTTAGTGTGAACCATCTTCACTTCCTTGAACTCTGGTTTTGGTGAAAGTAATAAAGACTTTTGCAGGATTGAGATGGGGTAGAATAGGAGATATCTCCCACCTCTATTTCCAAATGGGAGTAAGAACCAGTCCAGCTCACTCTAGATTACGTATATTTGTTCAAGTCTGTGCCTTGCCAAATTATGCTTGACCTTGAGTCTCCCATACCCTTGATTTATCCCCTGCTCATGCTCACTGAGCACTGACTTGAACGTCCTGAGTTCTTGTAAGGAGGAGCCCACTGTCACGGTCAGGATAGTGAGGGAAACTGGAGTCTCCCTCATGGCACAGTTGGACACCCCAACCTCCACACCTTCCCATACCATCCTCTCTAGCTCCTGTAATTCTGGTGGGAGATTGTCAAAAGCTTGTGCCTTTCATCCCTGAAGTGGGAAGGGTTTTATTTATTTTGTTAATCTGAAAGTTAAGTGGGTGGGAAGATAAGTCTGCAGCCGTGCTCCATTCGTCACATGGTACCAGCTCCTGTTTCCCCTTGAGAGAGGCAGAGCAGATGGAAGGCAGAGATGAAATGAAGATCAAAAGTAAACAGCATGATTAAGTTTTTGATAAAGGATAAAACACTTATCACATCAAAGCTGCTGAAAAACACATTAAATGTTTCCTGAACATTTCATGTCCACGTAAGCATTAACTTTGCTTGCCACGGGGACATTTGTAACAGCAGGCGGTCGAGTTGGGGAATGCTGGTGGGGTATTTACCCTCATGGCTCTGCTGCAGGTCACCTGGCTGGCACCAGGAAGGCAGAGCTGGCAGCCTGTCAGCCATCCTCTAGCACATCAAACCTCTCTTGCTGCAGACTGGTGGGCCCATGTTATGTGCCTGTCTGGCAGTCCTTTCTTTAAGCCATACCCTGCTCAGTTTTCCAGGTTTGGGCACTGGTTTTCCAGAGTTTTTAAGGCACTTGCAGATGTAGATGGCTACAGAGTCTGTGGGTGGCTTTTCTCCCAACTATTAGTGATCCTTTGGTTCTGTGCTTTGGCTCAGTGAATCAATTCCTTAAATATTTTTGTGCAAGCAGCATAATTTGTAGTGAGAAGTGTCTATGGATCACCTATCTTCATCACTATGTTGGAATACTCAGCTATCCTGGCTAGTGGAGAAAGATTAAAAAGCAGTATGTTGCCATTATTTTTTAATTTCTTTCCAATCTTATGAACATATATATTAGAAGAATGTAAGGAAAAGGCACTTTGTAGTAGCCAGTAAAAGCCAAGAATGATGAATGATGAAACAGAAGAATAGCAAAAAAAGACTAGAGGTAGAAATAAATACAGGAGAAGATTCCCTGTTCCAGTTATTGCCATAAAACCCCAGAAGTGGATTTCCTCTGCTGTGGCAATGGGCGCTCTTTCAGCAAACCCGACTTTATAATCCAAAAAAGCCACAGTTGAGCAAGCTGTTGCTGGAGCTGTTGTATTTACCAATCAGAGAATCCTTTGCTGAACACATGACCCCAAGATCTGGGAGAACATTGAGGAGCCCACCATGATCTGGTCGGACACCGTTGTCCTCCTCATTCCTGGGGATAGAATGTCATGAGGACACCTTACTGCAAAGTGCCCCAACAAGTGAGGAGGGACTTTTCGTGTGCTCTCTTGCTCAGCACCACCTGCACAGCGCTGGGATTATTGATTGCACTGTGCCACTGCTGGTGGACATAACATTTTGGTAAAATTAATGCAAAATGCTGCGGAACCAGCTCAGTAGCATTTTATTTTGCCTTTGTGCAGATGTCAGTGCTGCGTCCAATCTGCTTTATTTTCCATTTTATAACCTTGGTTTTCTGTCGGCAAGAAAGAAGCCACATGCCCTGCCTTCTCCCACATGGGAGGTCCTGTGTAACGGAGATGAGTCCCAGAAATAGTCTGCGCTTGAATTTTCTTTTTATAAACAATGCAGAGACATTTTCACATCTCCAGGTCTCAGTCCTTTAGAGCACAGAGATAGTTTAAATGCTGTATGCGTGCAGCCGCCTGTACCATCATTTTGCATGGCAGGGTGTGGAAGTCCGCTCTTCACTAAGATCCCCGCACCAGCAGCGCTCCCTCCAGAGCACCGTTTATCAAAGCGGTCCTTCAAGGCACGCATTATATTTTACCCTTGTCACTGCCACCAGAGCCTGTGTGCTGTTAGCAAAGCATCTCTGCTCCTTCTGATCCCACAGACATGAAGTCTGGTTTGGGGACTAGTGTATAGCAGTATCTCTTTCCAAAGGCAGGGCTCCAGCTGTCCAGTACATTCGTTGACTGCTGGAAATTTCTATTTCTCAGTTAGTATGCATAAGAGCAGCAGAACTTGTGAAACTTGGGTGTTTGGCTTTTTCTTGCATGATTAGATTTTCCTGTGCAAGGCTGGTGGATGGTGGTCCTTCAGCTGCTGTATTCGTAAGATCTCTCACCTCCATACAAGTCATCTTGAATTCAGTGACAGGTCAGGTCACGTTGCTGCTCTCTGCCCAGATGGACACTAATTTGGGTCTTTCTCCTCTACCCAGCTGCCCAGCTTTACGGCACGTGGAGGAACTCAAGACGCTTTTGAGATCTCTCTATCATCCTGCAAATTTTGGTTGAAAATCAGTTTGGCATCTGATTTCCTTCTGAAATGAGAGAAACGGCAAAACATTGTGTGTTGAATTGGACTAAAGTTCAGGGAAGCACTTACCTGCTGACTTTTCATGTGCTTAAATTTCATTAATTTCAGATTAAGTCCAGGTAATCTTCAAGTGAGATTTTGGGTGATTTTTGCCACATGTGAGCTGTTGTTTCCAGGGAAAGTGGCAAATTTTATGCCCAACATGGACTTCTTTACAAATATCTGATGATCTGAACTCAATTTTTACTTGCCATGGTTTATATTAAAAAGCCCAGAAAGGGGCCACTATTGCAAAAGTTTGAGAAAGATGTGTATTAGAATCGCAGAAAGTTAATCAGAAGGGACCTCTCATGGTCATTAGTCCAAGCTCCCGCTTGAAGCAGGGTTAACTTCCAAGCTTGCTCAGGTCGCTCAGGTCCTTGCCTAGTTGAGTTTTGAAAATCTCCCAGGATGGAAATTGAATGTCATTTCCTGGTCCCCCTTCCAGTTTCACACGGTGCTCAGGGGAGGATTTTCTCTTATGTTCAACTGGAATTTCCCTTCTGCACCCTGGGGGTGTTACCTCTCATCCTGTCACTGTCCTCTTCTGAGAAGGGTCTGGCTCTGTCTGCACCACCTACCTTTTCCATCATCCAAACCACCGTCAGTACAATAAGACAAATCTCCCTAAGGTTGTTGGCTTGTTTGTTTTCCTCTCTCAGTCCTTCCCTCGTTGTTTCTGTATTTTGTGAGTGATTGTCAGCATAACCTCGTCTTCTGCCTACTGCAGGCAATCACATATTTGGGCTCTTTCAAAGCAAGGTCTTGTTTCTGTGTAGTACTTTTGGAAAGAGTACTTTGGAAACTGCATGAACAGAAAAAGATATTGGGTGTTGCAAGCAGAGAAGTCCCTGTCCTAAATTCCTGTCTGCCAAATACTAATGTTAGTTATTATCAAGCTTAGTAGTGCAAGAGGTTTTTAGTCTCTGTACAGTTGGCCATCATCCTGCTGTGAAAGTCACAGTATCACTTAACAGGGAGCAAAAAGGCATGAAGCTTAAACCTTCAGGTCTTCTTTGGTGGCAAGTAAGGTGGCAACCAGGCACCAGCTCATATGTGGCACAGGCCTTGCCTGAAAACTTGAGATTAGACCAGGAACTTCATAATAGAAAGCCAAATTTAATTTCTTAACAATACCCATGACGGATGTCTCAGTGACAGTTGTACAGCTGGTTTTATTCAGTTTAAAGCAAAAAAGGTAACTTTTTCTTAAGAAGCTTTACTATGTATTTCAGCAAAATCTCTTATGTAATGAGATGCAAAAGTTCAGGCAATATCCTGTTTAGATACATTCCTATTTGATAATAAAAATGGCATTGACAGTGAGGGATTACACTGAATAAATTATTACTTTGAGTTCTATTTTATGCTGAAGCCAGGATGTGTCCTGTAAGTTCACAGCTGTTTTAATTTTTCCTTTTCCTCATCTAGACAGCTGTATGTCCATGAGATTTATTTCTTGATCTATACGGACATGCAATCCTTCTTGGGATTATTGCCATAGAAACAAGACGTAACACAGAGCGTGTTAGAAGTAACAAATGGGATTTGGCAGTCGTTCCCATTTACTACACAGAGTCGGAGCTGTGTACAAAAAGCAGCAATTACTTCCTCTTAGGGCCTTATTAACAGGCACATCTGCACATTCATTACAACTAGATACTTCAACTTCCATTCTGGCTGGGATGACATTTAGATATTCTGGTCTTTAAACTAAACTAAAATCCCTGACGTCTATTTTATTTTTCAATCGAGGCAGGAATTTGTTGGGTTTGACATTTTGGTTCCTTTTCGTTTGATTGCAAATCCCGGAGGCAGCCTGCGCTCCCCTCCCACGTGAGCCTCCCAGGAGGAGATAAGAGGCAGTAACCGAACCGCTGGCTCCCGGGGAACAGTCCCTCCTTTGAAGGATGAAGTCACCCAAGTTTTGCTCGTAGAGCCTGATCTCCCACGGTGCTGGGACCCACCTCCCAGCCTCTCCTAGGGCTTCGCGCCCTGCCTGGCATACGGGCATGCTGCCCTCCTCATCCTCCACGGCCTGAGGTCGCGCTGAGTTGGCAAGTTGCAGCAGCCTGAGCTTGGGGGAGCAGGCGGGTTGTGCCAGGCAGAGAGGTGCTTTTGCAGGAGTAAATACAGCACATGTACGTGTAAGTAAAGCTGAGCTGACTGTCTGAGTCACAGCATGTCTGCTGGGATACGTGAGGGAGAAACGCAAACTCAAGTTTTTAAGCCAAATCCACGGGCCAGCTTTTGACGTTGTGTGGGATATCAAAAAGGCAGAAAACCGGACAGAACAAGGTAAAGAATAGGGCAGAGAAATATATTGGAAAATACAGCGTATCTGCTGAGTGCGTGTGACTGAGCACCAGCAGGCTGAGGCGCAGCGGCGGGCAGGCGCTGGAGCCTGTGGCCCTCCATCTTCCTACGTGGGAGGTCGGTGCCGGCTCAGCAGGCCGCGGGGTGCAGATCTTGCTCTTCCAGAAGAAAGAGGTTGTGCTTAAGAGGGAGAGCTAGAGTCCTGGGCGAAGTTTTGTAGCTGCACAGGGGAGTAGAGGTTGGCTCTAGGACTCTTTCCTTCCATCATCTCTTTCCCATCCTCCCTCGCACCAAGTAAAATCAAATTTAGAAGCTAATTGTCAAGTCACAGGTCCCTTTGCTGACCTGGGAGTGAGCATGCACTGTCCTTTTCCCAGTCCACATCCTGTAATGCTGCCTCTAGTTGAGGGTGGAACAGCTTCTAGGGGGGATTTCAGAGGCAGCTGGAGATGCTTTAAAGCTCTCAAGGCAAAGTCTGTCATCCCCTCTGCACCAATAGAGGAATAAATGAACTGTACTCAGCAGAAGAAATATTTAAATCTGATTTTAATCCACAAAATCGAGATGGAGCCTAGAATGAAACCCAGAGCCCAGAAAATTGAAATAGAGGGAGCTTGAATCTGGGCTACATGCTCCGAGTTTGCCTGGCCTCCTTTTCAAAGGTGCTGAGGACTCTGCATCTCTAGTGAAGCCGATGAGTGCTCAGGATCTTTTTGAAACATTTATTTAGTGCCTAAGTATAGATCTAGGACTGACTAACTTCAGGCTCCAAAAATAGAGCAGGTGTCTGCCTTCTCCCTCTTCCTCATTTCTCTTTTCTTTGCTCTTTAATCTCTTCTTCAGCTCCCACGTCCTCTGTTCCCTCCAACCCCCTTCATTTTTCCATCTTCCTCCAGTTGACTTTGGCTCCTGCTGCTACCCCTCGCTCGCTCTGATGCCTCTCCTGTCCCGTGGGAGCCACAGAGCATTTCTCGAGGTGCATCCTGAGCAAGCATGGGGTGACACCCCTTTTCTCTCCCTCTCTCACCCTAAATCCTCCGGGCCTCATTCTCAGGGCGACAGAGGTTCAAGCCAACAGGTCTGACCTGCTCAGAAACTTACTCAATTCAAGTCCCAAGTATCTCACCTCTCCTACATGGGACTGGCCAGGGCTGGTAGCAAAAGAGGGGATCGCCACAATTGGAGTGGGAACCCAAAGAAGCTGCTGTTCCTTTCTGGCCCAAAAGCATGAATCTCAGCGTCCTGTTTTCCTGTGTATTTCCCATCGCAGGCATGATCTGCCAATGACAACTATAAAAGAGGTTATAATGAAAGGATCATGTTAATTTTGTGAGCCGGATGCTCTCAATAGTGGCTTGTGTTTTTCAAATCAACCAGAAGACAGATGTGGCTGTGAATCTGATGGATCTTGTCCCTGACATGAGTTTCTCTCTGTTGTAGGAAGGCATGCCCCAAACGCTGAGTTCTACCAGTATGTTTACCCCATGTGGCTTCAGCCCTCATCTACATACTTCAAAAGAAGATGAACAAGGAGGACTGATCTTCCAGGATGGAAACCTTACCTCAGCATCTCTGGATGCTCTAATTCAGCATCTGATACCTACCACTGATTACTACCCTGAAGTAAGCAATTCACAGTATAATAAACAGTTTAATTTTGATGAATTGGGGCAGCACTTTATGCAAAAGTCCAAATGTGTTAAATTTTGAATTAAGAGGGCTAGTTTAAAAGCTGCATACAATTAAAGCTCGGTAAATTAATACATTGCTTTAAATGCTGTTTCACTGCTCTATAATTGTTCCCATGAAAAAGCAGATCCCAAACTTGATACTGCCTTTAAATAAGAGAATGGGGTGAGGGGGAAGCTGTGGTGATGATGAATTAGTGATATAGCAGTCGGAGCACTTCAAAAATAGCAGTGCATCCCAGAGAGGTTTAGATGAAGACTGAAGCAAAAAACTTCAAGTCCGAACTGGCATTAAATTAGCTGAATTTCAGTAGCTGCTGAAGTCATCCAGGTTTGTCTGCATGTACAAAGCATTCCGTCAGTGACAACAGCGGCGCTCCTTCTGATGGGTTTGTAATTTACCCAGGCTTATATTCACAGTGACTTTGCAGTCACTGGACAGCACAGTCCAGATCCTAATCCTTGCTCCATCAGTGAATATTTGGCGTTTCTTCACCAACTGTGAGGATCTAAATTGGGAGCAGGGTTTATGGTCCTTCAAGCCATTGACTTCACTGGATTTTGCACGTCCTCAGTGGAATTCGGGATGGAGTTTGACTGGAAGACTTTTAAGTGCTAATGTGTCTCTATGGAAAAGCTTCTATTTCAAAGCACAGAGTAGCATTGACTTCTTGGCAGTTTAGAAGACTACAAAAGTTATCAATGCAGAGCAGACAGCATGTTTTAAATTACCCACAGCTCAGTTTCTGATCAGCTAAAAATAAGTAATAAAGTAGCATATCAATTAAAAAAAAAGAACAGAAAGGCAATAAAAATAGGTAATGGACAGATTAGGCTGTGAGATTTTTCATTAAGCAATGTGTGATATGTAATATTATACCTGCTGCTCAGGAGCATGGCTAGGTCTGCGGGAAAGAAGATAATTCAGGCACCGGGAGCGGTCAGGATGCAAACAACAGAAGATTCATGCATATATTTTAAATGCACTGCTGGAATACTTTAAATAATCCAAGGATTTATCCAACAGTCCTGCTTCCCACAGCTTCACAGATGTGGGACTGCATATGATACGGCTGGGCTGATAGAAATGAATTCTGGGGAGTTAGTAGAATAAACGAAATATTCCTTAAAACAGGCTGGGTGAGACCTGCAGGGCTGTAGCAAGATGTGAGTAATCTGGGGGAGTCTGCAGCTCACAACCCAGTGCAACACAGAGATGCCTGAGTGGCTACGTGTTTAGCTTTCACTGGCCTCTGTGCATCCTTGGTTGTGCTGTCTCCTATACCTGGGCTGGCTCCTGTAGAGTGACCTACGCACTGTCTTCACTGGATGTTTGCACAGGGTTTGGGCAACCAAAAGCTGGAAGGATGCTGTGCCTCCTGCACCCACTGTAACCAGTTCCGTTTTCAGGGTCAGGAATCCTAACGTCTTTTAGACGGAAAAGTCTGTCCCAGTGGAAATGCAAAAACTGTGGAGTTCAGGGCTTTTATGGCTAATATTACCCACCGTGTGGTTGCTTACAGCAGGTCTGTTTGTCTTTCTCCCACAGAAAGCCTATATCTTTACAT
>NW_009646744.1:4916875-4955499 GCF_000708025.1 Charadrius vociferus | reverse complement strand
GTTCCAGACTCTTCATCGAACCCCATGAGCTTTTGTCCCGAGTTTGTCACAAGTGCATTGAGCAGCAGCGGCTGGACGACCCCGTGCTGGACAAGGTTAGTTTATCTTTACAGCAGAAAAATGTGAGGTATTTTCAATGGACAGAGAATTCTGGGGCTCTGGTATGTGTCCTTTGCCTCCCTTTGGACTGAACAAAACTTTCTCATAAAGGGTGACAGTTGACACTGAGATCCTGACATTGAGTTATCCTAGCATCCATGTCCAAGAGCAGTGCTGCAGGCACTAGTCACTTCAAATCTTCTTCTCATTTTCCCTTTCCCCCTGTCTCAGTCTTCCCAGGTGACTTTCCTTCTTAACTTCTTTAAGGCTCTGATGAAGCCTGCGGGATGCAAGGAGGTAGGACGTAAACTTCACACACTGTCAGTTGCAGATGTTGACACACCACTCTCCCATTTTTACTTAGTGCGTCTGCCCTTTTGCGTTCGCTTCTGGTACAGTAATATTTCCTCTTGGCCTTACCTGTCACTTTGAACGCTGTGTAACAGCATGCAGCTACCCACTAATCTCCCGTTGCCGGCGCTGACAGATCGGCCGCACAGCCGTGCTGCAGAGCGGCGCTGTCTGGCACACCAGGAACGAGTCGAGGCAGTAGCGAGGCTGTGACAAGCTAACAGAATGAGAAAATCCAAGCTGTTACCGCGTCGGCACTCCTCTATTCCTCCTGGTTTGCCCTAGGGACTGTGCAAACCGATACAGTGTGTAACAACACATGTGCATCCTCTGGCAGTCCCACAGACACTACGCTGGAGAGGGATCCCACCGGAACCTATTCAGTGCTGGATTCCACCCAAGCTCTTCTCGGTGCATTGATGAAGACCCATCCAGTATATTACCTGGAGCAGGAGATGCATCTTCAGTGCAGTGGAGGGAAGAAGAATGTGCATTAGTTGCAACTTCCCAAAACCACCAAAATTGTGAAATGATTCTCAAGATCAGCCTTTCCAGCTTTGAAACTGTACTTTTAGCATCAAATACTGAATCACCAATATCTGAACATGTGGGCTTGTTTTTGCCCAGGGAACTGGTTGCATGAGTAACAGGAGCTCTGCCCTCACTATGGGGAGCAATCATCCAGACTACATAGAAGTCAGATACTTGGGTTGCCCGTACGGTCCATGTCAATAGAAATATCTGTACAAAGTGCAGCATCCAAAACAATTTTTCTGAGGTGTGATGGGTTCTGTTCCCTGATGCTGTGACAGGTGCAAATTTTGGAGGATTAAAATGTGAGTATTGCAAGGTTTTGCTGCTCATTAAAATTTGCAAGAAATGAGAAACGTTATCTTTATTACAAAGATCTCCCAATCTGCCTTCTGGTGAGTCTGCATTCTGGACCAGCCTATAGTAACGCAGAGTTGGTGGGACACAGCTGATTTTGTGTTCCTGAGAGTGGGGCTGACTTTGAAACTTCTCACGCAAGCGACCTCCCATCCCCTGAGTTGTGCCCTGTGTCTTGCACAAAGTCCTCTCCTTCAATTCGTAATAGCAGTTTACACAGCTGGAGCAAATGTCTCCCCAGACCTTTGTAGTTTCCAATAAAGCTTTCCCTTTAGCAGCCACCTGCTGGTCTTTGAGCATGAGCTTAATGCTAGCTGACAGCAGTTATTTTTAGAGATGTGGTTCATTGAAACCTGTTGTTGGTGGAAAGCTGAAATGTGCATTTTAACCACCTTGGTTGAAAAGCAGAGAGCTGTGGAGCTCAAGAGTATAATTTTTGCTGATTACAGGGTACTCTTTAGCTACAGTACGTAGGATGCAGAAGAAGGCTGTTTGTTTTGGTCTGTGTTTTCTGTAAATAAAAATGCCGTTTGTTGTTTAACGCAATTTCCTTTTCACGTGTTCTTGGATAACGGAGAATGGAAGCTTTGGAAGCAGCCCCACTGGCCATCTTTTGAGATAATACTAATGCACCAATTGTGCTGTTCCCCACATTTCCCTCCTCGCCCCACATTTTCCTTACTATTCCCACTGCTGCATCCTCAGCTAAATCTACACTGAAAGTAAAGTGGGCATCAGCTGTGTGTTATGGGAGCGGGAGTCCTTGTCCTATCGTGACTTTGAGCTCACGTGGGCAGAGAGCAATATTATCAGTAGTCCAGGTAAAGTTACTAAAGTGCTGGTGTTTTGTCCGTCTTCTCTTCCTCTTATTACATCTGCCAGTGGTCACTAAGCAGTTTTTTCACAAGGCCAGAAGGCAAAAGACTCACTTCTTTGTTGGTCAAGAGATACATTGCAATCATTTTTTCAGGAAATGATGAAAACATAGGAGGGTTGTAAGTACGAAAGGCAAGAACATGTGGTTCAAATGAGTAAAAAGGCCAGAAGTTTTTAAAAAAGGTATAAAGGTTGCACCAACAAAATGTACATCCAACCATAACCTGGCCAATTGCCTGTGCAGAATATTTAAATCTGCATGTAAAACAGACAGTTGTGCATGCATCTAAGTACTGGTATATTTTGCATGCCAAAATATATCATCTGTGCACCGCACTATTTGTTTGCATGTGCGCAGATTTTGCAGGTGCAACCATCAGCTTCTTCTTTGAAAATCTGTCCCACTTTCAGTGAGATACATATTTGCTGGGAGAATTTAATGAGTAAATATGTTTCAATCCTTGTCCATCATTTTGGTTTCCGTTTCAGGCACGGATCAGAAAATTTGGACCCAAAATCTTACAGTTGCTGACAGAGTGGTGGCCATCTGAAAGACATGATCCACAGGATAGCCCCATGTGATGAGGTGAGGATGTCTGACCTGGGACATTGTGTGGAGATGTTATGTTCATTTTTCTACTTGGTTCATCCTTTCCCTCCTTTTGCCACATTCTGTTCCGTGCCTCTTCCTGGGAACTCTTAGAGTTTTGTTCTCTAATGGTTAAAACCTGTAATAGCTTCCCTGAAAGCCACATCTCTGAGTTTAGGTAGCCCTTGTGGCAGTGACATGGGGGCACATTGGAGTGATCAGTGCAATTTATCTACTGCACATCGAATTGTAAGATAATACCATTCCCATTTTAGAGATGGAACATCTGAGGCATAGCATAGACTGAATGTGGCGGTAACAATTCAAATATCAACAGAGCTATGATCTCCCAAGTTATAGTCTAGCAGAGGAGTGAAGTATCGTGACCTGAGACCAGCCATCCTGGCCAAGCAGTGGCTCAGGGAGTGCTCCAGGATGTTCAGTTTAGTGAATGAGGAGTGGAGGAAGCAGCCAGTCATCAAGTGATTGCATTGGGAAGCTAAAAAAGATCATCAGTTGCCTTAAGGTACCTGATGAAGCCTTCATTTCTCTGAGAAATTGAGTGGTTGTGAAAGAGTAACCACCAAAGGGCATTTATGGTCCTTTTCTGTCTCACCTTCTCCATTTCCTTATGTCCTTTATCACCTGTGCCGAATCTTCAGTCTGCTAGTTGTTTTTTTTTTTAAAACAATCTTTGCATTTTGTTATCTTTTTCATTAGTGAATCTAACAAGGTTTACACCTTCCTGTCCTGTGTAAAAGAGTTCACAGGCCCTTGTGCTTGAGCTGGCTGATATTGTAAAGCAGTGACCCAGAGAGGAGGTGAGGAGGCACAGAGCAGCAGACTCTCATCACAGTTTGACTGATGCCGCTGAAATCCCCATCAAAGCTCACAGGACCTATGGGCGAAGAAATAGGTCCTGTAGAATCCAGCCTGTTTGGCTGATACGGCGAGATAGCAAGGGTCAGTCCTTACGTTTAAAGAAAACACAAATGTTTATGGACACGTAGCTTTTCTGGGAGCATGAAAGTGACAGAAGACAGTAGTGTGTGGCCTGCTGGGCAAAACTCAGTCTAGATGACTCTATGGTCTTGGTGTTCAAATTCATGAGCCACGTGTGTGGCAGAGTAGGACACAGAGAATGGAGTCTCTGGGAGACCTGCTTGCAAATTTAGGTAGATGAATCCCATAAATTAATTCAGAAACATTAAAAATACCACAAAATCCATTAAAATAATAAAGGATAAGAGCGAATGGTACATAGAGAGTCTCTAATTACTTCTAGGTTAACCATCGGATGTGGAGGAATTCAGTTCCATTGGCTACATCAAGGCCTGGCTTGAGGCCACAGATGGGTGCGATTCAGTAGAACAAAAAGCACATACCCGTGAGTCCAAGAATGAGAGGGGTGGAGAGAAGAGAGAAGGGTTGCAGGTTTGCAGGGTTGCAGCACAACAGGAATGAAATTGGACCCTCCTACCCACATGAAACAGGAGATAAATTGAAACAGCTGCTCTTGGGCTGGGCTGGCATCACGGCTAGCACTTTTGGGTGGCTGTAGGGCAGCATCCATGCTGCCGATCCATCGACCGATCCATTGGTTGGCTGGGCTGGCCAACCTGCATGACACTTCGATGGAGGTGAAGGGAACACAAAGGACTTTCAGAAAGAGCCAAGGTGGCTGCAGTTCCATTGACCAGAGCAGTAAAATTACTGCCTCAAGGGGAATAGGCAATGAACTTGCTCCTGCCAACCACCAAGAAAGGTGCCTTGCAGCCCTTCAGCATGTGAAGTGAGAGAAACCTATACAGACCCACCAAAATCGTGTCCACTGGAAAGAAGGAACCAGCCAAAAGGGCAGAGAACAGGGGCTTATGGGTGCTCTTTAAAAGCGGTAGCTGCCCTAGTGAAGAGCCATAAGTGTTAAAAATCAGCTTTTTGAATACAAAGCAATAGTTTATTTCCCTAACTTGAGCAAGCGGAGTGCTTGCTCAGGTTATGCCCACACCTTCGCTCTGGAGTGGGCATAGCTGTGTACCAATGCTTATGGGTGCCCTGGGGGGCAAATCATTGTTTTTCAGATATTACTAGGCACTGTAATTGGAAGTGATTATGCCTCAGCAAAATCAATAATTAATTTAAGAAACAGCTGCAAATGCAAATTTCCTTTTTTAGGGGACAGCACGAAAGAGTGGTGGTGCCCATTAGTTGTTTGGAAGAAAGTTGTTGCCATTGTGGATCATAGAAATTAAAGATTGAAAGATTTGTGAGGTCGTCTAGTCCATGTAGGTTAATGCAGGATTTTCCCCTGCAGTGTATGCTCCTGTCCTTTGTAGAGTCCACTTTCTAAAGGCTCTGTGATGTGCTTAGAAAGGTGTCCATGCTGAGAAGCATTTCTTAGTAAGTGCTGTGATTTGCATTTAGAGTTAGAAATTTTAATTAAAATTTGAGCTCCTAAGCCACCTGCTGAGGCTTGCTGTCTTCAGAGGAACTTTCTGAAACATTTTCTTTAAATATTAAACAGTAGTATGCTTCTTTTGACTGTTAATGTGGCAATGAAGTGAAATTGGTTGATAGAGTCCAGCATGCAGCCCTTCTGCTATGGGGGGTCACTTTGTGGCAAGGTAATTACCAGCATGTTGAAGGTAATGAACAATATTGTTTTCACTTAGTGAACATAGTTTAAAGAAGGCAGGAAATGCTTTTAAAAGGGCAAAAGCAGGATTATTTTTTTTTTTACTTTCTCCCCCAACACATACAGAAAAGCTTTCTAGAAAAGGATACACCCAACTGATTTTCAGTGAGTCTCCTCAAGAACTCTAATTTCTGAATAATCTTTTTTGTGTCCATTAACTGTCTCTCTTATTTCATTCTTTATTAGGTGGTTGGCTTACCTGAGTCTTTGTTGACTGTTGTCTATATCTATATTATTACGCTGTATTCCCCACATAACTAGGTGAAACTGGATCTCTTGATAAGGATTTATTGAAAGACTGGATAATATGCTTGTCTTTCAACCAATTTTGTGCTGCTTTTTGGCTTTTAATCCAAACAGTGAAGAATTTGATACTGCACAGAGGTAGCTGGCCAAGATTTCTCATCCAAACTCCTTTTGAAAGAGAACCGTGTTTTCAGCTAAAAGGTTTTTAGCCAAATGTTTTATGCTCTGTAGAAGACTTGGATTTCAGTGCTGTGCCTGCCCCCCTGCACCAAAATGAATTCCCCTGTTTACAAAATACGTTCACAAAATACCAAAAATGTTGCTGTTTGAGTTTCCACTGAACAATAACATTCTATTCACAGGGCTTGATAAGCTGTGCTCAGATTTCCAAACACACCTGGATGTAAACCAGAGAAATATTTAGATGGCGTTCAGTAGTTTGGGTCCAGCACAGTCTTTGTAAATCAAAAGTGTGACCATCTGCTTGAATGAGGAATTACATGAAGAAGACCGGTAGTCTCTCGTCCTTGGAGCTAGTATACATCAGCAACAGATAAAAACTGAAAGAATGTTTTTTAATTTTCCAAAAATTATTTCAAGTCTTTATTTTTACATCGTCCTCACTCAATTTTCACTCCTCCTGTGTGATTTGCTTCCGAATAGGACATGTGTTGTCATTCTCCAAGACAAGTCGCTCCAGCCTTCTAGGTACTTGCTTCATTTTGGACTTACCAGCTCTGTTTTGCAAAAAAGCCTGACTGCATCCTGCTTATCTGGGCCCTGTTCCAGCCCAGCTCAAGAGAGCATCTTCCTTGAGTGAAATGAGAGGTTCCTCAGCAATGTGAAACCTTCTGCTAGAAAAGCTGTATGAAAGTTCTGGTGCTGCAGCAGAAGTTGAAGCAATTGGGATGTTCTGAAGGTTTCCAGCCTCAGATTGTAATGGAGACAGGGTAGAACTGAGCGTGTTATTCTTCACTGTGAAGTAGTAGGAGATGCTACTTCCAGTGCGCAGATGGGATCCTGTGTAGGTGAGAAGAGCACTGACTCTGGCTTCTGGTACCTTGGACACCTAAGCCATGAGTGCTATCAGTGCCTAACACTGAAGACTGTACACAGGCTACAAAAGTCTGAAGAAGACGAAGGCTGTATCTAAACCATGGGATTCAGGAGTACTTCCCAAGACTTCACTTGGGCTGCGTACAGCTTGGGATGCAACACAGGTGTGTGTTGGTCTTTGTGGGAATGCGCACTCTGGCCAAGTCCCTGTTGTGATGATAAGGACTGTGTGGAGGGTGCCAGGGCGTACATCTGCTGCGCCGTACAGATGTAACAGAAGAGGGCTTCATGCCAGCTCTGGTTTCACACTGACAGATTACAAACTGATGTTACTGGCAACTTGACGTTACTAAATTCTGTTTGGATGGGGAGTGAGGAGTTATTCCACATGTGAGCAGCCAGAGGATCTCTCCACTGTGTGTCTTCTTGCTGGAAGAGGAGCTGGTAGTAGGCCAGCCTGCAAACTGTTTTCCCAAGTGACCATGTTCTTTGAAACTGAGCAAGCACCCGATGCACCCATGCCTGGTGCTCCTTTTTCTGGCTGGGAAAGTCCATGAGGCCGTGTTCCTCAGTAGGGTACGCCCTGTGCTCCATGTGAGGCTTTTGCCCAAGGACATTAATCCATGTCTTTAGAGCCCATCCACCAGTTCTCGCAGTTGTTTCAATTTTATCATGTCTGCATCTGTCAGTCATGAAGAGTTGAAGGCATTTCTTTCTGCTGATCCTCCGTGGCCAGCGGTTCCACTCATTGTCTGTAAAGACCTGCTCCAGCTCTGAGAGCAACCTGAGCAATTTAGTAATGATCATCCTGCTGAGCACGTGGCTGCGCTTGGAATACGATATGGGCTTCCTTCGGTAGCAATTAACATTTTGGATATTAAATACTCAGAGCTACATAATGCTCAGACCACTCCAACTGCAAGTAGCTGCATGCTTCTGCTGCTCTCAGTTCAAAAGGAGGGAGACAACAGTGTTAGAAACATTTCTTATTCCTAATAAATAAGAGTTGACTACGCAACACTAACAGGTAGAGTTCTCGGCCAACACATAGCACACATAAAGGATAGGTATTGAATGCTGCTGTGCTCCAGAAAGCTGCAATAACTCGTGTTGTAGCATGACATCTCCTCTGATCCTGATGTTGGCAGGAACATGTGAGTACCGGTGCCAGCCCAGCCCACCAGTCCTGCCTGCCTCTTCTCTTGACTGCAGTCTGTTTCTGTGGTCCAGAGCACAGAACTGTAATTAAGCCAACTGGTGATTCTGAAATACGCTTGTTGAAAATAAAATGGTGACCTGTTGCTGGCTTAGGAGTATTTTGCAGAGGGGAAAATTCAGCATAAAAACACTCCTTTGTCAAGTTTTGTGGGTGGTTTATGTTTCTTTCTCTCCCTGTCTCTCCAGGCCTACTGGAAAAAGATGAATCAGCTTTTGCAAACCCTGAATCAGAAGCTTGCAACCCTCAGCCATGGGCAAGAAGGGATTGTCAAGATCAGTGCTGCTGTCTCTGATAAGCTGGTTGCCTTTAAAAGTAAACCTCCATCAATTCAGAGAGAAATCCTGAGCGTCTGCAGTGACCCTTACACTCTGGCTCAGCAGCTGACACATGTGGAGCTGGTAAGTGGGAATGATTCCCAACTTCTGCAGCCAGAGATATTATTTTAAGCCATCAACTGCTAAGTATTCCAGACATAACCAAAAAAATGTCTGCGCTGCTGCAGCACATCCCGTGCTGTATCAGCACTGCAGCAGGAGGCAGGGTTTGACAGGTTAAGAGATGCTTGGGAAGCAGGCTCTATATCAGAGCGTTCTTGTGCATCTTGGGTGGGTCACATCACTTTTCAAGCTTGCTTATCTGTGAAATGCCAGTCGTTGTCCCAGGAAGGTCGAGGGGTTCCCACTTCTGTAAGGTTCTCTGAGCCCCACAACCTGAAGGTGCTAATGAAATGGCTGGTCGTTAGCCTTTTTATTAATTTGGAAGAAATTTTAGCAGTTCAAATCCTTTCCTACAGATCCACAAAGCATCTGAGTTGTCTGATGTGTTTTTCATTCTTCCCTTTGGGACTTTGTGCACGGACATGCAAGGGTGTGCAAATACCACCCACACAAAGTCCTGCTGTTGCCCTCGTTGGACCACAGTCCACTCTCAAACAGGCTTTTGACGGTAATTGCTCCAGTTGCAGTACCAAGGTGTTGGACAGACTGTTGTGTTGCACACTCTTCTCCCGGGTTCAGGTCCTCTGTGTAGACCTCCTGGATGTTCAAAGAAGAACATAAAACACTGCTGCCATCTGTAGATCTCTTGATGCTGTAATGATTCCCTGCTGCCTGTCCTCCTGTAGACAGTGTTCATCCTTGAGAGCAAGGCTGGAAAAACAAACCATGAAATGGACTGTAGCTTGGAGTGAATATCATGGAATTAGCCTTGGGAATTCTGAAGATAGTTGATCTTCTATTTGTCAAGAAGTGGAATAGCTCAGAAACGCCAAATTTAGCATCATCTTCTCACCTTGGTTAATTTTCAGAACATGCAACTTTGGCTGTCTTTGCTTTATGTAGCTTAAGCCAGAGAGTAGAAGTCCTTTTGCCTGGAGTTTTTCTCTTGCTTTTCTTTTCTGCCACAGTACAACTGTCTTCCAAGGGGAGACTCCCTGTAACCGAGGCATCCCTGCACTTTTAAAACTGATGCAGCCAGAGGTTTTCATTCCACTTTACTGTAATCAGTGGTCTCTACCTTCTCTTTTACTTACTGCATCCAGTACACCAACTACTCTGCACTAAAACTGTCTGATGCTTCTTTCTTAGTAAGAATTATTTGCTACGTGTTTAATAACAGTTATTTGTTAGTAAAAGTCCCGTACAGTTATCAGTGGCAAGGTGAGGAGCCAAGAGAAATAGAATGGGAGTAGCTGTAAAATTTGCACTTAGGCAAAACTACCATTGATTTTATTGTTGCTTGAGTGTCCTAAGTTTGGGCTCTAAGAATTCCAACATACTGCCTCTGAAATACCTTTGTGACCTACAACCTACTGAAAATATTTTTTTCTAATAAACATATTTAAGGGAATTGAGAAACCTATTAAGAAGGCCAGTGGTGTGGCTGGAACTGCCAGGACTGTTCAGTAGCTGGTGGAAATGACCTGTCTTTTACTAAGAGAGGTCTGGATGCTTTATTTCCTCTTGTTTTGGTTAATGTCTGGGACCCTCTACAGTGTAAGCAATGCCTTTAATGTAAACCTGTGCATCTTTGATGCTTCCTTCCCCAGTGGCACAGAGCCACCACCCCAGGGCATCACCCGAGCTTCCCTGGGTAGGAAGGCAGGGTCAGAGCACTGTGTGTGCAGATGAGTAACAGATTGCTATGGTCACCAGAGCACAGCATTACTGCCATTTTCACAGCTGGGAAATAAGGCTGTTGGGGAATGCTGGGCCACAGAAGGTCTGTGTCAGCACCAAGCACAGAACTGAGGTCTGCTGGCTCCCAGATGGGGCCTTGTGCATCCAGCACCTTACTCTCTGTCCAGTGGAGAGGGCTCTCACTATGGCTTGTCAGTAATGAGACATATTTATTCTCATTTTCTTCTTTCTGCTGAAATAACTCTAACTGTTCTTATGAATGTTAATGTCTGGTGCTAGCTGGCTGTGTACCAGTTCAGTAACACCATTCAGAGCAGACAGATAATGGGGATGTCTTACCAAGAGAAACATCAGAGATTCTGGATTAGTTTCTTATTTCTTCCTCTCTCTCTATTTTCCCCCCTCTAATAGGAAAGACTAAGTCACATTGGACCTGAGGAGTTTGTGCAGGCATTTGTCCATAAAGACCCTCTGGATGGCACCAAGGTATGATTCGTCTGCATGCAAAGTGTCTCCTGTGATTACTGTTTTTTCTAGATGAACTGATGTGATGAGATCCATAAGAGCAGGACCTGGGGCACGTGTTGACCGTGGCCAGGCCAACTGATGACCTGTATTCTCACAGCAAGGACAGGACCTGTTGGTGGAGCTCGTCCTGCCAGGTCATTGACATTCCTTCCTGGTCAGAGTATGTCCTAGCCTGAGACTGGCCAGCACCCTGATGTTCTGCTTTCTGGCTTGTTCCTCCTAACCTGCTTTGACCATGACAGATGGCTTTTGGCTGTACACAACCAGGGAATGTCTGTTCCGAGCGTTGAAGGCGTAAAGACTCTGGATGTGATGTAACGCCCATAGTGTGTGCCCAGACACCACAGTAATGAGTCAGTGCGTCATGAATCAACATACCCTTCTATCTCTACACAATAACTTTTAACCCAAAGCACCACAGGGAATGGAGTCCCTGATCAGGGCTTCATCCAAAGTCCTTGGAAGCCAGTTGGAATCTTTCCACTGATTCCAGTGGGGTTTGAAGCAGCATTTCAGTGAGTGCCTCAATAAGGAAAGAGACTTCCTGGCTGGAGAGGGAGAGTCAGAGATTTCACATACTGCCAGAAAAGAAAGAGGGTGGCAAATTCTTCCCCAGAACTGCATATGGGCTCCCACTGAGATCATACATCAATGGCAGAATGTCGTCATTGGATGCTGAACATAACAGGAAGACCTCTGTTTATAGTGTTGCCCTAAAAGCACCAGAATAGCTTTTAATGGTGAAAAAAGGGATGCATGCTGGATGGATGGATGAATAAAAAGTGCAACATTGGGCTCTTTCCTTCTCTTATTGGAGTTATGGAAATTCTGCAGTTGGTTCCAGGGAGAGGGGAGTGGACGGAACTGATGTTTCGAGTATTCTGAGCATTGATCACATCCTTGGAAGGAACTCCAAGGTAGCAAAGATGTGTCAGAAACAGGAAATATCAAACCAGCCACACTGAGATTTCAGCAACCTGCTGCAAACATGAGGAACAAGACTGAAAATGAACAGTTGTCATCTGTATCAAAGTAAAATGAAAAAAATCAAATGAGGGCACTAAATCGGAGTGAATTTTGGAAGAGTGGGAGAGAGGCAGCAGTGAGGGAAATCAAATTGCATAAAGCCATAGAAGGGAAGTGATGCTAAAAGGAAGAAGGAAATGTTCAATAATAAACTAATGTACACACAACGGCTGTAGCTGTGTCTAGAATTTCAAATGCAGGGCCAGCACAGAATACCACAAAGATGTGAGGAGAAACTGAGGTTACCAAGTAAACATAAGGAAACATCAGCTAAGGTGGACAGGAAAGACTGGAATGAGAGGCGGAGAGCCTGAAAATAATGGTGGGATGGGAAATCCAAGCAAATCATCTTGATGGACTATGACAAGCTATTTGACAGTTATGCGTGTTCTTCAAATGCAAATCTGAACACTGAGGTGCTGCCCAGGAACAGTTCTGTGACTTCAACGAAGTGCATAATAACAGAGGAAATAACAGGTGCAAAGCAGGGATGCACCGCGGCATTGCCTTTCAGGTTCAAGGCAATGTCTTCCCCCAGGAGGATCTACTTAGTAAAGCAAAACTGCTGTAACATTTCGCACAAGACATGGCGCTAACAATTTATTGGGCTTCAGATCAGCAAGGCTGATGAAAGCAGAGGTAGTCTGGAACTTTTCTCCACCCTTTGCCTGGGCTGACCAGAGGTCCCAGCGATGATTTAGAAGAGCCTCAGCACCAGGGTAAGGTACAGCCCAGGGATCGTGTGGGACCTGGCAGAGCATTGTACGTAGCGGCACAAACCTTATGTGGAGTGACATATCATTCCCTGACCCATGAAGAGCACCCCTGTTAACCACCGGGAATTGGCTCTGCTCTGAATTCCTTCCAGCTGGAGATCATATTAAATATCTTTCTTGCATGAGGGCTTCAAAAGGCTTCACTTATGAATGTTTATCCAGCACTCGGAGTTGCAGATGGAAGATGCTAGGGAGGTGCTAAATATTGTTGCCGTTTATAAAGCTTAACCTTTAAAAAGCAGTCTGTTTCAATTTTAACTGTTGCACATTTTTCCCGAGTTTTGTGGTATTAGCTGTGGTTCTTATGCCCTGGCACAGGACAGCAGTGTTGAGATGGAAGTGCTATATCCAGAACAAAACCTAGGTTCCATGTACTTTTTTGCTATAATGAGGAACAATACCACAGAGCGCCAGAAAAAACTGGAGCTGCTTTGGGTTTCCTTTGTTTTCTTTGGTATTTCCATGCTGTTTGCTGACATTTACTTTTGAGATGCTTTTAAAATAGATTTTTTATTTTATATGTAATCTACTTACAAAGTGGCTAGGAATTTCAGGCTTGTTAACATTTGCTCCCTAGCATGGTACTGTGGTTTCTGTTTCTAAACGTGCCTGTGTACACAATCACAGGTGAATATTTTCTGACTTTGAATTACCTTGGGAATCATACAAAGCCCATTTCTTAAGGGGTTTTAGGCACTTGTTTAACTTACATCATATGGGTTAACTTACATCATATGGACGTTAATGGATCTGTGTTTATGTATTGTGATTTTCTTCTTAGTGGCACGTTTTTATGGCAGCTCTGGGAAATAATCATCTTTACAAAACAAAAAATCAGTATTCTCTGATACCCTCTAGTGGATGTTAATGAATGTTCAAATAAATCACGTGAACTCTAGGGAGCAGCGTGTCCTAGATGGACACTCTAAGAATTTAGGGCTGGGAAAAGGACTTGAATTCTTATAATCCCAAGCAACATCTTCAGGCTGTGTGAACTGCCCTATCACTTTGCTGAAATCAAATCATCTGTTGATGTCAAAGGAACTGAAAGAGTTCAGCCAAGTATCTGCTTCCACAGCCTGTATCGGTTATGGGAATTTATGTTAAGATTCATACAAAAAAGTGAAAAATGTTCTTTTTGTAACAGCTCTTATCAGTGAAGTATCTCTGGCATGTAAGTGACCTGTTCAAGAGCAGCCATGAAGACAGAGCTGGTCACTAGAGAGACTATTATCCTGAAAACTCAATAAGGGAAAATAGTTTTGTCCGTAAAGAAGCAACTAGAACGGTGTTTTCTCTTGCTTATCTCTTGTTCACTTCACTAAATCATGGTCTCTTCCCCTCCAGAAAAGGGCTGTGAGTAATTACATTTACGGAAGTGAAGGAAGTCCTGGAATCAAAGCCACAGACTGAGCGTGCTGTGGAAGACTGGGCTTGTCTGACTTTTTCTGCATATTCTTGTTGCTGTCTGAATCCCGCAACGTCCCCCGGCTGTTAATATCCCAGTGAACGAGGGTCAGTGCAGACTGTGTCAGCGAACACTTGCTGCAGGCAAAATGGGGCTGTTTTCCGTACGCTGGTGTGAATTATGCTGTGTGACACA
This sequence comes from Charadrius vociferus, assembly GCF_000708025.1. Taxonomy (NCBI): domain Eukaryota; kingdom Metazoa; phylum Chordata; class Aves; order Charadriiformes; family Charadriidae; genus Charadrius; species Charadrius vociferus. Next base: position 4,941,409 of record NW_009646744.1, on the reverse strand, counting down.
CTCAGCGAGACCCTGTGCATCTGCCACCCCCCTACCTGCTGGCTTTTTGAAAGGGACCCTTAATGCGCAGTCCTCCACATGCGTGAGAGAGACGTGGCCAATAATTACCTTTGTGTAGTATTTATCTAAGCGATCTGAAACACAGTTATATGTCTTTCTGTGCTTTTTTTCTCCCCAGACTTGTTTCAGTGAACAGAAGAAGACGAGTAACCTTGAGGCCTATGTGAAATGGTTCAATAGACTCTGCTATCTCGTAGCAACAGAAATTTGCATGGTAAGTGAAAAGTACATGGCGTGTTTTACCACATGCCTGAAGTGCCAGTTTGAGATTTTACATTCATAAGCAAACCTGGGGATTTATTTCTTATGACCTAGCTAAGCATCTGATGGTAAGTTTTAGTAATATCGCACTCGCAGAAGCGACCTGATAAATGACAAACATATTGCAAAACAGAGCTGGCGACACACGGGGGACGCACTGTTCTCTTGATGTAGTAGGAGCACAGTGTGGAATAATGAACCCTGCAAGGAAAAAGAGAGGAAAAAATGCCTTGAATTATCCTGTGAGATTTCTGCTGGAAAAGATTCTAGTGGAGCAGTATTTGTTATCTGTCATCTGAAAGCTCTGTTGTGCATGTGAATTCCCATTGCATGGCTCTTTGTCCTGCTGCCCATCGCTGTAGCTGTGACTAGTTGTTTTTTAACTTGGTAGTGGTTTTAGTTTGTTTAATTTGGCCCCATCAAAATGAAATGACTGTTTTCTCTTTTGAAAAGAGCGTGGAAGGGAGGAATAGTAGTAGTATAAATAGCCTAGATAGCCTGTGACTCAAAAGCATTACCGTTTGAAGATCATCTTTAGAAAAGGTGGGGTGTTTCCAGTCCAGTTAAAACATGGATTTAAAATGCAAGCTGCCATTTGTCCTGGCCATCCTGCTGGAAGAGCCAGAAGAGGGGAAAGGGATTAATGCAATGAAACAAAGTCTTTCTGGGAGAAAGATGCTGCTGTTGTATGGGTGTGAAATCCTGCCCTTAAGGAAGTCTGTGCTGATGTGCCCACTGACTTGAGGGAGGGCAGCAGGAGCTGAGCTGCTTCAGGGCTGTTTGGGCTGCCTGTTCCAGCGCTAAACATCAACTGAGGCAAGCCTGGGAACTGCCGTGAATTTCTTCTGTGTGACTGCAATGAAAGCTTTGATTTTAGACACTGCCATTCACCAGCATCCACTGGATTGCTGGCACAGCATTAGGGCCAGTGACTGATAGCAGATGTATATGGAACAAATATCTAAGATGCCCTCCAATTCTGCATGTGCTTATTACAGATATTGGTTTATTTTAATTTACAGCCAGCAAAAAAGAAACAGCGAGCACAAGTCATCGAATTCTTCATTGACGTTGCCCGAGAGTGCTTTAACATAGGGAATTTTAATTCGCTGATGGCAATCATTTGTAAGTACAGCTTCTAACCAGACCTCTTCATCAGCTGTCACAGGTGAAAAAGGAAACCTGACTCTGATCCGTGGCTCTCTTTTCTTCTTTCTTGCTCACAGCTGGAATGAACATGAGTCCAGTTTCCAGGCTAAAGAAGACTTGGTCAAAAGTGAAAACAGCCAAATTTTTCATTCTTGAGGTAAAAAAAAAAAAGTGTTGATACACTGCTTGAATTATATATTGTGGATTTTTTTGTTTGTGAATTTTCACATTGTTATGCAGGCGTGAGATGTTTACAGACATGTTTCACAGGCAGAGGGCCAGATTCTGGCTGAAGTTTCCCAGGTGTAGCGAGGAAGGTGTGAAGCTGCTGATATATAGAGAGGAATCAGAGCACTCAAATAAATAGGAGGAAGAAAAAAAAACCCAAAAATATGAGCCTGTATGCAAGCCACAATGCTTCCACTGACGCTAGTTTTGTTTGGCCACGGACACAATGCTGAGTGTAAAGCTCCCAAGCTATACCTCGAACATGGAGTGAACCCAGCCCGAGGTTGTTTTTTGTCTTGAGGATACCAGGATTTAGCACAGATAGCAGTTCTTATTCATCACATAAGAGCTCAGTAAGCTGTTACTAGAAAAGGTACAAACAGCCATGATCTGTAGATATTTCGTTGTATTTTTGGCTCTGGGGTTTTTGTGTGTATGTGGATTTTGAAGATGTAGGCTAGGTTCTGTTCAGGCTTTGCTACAACTGAGGGTAAAGTTGTCTTCAGAGGACCCGGGTTGCTTTCTAACCATGTCTTCTTTTGTGTATCTAGCACCAGATGGACCCTACTGGCAACTTCTATAACTACAGAACAGCGTTGCGGGGGGCTGCTCACAGATCCCTCACCGCACACAGCAATAGGGAGAAGGTAGGTGTGACCGCATCCCGTGTATCTCCAAATGGATGGTGGGCGTTGCTGCTGAGAGTCAGTGGCTCAAAGACTTGATGCAAATCATAGAATCATAGAATTGCTAAGGTTGGAAGGGACCTTTAAGATCATGAAGTCCAACCATCAATCTACCCTGACAAAACCACCTCTAAACCATGTCCCTAAGCTCTCCTCCCTTCCGTGGGTCTCCAACGCAAGGCTTGCGCACTGCTAAATGCAACTGGAAATGTAAATCTGTGGCTGAAAGGAGTCTGAAATGGATGACAGGGCTTTTGTGGACTTGCTCTCAGATGTTGGGGAGCTAGAGAGGACAGAACACACACCACAGAGGACTATGTTGCAGGCATCTCTATCTCCCTGGAAAATTCACATTGTTTAGATTGATAAACCTGATGGAACAGGTATTCCAGACTAAAACGACTTTTATTCTGGTACGGAGCATCGGCCTGGCAGGCCCAGGTGGAACTGCCTTTTGTTGCAGCCGTGCCAGGCTGGGCCCTGGGCAGACAAGCCCCGCTTGTGCAGTGTGTGACCGGAGACAGCGAGCAAAGGGCACAGCGCTCAGAGGTGAGCTGGTTCTCCATTGACATTAGGGAAAGGTGACTTACCGCAAGTCCTGCAAAGAAGTCTAGTCTGAATCCATTGCAGCAAATTTGGGGTGAAATTCTGTCCTCCTGAATTTTCATTTGGTTGTTGCTGCCATCCTGGTGAGCAAGAATTGAAGGGTTTTATCAGTGTTCGTGGCAGATACGTGGCTTTCTGAGATGTCACTGATGCTGCAAAAATCACATTGAGAAGATGTTGGTGCAGGATCCTCCTATTTTGTGCCCCAGCTTGTTTCTTGTTAATTTTCTTATTTCTCCATTCAGTTCTCTTGTTTTATGAAAGAGGGTTCATTTTTAACGTTGCAATTGCACATAATCATAAACGGGTAATCTCTGCACAGAGCATGGCTAAGGTAAAGTAGATACTGCATGAACAAGCGTAATATGGAATTTGGTATTCATTCACTAGAGGAGCCAGGCCAGATGCTAATCTCACATCTCTGTAAATTTGATGTAAATCTGCTGAAGCTAATGGAATCTCACAGCATTTAGAGTGAAATGAGATCAGCATCTGGCTGCAGGCTGACTCAGCTGCAATGGGATTACGCTGAGTTGTTCTGAAAAGCACTTCTCTGTGCAGAGAAGAGACGATGGCTTTGGCTGTTTATGACTGGCAGAGAAATTCTTTTAACTCTCACACACCGCAGCATGGACCTGTCGGTCTGAGATGCTTCTGCAGTTTAGCTCGTCTGCGATCATCATATATATATTCCAACCGTTGCTTTATTGTTTGACTTTATTTCCTGTGGAAGTTAGCAATCTCTGTCATATCTCTACCCGTAGCTGGTTAAGACTGAGGGCAGGAAGGTTATTAGATTGAAAGGAATCTATTTTACATAAGAAAAAGCTCATATTCTCTTTTCCTTGTGTAGATAACATTAGGTCAAGAAAAGGCTCAAGCATATGATTTGGTAGCTACTCACACTGGGTATTTTACTGTGTCAGGTACAGCAGATCATGTAATTCTTGCTGTAGGAATTAAGGAATTTTGTTTCTTTTTATAAGCAAGTTTATCAGCTGTTGTTTTAATGAGTTTGAATAAATTGAAAGAACATGGTCACTTTTTTGATAATAATGTTACGTTGTTTCTTGGCACACTTGTAGCAAAGCTCACTCTGAAGAAAATCTTTATCTTCAAACTGAGTTGTGCTTACCAGAGTTTGAGATCCCAATCCCCTCCACCCCTCTTCTCGACAAGCGGCCACCCCAGGAGCACAGATGGAGGCTTCGGGCCTCAGTCCCTCTGCTTGAGAAGGACAGGGCTCTGGAGAGAGCACTCTGGTCGCAGACCAACAGACTAAGCAGTGGGTTTTGTCTCGCAGGAAGAAAAACTGCCCGTAGGCTCTGAGGAGGTAACATTTAACTGGCAGAGTCACCAGAAACGTTACTTTCTGCTCTCCTCAGGGCTGGTGTCTTGGCTGCTGGGGTTTGCACAGCACTTGAACAAAAGTACAGCTCAAGGGCTAAATTATATCCTCAGAGGGAGAGAGGGTGAGCCAGTGACCCGGGACACCCTCCCTCCTCCGACTCTGCACACATCTGGCCCAAATCCCCCCTGTGACACCGGCCGTCTGGCCCAAACAGCACTGCCTGATTCCATCACCTGTGGGATGCTCGTGCGAGACTGCAGCACAGGTTGTGGGAGGAGGATCTCATGGAGGGATCCCCCGACCTCAGTCCACGCTGTTCTGATCCAGCCCTTCTCTCAGGGTGTAAATGGTATAGTTATGACCGCTCGTTACTTGGTCAGGAGCAGGTTTGTGCAAAGGCATGGCAAGGCAGTGCTCACGGTGGCAGAAATCAACCTGCCAAAGCGCAGGGTGAGAGAGCTGCTAATGAAGAAGGGCTGATGTTCCATTCGGAGGGGGGGGTGCTTGTTAGGAGCTAAGTCTGGTTTTATCTATGCAGTCAGCTGACCTATGCCACCTCCAAAATTAAGTCATTCCACTGGGAAACCCGGCATTGTGCTAATGACATGTCTCTGGCATTGAAATGTTGGGAGTATGCACAGCGCGGTACTGCGTGTTGTTGCTGTCTGATACGATGAAGGAAGAACATGTCTGATCTCATTAGCTGTCTTCTTTCTGCAGGAGGCAGTTGTCCTTCAGCATGTGGGTGGGTTGGATGGCACAGGGAGGGGGGAATCAAAAGGGAGTGAAATACAAGTTTCTGGCACTAACCCAGATTGTGTGCTAGCAAAGTGCCTGGATTGAAGCCAACATGAGAGTGTAACTATATCCACTTTTGTTGCTTTTCCTACAGAAATTTGGAAAACAAAACATCCAGGGTAACATATTTTTATTGGGGGAAATAATGGCGACCCACAGACAGAAATTCCCTGGAAATGTGTAGAGAATTGGCATCCTAGGGTACGTCTTTAAAGCCTTTTGGATGCAGATGAGAACAAGCTGTTCCCGTGCTCCGAGCTGCCCGGTGGCTGCGTAGCTGTATTAGCACGGCGTGGAGCCCACATTCGTACAGACCTTCCCTCTCAGCAAGGCTTTCCGTTCAGGTTTGGTACCGCTAACGCTGGTGGCGTAGCTCCCGGGCAGTGTGGAGCAGGGCAGAACAAGCTCGCATCTGTCTGCAAAAAATACATAGACAGAACCTGGCAGTCATTTCTAGCTGGGGATCAGTGCCTGGCTCCAGCTCTCTGTATCTTTCCACCTTGCAAGACCACGCTGGTTTACAGTTATCATCGGTTTTGGTAGAAAACAAACCGCAGAGACTGAATTGTATTCTTTACCTCCAGTTGATTGATCTAGTTTGGATGATAGAAAAATGAATCCTGAAACACACTTAGCTCAGTTTGACTAGCAATTGCCCCACCTCATCCTGACAGGAGGGCTCAGCATTTTGGGGGGTTAGGCTGTGCTTTGTTTACATTCCTATATTATATCAGTGGGATGTATCAGGATAATGCCAGTGGCTCTTCGAGCGTCAGTGGCTCTTTGAGCTTTTTTATAGCTATTGCACTGACATTACAGAGTTTATCTATGGCTGTCCCATAAAAAAAGCCAGCAGAGATGCAGATCTTTAGCAGTTTACTGCATGTGGTATTTTAGCTGAAATAGAAATTGGCTTCCATTTTCACAGCAGGAGTTGGTAGTGGCTTGGAGACTCCGTGCCTCAGTGTTTTCATGTCTATGACTTGCTCGCACTCACTGTTGCATGGTGAAGGCTGTAGGCTGGAAAATAACAGCTGCCACTCTGTTCTAGGTCCATTTCATATCCCGTTACAGCTGATGTACAGCGTGAGATGGAATCACAGTACAACATTAAATACTTCACTAAAGGATTGTTTTGTTGTCACCAGCTCCCTTGGCTGGTCTTGCATGCCATGAGGGCACTTTAACTGTGGTGCACACTTAACAAGCTACAGTTCAGTTAATTTACAAATGGGCCAGTGGAAACATTTGGACACTCTGCCATGCGATGCGCTTCCCTTTAAGTTCGTGGTGATTAAGTTTGTACTTAGTGGCTTAAAAGACAGGTGATGCTGCCACAGGAAGATGCTCACAGAGGTGGCTGCTGACCTTATAGCTCAAACCCCCCAAGTGGCCTTTTTCTGTCACAGTGCCACTGCTAAAGAGGTGGGTAGACTCAGATTTGAATATCGAATCCCAAAGCCCTGGGGGTCAGCTTTGTCATAGACTGGTCCTTTGCGTTCTTTTCCCTTTGAGTGGTGACACAAGAGGACCCGGAGGGAGTCTGCTGCATTCCAGGGCTCTTCTGAAGTGCTGGGGATGCGCTTCAGGAGCGCTGTTGCTGCTTTCTGCTGTAGAACATCTGGCATCAAATTTATCCCTGCTGTAATTCCATTAATTTCAAGAGTCTTACCCAGAAGTAGACTTTTTCTATGGCAAATTATGAGCTGACTCTGATGGCTTAGAGAGAAGGCTTGGATCACTGCTCTATGCCACTTTGCCCTGGATGACGCCCAGGGCTTACTTAGAGCACTACAATGATCTCTCTGGCTACTGTTGGCAGTTTCCTGCCAACCAACTTAATATGTTCCGTCCTACTGTCTGCAGGTTAATTTGGAGGAGCAGGTTGTACTAATCAGGTACCGGGGAGGAAATTACAGCCTCAAGATGTAGCCATGCATGGAGCTGTTGAAAATGAAACAGCTCCTGATCAACTGTTCGTAGACAAGTCCTTGGTCATCAAATTTTATTCCATCTTTCCTTGTTCAGGGACAATAGTGGTTCTTTGGTTTCCAGCTGTCTTTAAATTGCTTGATTTGTGTATTCAGCATCTTTGCTTATAAAGACCCAACAGAGAAAGGAAGAGCTCTGCAATTTTATTTTCCTCTTTGCTGTCTGATCTTGTCATCAGACAGTGATGCTGTTGATAATAAACTGGGTTATTAGCATTTTCTTAGTCATGTTATTCTGCTCAGTGAACACTGTGTTCAGTTCATACTCATTTCAGAGTACATTCTGGCTGAAGGTGTCTCTATACCCTACTGCCTTTTTGCTTGCCTGTCACTGTACTGCTTTCTAAGTGCATTGCACACCGAAAAGTTAATATTTCTTTTTTCTCCTCTCTCCTGATTGAGTTCTTCGTTCATGCAGAGAAAATACTGAACTGGAAAGATAATAGTTATGTCATTTCTCTTCACAGATTGTGATCCCCTTCTTCAGCCTATTGATCAAAGACATTTATTTTTTGAATGAAGGATGTGCTAATCGCCTTCCAAATGGACATGTCAACTTTGAAGTAAGATCTGCAAAATGTTTTTATCTGTCCCATTCTGATAGCACTGTCTGAGACCATTTATCTGCAATTTCGGTGCCGTCCAACAAAGACTGAATATGCCAAAACGGATGATCTCAAGAGGCTTCACGAAGGTTAAACCAATCCCAGAATGTTTTTTAAAAGAATTAATATGTATACTTTATGTAAACATTACAAGCAGATCATCCTACCTTGCTTGATGTCAGTTAGCTGCTAGAAATATAACGTCAGCAGTATAAATGACTATACTTACACTTGGAGGGGAAGAAGACTTTTTCAGAATACATGGAAAAATATTTTTCTTACATAGACACATAAACAAATCAGTATAAAATGCTTTATACTTTGTTTTATCTGCCTTTGTAGCCCTTTCTCATTTTTAATAAGGAGGTTTATCAAAATAAGACATAAATTACTTGTGGTCATTAAAGAAAAATTAGAATACAAGCAGAATTACATATAGAGCACAGAGTCACTGTGTCCATGAGGTAAATGTCACGCTGCTGATGTCAGGATTCAAATGTGTTATCTCCTGCCTGTATGTTTTACACAAAAGAATTTCTATTAAATGCAACAGAAGGATTTATGTTCCCCCACAGCCCTGGCACTAGGTAGTATTAGTCACATATCCTGAGTAACCCCAGCTCTCTGCTGGAGCAGATGGTTTTACAGTACAACTTGTTGCTAGTGGCAGTGCGCAGACACTCGGGTGTTCTGCGCTGGGCTGTGCGCTGCGACAACTGTGTTCTGGCATTTTGCTGGAGGGGCAGAGATGAGGCGCTTCCAAAAGAACTGCCCAGTCTCAATGAGAAAATAGTTCTTGAGCTCTCAAATCCTTTGTAAGTAATTTTTCCAGCATCGCTTTGGTTGGATTAAATTTCTCCTTCAGTTATTGGCATGGTGAGATAGTGAGTAATATATAAAACACTGAGCCTGGCATCGCCTCAAATTATATCAGAACTGTTAGAAGGCCTAAAGAGTTGTGAGGCGTTGGAGTCGCTGCCCGTTGTGTACTCTATACCTAATTCTGCCCCCTCCTGTTCCATCAAAGTTTATGTCCTCTATTCTTGAGTACGTATGTGTAACCCATACCTTTTTTCATGGGTACGTTTTCATTTAAGTACAAAGTGAGAGGGTTTGTAAGAAGAAACGTAGTGCACCCTTTCCTCTCTCTTTCCCCTGCCAATGAACTGCAAAACTGTACCCGTCTAAAACATATGAGGGTCTTTTCTCCTAATGTCTTTGTGGTTGGCATGAGGGATCCTGGATCCCAGTCTTCTGCTTGGATGTAGTTGATTTAGTGAGATAATCTTCCTGTATCTGAGTGGAATGGTTTTATGTTTACAGAAATTTCTGGAACTGGCTAAGCAAGTAGGAGAATTTATAACATGGAAGCAAGTGGAATGTCCCTTTGAACAAGACCCTAACATCATCCACTACTTGCATACTGCTCCCATTTTTACTGAAGACGGTAAGACTTTGTAAAATCTCTAATCACTGAATATATGTCACTTCATCACTACTAATTAACAGCCTGATCCATGCTTTGGTGATGTCTCTCACTGGCCCGTCCCAGTTCTTTCCTAGCTTTCCTGTCACAGGGCTTGTTTACCCCCAGTCTATCAATGTGGGTTCGCAAATATAACCTTCTGGCTCATGATGCTGCTGCCTGATTGCTTTACTCTTGTCCAGAACTTCTCTACAAGGTACTGTCTAGGAAGTTGCCATCGTGGCCCTATTTTTTGTAATCACGGAAAGAGGCCACGCAACCATGTGGTGGACCGCTGTGAATGTCAGCTGTCCCTTAGCCACTCATTCTGTGATTGATGGAGCCACAACTAATCTCTTCCGCAAACCAACACTGTCATCTCTTCAGTGAACGCAGCCCGGAGTGATGGTAGTCCAGCTGACCTCTTCCACTGCAGCAAAGAAATATGTTATCTACAGAAAAAACTTTTTAAGAAAATCTTTTCTAGTAATTAATTTAAGCCGTAGCTATGAAAGCCCTGTTCTGACATTATTTCTCTGATTGTCTTTTTATACTTATCTGTCCTCTTCAATTTCGTATCCAGCATGTCAGACTGTGTCATTTCATATTGGTTCGTGTCAGTTGCCTCTTGGTACATTGTCACGCACAGAATTGTCTGTAGCTATATTCCCATAAGCTACACTGGTGTTGGGTTTATTTTTTCTTGATTCTATAGGCAGTTTTCTGTACTAATCTGATTTAATCAGACCAGACAGTTTTTATTTCAGACTACTTCAGAACACAAAATACTGCTTCAAAAATCCTGCCTAAATCCTAAGAATGACTGCCAAAATAGAATAATGAATGTGATTAAAGTAATATATATCGAAAGGAGATAGGATGGAGGCATTTGTTCTGTTTTTAAACTCTAAAGGGACAAAAAGTGAAAGTCAGGGGTAAAAGTACAGTTTTTAGGCTGCTGGTCCAAAAAAGGGTGACCTCAACCCACTAACTGCAGATTTTCTCTCTCGTGCTTTCCCCTATATTCATCCTGCTTCCACGAGATGCCCTTTGCAGAAGCCACAGTAAAGCTCCCCTGTTACCCAGGGGAAGTGCAGAGCAGGAAGAGCTGCCCTGGGGAAAAGGTGGGAGAATGTAGCAGAGAGGCGCAGCAGTGGTGTGTGAAATGCTGCTGTACTACGCTTGTTACAGCGCGGCAGAATGGTGGGACAGCACTTGAATATTACAATGCAATGGAATTGTAGCACAGACTTGAATACTGAGGTGGTTCCAGCATTAAAGAATAAAGCATCGCTAAACAGTCAAATGAGGAAATATGTGTGAACGCAAATCACAGCCTACTTAAAAAAAATAAATCTGTGAAGACAGTGAGATATTAATGCACCACCAGCTTTTGCAGAGAAGACTCTACAGCCTAGATACATTTTGGTGTCATAAAATGCATCCTACAGTGCAAAGTTTTGCAGAAAAAAGAAGACCTGTTTATTTTCTTCTATTGTGTTCCTTCTCTGGTTTCTGTAGCTCATTCTTACCTTGAGGGGGCTTTGTATCCATGTAAGGTACCAGGTCTGCATAAGCTTTAAAAAGATTGAGGAAGATAAAGTAGTGTTAAGTGATGGGAATATCCTTACTTTTAAAGAGCCTATTTGTTTAGCTGTCAGGTCTCGCTGTCTCTCTTTTTTTAGTGTTTGTATAACACTTTGGTAGCAGTGCTGTGGTGGAATAAATAGGCCTGGATCTCTATCTGCAGAACCAGAGACCATTTAACTGCTGAATATTGTGTAAGAAGGTCACGCTAACATAAGTCTGGGCTCCTTTACTGTTCCATCAGAATTAACCTAACAGCTTTCCAAAGGTACTCGTGTGAGCTAAACATCAGTGTCCTACTGATTACCAGCTACCTGGTGGACCACGAAGTTTTAAAGTTTCTCGTGCTGTGTGGTATGATACAGGATGTATAAGAACGCAGAGAGATAGGGGGTTACTGTTGCTGTTGGAATAACACATATTTACCTTTTCCAGGTTTGTATCTGGCTTCCTATGAAAGTGAAAGTCCAGAAAACCAGACGGAAAAAGACCGGTGGAAATCCTTAAGGTAACCGCTCACTTTATCAGCTCATTTCTAAAGTACCTCCAAAATGCTGCACTGATAGTCAAAGTTTGTAAAGTGCTGGCATTTAAAATATGACCCCTGATGGAGGTCTTTTCCATTTAAGAATTATCTACAGAGCTGAGGCTGCACTGAGAAAAGCTCATTGTAATCTCAAATTATCCACCATTTAAAGCATGCTCTCCACTTGCGCATTTACACAGTGCTCTACCCATGCAAAAGAGGCCTGGTGTGGATGAAAACTGCCCTAGGCTAACTGGGTCTTCCTGCAGTTCACATCTCTTGTGAGAGATGTATAATGGTTTGGTATAAGTGAGAATCTGAAGAGGGAGATTTAAAAAAAAAAAACACAACAAAACACAACCAAAAAAACCCAGCAAAAAAACAACCCACCTTTATGTTTGCTTCTTTTTTTTCCTCATTGTTCTCATGTTTTAAATTTACAGATCCACCATTTTAGGAAAGACTTGAAGATTAAGAGATTACTGCAGTAGGTCAAGGAAAAGAAATCCGCAAACATTTTGCACTACTGATTCCAAAGATGCCTGTTTGGGATTTAGACAATTTTTTTGTTTGAGTTTTTTGTTGGGTTTTTTGACTGCCTAACATGATGGATGAACTGGATTCATCCACTGAAATCAACAGAACTGTGTGCACAATGACGCTTTTCTAACTATGAGACACAGAGAGGAAGGACAAACAGACTACTTGTGGCTGTGCCCAAACTGCGTCAGGATCACTGTAACTTTTGCCTCTGAAGGAAAACATAAGAAAATGAGGAGCATGGAGAACCATGGTACTGCAAAAGAGAACGGAAAGGTATAAAAAAAGGAAAGCAAAAAATACACATGACTATTTCAGAAGCAGGTGCTTCAGACAGCAGCTCTTTAAACCCTCTGAGGATTGTAAAATTAAATCAAACACAGACACAGCAGCAATCTGGTTAATTGCTGAATGAAGAAAGAAGAACTTAATCTTACATTAGCAGTCCCCCTGCCTTGTTGAACAAAGCACTGACTGCTACAGGTATAAGCTTCCAGCGGATGAAAACTGACATCGCTCACTCATATGTATACGTGTATGTCACATACAGACCACGTCAGCATGGTACAATCGTACAAACCCCGTGAATTTTTACAGAGAACAATCTGAAGTATGACTATTGCTTAGTTATTCTTCCCATGACTGTTGTTGCTTTTCTTACTGTGAATCTCGGCAGAACTGAGGAGGGCACAGAGTGTAGACGGTATTGCTTAAAGACACATCTCCCCCATGACCACATCAAACGTTGAACTGAAGAAACAAATGACTCTGGACTCGGCTTACCTCGATTTAATGTATGTAGTGTATTCCCTAATTTTGTTGATGCTGAGTTGCATCTTTTAGAGGGTTTTATCACACTTAAAGAAAAAAGATACTGCATTACCATTTGAAAAAAATCTTATCAGGTTGCAATTAATACAGTACTGTTTATTTTGCAACATGATACAAAGAGAATAGGAAGCAGGTGGTAATTGCCCTGAATTTGGGAACTATGTGGTATGCTTTAAAAGGACAAAAGGGTTTCAGACTAGAATGAATGCACTAAAGAATTCGTCATTTATAAGCAGATAACCGTTTTTCTCATTTTTATTTTTAGGATATAAACCACGTTCAACATTTCCTTCCAGATAATACGAAGTAGGGACTATGTCTTGTGTTTAAAGTTGTACAATAATCAACACAATAATCAAAGTGCTACTGTGACACATACGTTAAATGATAATGAACTATATGGATATTAGATTCAAAACTAAGCCCTAACAGTAGACTAATTGTATGTGGAAGTAATGTTCCTACCTGGCCCAGAAAAGACCTCAAAAGGCTTAAATGAAACTTAAATGCCACATGGTATTGAACTTTGCATTTTATTACTGACTTGATGCTGACCTTCTCAGATGTTCCAGTCTTTCTCTGCCTACAACAGAAAGATGTAACCCTTTCTTTGAGATCAGTAATAGTTTTATTTCAATACAGAGTGATTCCAAGTGGCTGTAGTGTTTTGAAAAATTAAGCTAATCACAAAACCTGGCTGTGTTGGCCTATCATTCAGCCAGAATGGCTGAACTGGAACTGTTCCTGCCCTCTGCCAGGCCTCAAAAGTTATCTATGCCTGAGTTGGGGAAATGTGAGGCATTGGTGAGACGGTGTTTGAGGGCAGCTCTGACAGTTGAGCTGATCGGGAGTGCTGCAGCCTGAGACATGCTCTGTGTGATATACTAAAGTTTGTAGTGTTTGCAGTGCAGTTCTTATGTTGGGTTATGACCTGTGAAAACCTGTGCAGTCTGGAGCACGGCCACCTGGAATCCACTGCTCTTGCAATTGCTGAGATGAGCAGGACAGTTTCTTCTAGATTTGCATATGTAGGGCTTGAGGCAGAACTTCAGTTCTCTGTTTCGGGTAGGTCTGTCAGCACGTGAATTCAAGAAGGGGAACATAAAAATGTCACATGTTTATTCAAGCTCTGTATGGAAGAACTACGTGTAAGGATGGTACAACATCATTCTAGCCATGGAATGATCACTCTTCTGCTGATGCTGTTAATATGCTGTTTTTAATTTTTGTACATGAGCTGAGAGCTATACAGAGAAACATACACACATAGCCATTCCTTCAAGCAGAACCATTTCCAAAATGGTGCCATTAAAAGCCTGTTAAATTCCAATCCAGAGCAATAACCATAAACATATCTACAACAATGCTAATGCTTAAGTGTGTTTGCTAAATGGCCATTTTTTTCTTAATGTCTGCATCTTTTTAACAGACACAGTGTGACTTCATAGTGGAAATGGTTTTTTATTTATCTGAAACCCAATGTAGGTGGATGGGCCCTTTCTTAAAACCTGCTTTTTAAAATGCAAATGTTCACTCCTTTTCTAATGAGCCAATGGAGGCTGGTACAGCTGAGATTGTAACACCCTGAAGATGACTAAAAATGTGATTTCTCATTATAATACTTCATATTCTTGGGCACCTTCCATGAATTCAGGCAATTTGATAAATATAAGATAAATTAGATCTCACAAAGTTTAGCACTGTTGCAAACTAAACCACTTTCACAGTCCAAAACTTTCAAACCTCAGTGCTTAAAATGGAAGCGTAAAGGTCAGATTTAGGTAGGTATTAAGGGCTTAGTGGGACTGCCAGAAGCACTAAATTATCTTTAAGCCTTTACGTAGTCACACATTTAAAAGGTCTTTTTTCAGAGGTGCTAAACATCCTTATTTCTTAGTGAATACTGAAGCAATTATTGCTTTATAGAGGTGCGTGGCTTATTGATTCATAGGATTTGATCTCCAGAGATGGTGGCTGCTCTTTGCAAAACAACTTGGGGATGAGAGTACAGAGCAACTTAAAATGAGAAGACAGTGCTTTTAAAAAACGGACTTTAGGAATCATAGCTTGTCTTCACGTAATTTCGTAGCTAAAATCCTGTTGATTTAAATAGAAACAATGTAAAGCCTTAAGTTACAGCTGTCACTTGCATTTGTAATTCATGTTTGGCCTAAGGTGTACAACTGCAGACCAGAGAGCGGTTAGAGCCTTGCTTCACCAACAGGTTTTACTAAGTGTGAGTACAACTGAAAACAAAGGATGACAATTTGGGGAATAGATTTCTTCCAAAAATGTATTAACATTACATGAAAATGAGAAGAAGCACCTCCAATAATTAATGTTTTCTTGCTATAAATGTGCTAAAATGCCTCCCTGACAGCTGCTTGAACTAATGCTACACAGAGAACAGAGCAAAACTAGACCTATAGGTCTGCAGCGTTAGTATGGAAACCTTAAGCTAGTAAGATGTGAGTATCTGATACAAAGTCTTTCAGAAGCATTAATTTAGCTTCTGTGTATACAGTGAAATTTTAAAAGACACAAATACATTAAATCACTTCTGCACCTCCTCTAGTGTAATCTGAGTGGTAGCAAAGGTCCTATTTTTTCATTTTGTGAGTGTGCCATTCTGCAACACGGGGCTACAGAAAAAGCCCAGTGAAAAACAATGAGGGAATTGTGTGCCTTCAGCTTGTGTTGAAGTCAGTAGATTAACTTCCTCAATGCTTTTCAAAAGACACTTAATCATACAGTCTTGCCCTCAATTTCCCATCAGCATCAATCACATTACCTAATTAAAGGTGGGTGGATATAGGTGTGCTGGGCGTGACTGAATTTTGAGGGCAAAAAACTCTTGAAATGAGTCTAGCACACAAGAAGCCTGTGCACCAGAGTACACTGAGCAGAGCGTATCATTGCTCCCTCTGTTCGGCAGTTAACACAGTCCTGTCATACAGCTGGCTGGCAGCTCCCCGTGTGGATAGAGGACACGCAGATCTGGAAGCAGACTGTGATCCCAGCCAGTGCTGAGATGGCACTTGAACAAAGTGTGGACGCAGCTGCTAAAGCACTTCAAATAAGAAACAACTTAAGCGTAGAGATATCTTTCTCAGCTTGAAAATATTTTACGATGTGGTCAGTGGTGATAAGATAACCACTCACTTAAAATCAAGGCAGTCCCTTACTGATACCTTGGTTACTTTGTTGTGTTTTATTGCAATAGTTTACGCACCTTTTGTTAAAGCACATGAGCACTGGTTTGCACATGACTGTAAATCCAGTTTAGAACAGAGCTCAGATTACTGAATGTCTAATTGGAGTTATCGAAAAGAAGACATGTTAGTAGAAAAGATTGTTATGCATATCAGTGTAAAAATGTTACACAGTTAACAGTATCTGGCCTAACAATGACTGTGTTCCATAGAATGAGACTGATCCCAAGCACCGCCAGAAGAAAAACTCCAATTGGTTTTGATGGGCTTTGGAGCAGTCCTGCAGTTAGTAACTGTAGTACAGTTTCAAGCTATTCATAGGGACTAAATTGCATTGACAACCGCTATAGTCCCTGGCCTGTCTTTTGAGCCAGGTACAACTCTCAGATGGGCAGGTTGCACTTAACAGGGTGAAAATCCAGCCTTAGCAAAAGTTTTCTTTGACATTGTTGAAGTTTCAGCAGCAGATTCAAGGACTAAATCTGATCCAGTGAATTAATTCACATCTGAGAGCAATATTTGACTTGCTGGCTTTAAGAACCTTTTTTTTTTTTTTACTGGTAGACATTAGCCTTACTGTCTCAGGTGCCTCTTTCATTGGAAATTAAAACCCCTTTTATTGTGAACTGATTATTTCCATTGTTATAACTGCAGAATGGGATTAGGGAGTGACATGGAAACGGGGAAAAGCCCCTTTGTCACTGTTCAGAGGCTCAACTCTGGGCCAAAGACTTTCTTTTCTTTTGTCTCTTTAATGTTATCTGTTGAGTGAAATTACCTCAGTAGTTGGTGGAGGGCATTATTGAACTGTAGCTGAGGAACAGCACACGCATATCTGGTGTCCGTAACGCAGCACATACACTAACAGGGGGATGCAGAGGTGATTAGATGATCCTGTACAAAGCTGCCATGCAAATTCCTATCTGAGCCTGCACTCTTAGGTTTCTGATGCTGGGACACATCCCTTTTGAATGGTAAGAAGTTCTTGGAAGTTCGCCTGGGGCAAAGCTTATTTCCTTATCCATCCAACAGAACGATTACAAGAAAATTCTTTGAACTAAAAGAGGTTCTTCTAGAGGACTTGAAACAGTGAAGAATTTGTTATTAGTTGACAGAGATTTTAAGATCTAAGCAACATGGAAAAATAAATACTTTAAAAAATTATGAGAAATACCTTGATGGTTGTTAACTTTCATATTTCACAGCATGGCGGCAGAGTGGAACAAGGTATCTGTGCATATCCTCCTATTAATATCAGTGGCAGCTGGGCAGGCTGAGGCAGGAGAGAATACAGCAAAATACGGATGCAGAAAGCTGTACAAACACTTTTGTTTTAATGTTGGGTATGTTGGAAAGAAAGCACGCTGCCTTAAAGCGTGTCCCTTTTCCTGCAGCCACTATTAGCTGCTCTGTGGAGCAGCTGAGCTCTGTGCTGAGCAAAGGAGGCAGCAAACAAGTTACTTCATTTTGATGTAACACATCTGGAGGCTAATCTATTTTGTATTAATTTATTTTACAATTCTTTTTGCATATTTTGAGATTTGCAAAAAATGCTAAATACATTAAGCAAATGCTCATACAAGGCATCACATCTTGCATTTTTTACATTATGCAAGATGTAGATAAGAAGCTAATAGCTTGTATGGATGATATTTCATACAGTCTGCACAGGTGCAAGACACTGAAACTCAGGTTACAACCTCAGCTACAGAAAAAGCTTAGTATGAGTAACTCCTGTCTAGATCCCCTACCTTGCCCTGTGGCCAGACACAGACTGTAACGCTGTAAATTCAGAGTGGCGTAGACTGCTCACTCTTCCCTTGATGCCTTTCGCTCCACAGAAGCGGTATTTTGCTCCATAAACAGCTCTTGCAAAATGCCATAGGAACATTTTTCTAGTTCTCTGCCATACAAGGGCTCTATAATCATACTCCAGAGCTGTCATAATAGAATAGGAGTCCCTCTCTCTTCATCCCTGTGGCCCTAAAACTGCCAACCCAGACTAATACTGCAGTACAGCAATGTTCCCAGGTCGCCTTGAATGCAGAAGACCTAGAGTTCAGAGCTCATGAGTCCTATAAGTTAAATATTTGTACAGAAGACTTCCTTCTAAAATGTGCAATGCCCATTTAATGGACTTCTGACCAGAAAATTCCATAGTCCAGATACCTTTCAGAGAAGTGGGACTTCCTCAGTGAACTGTTACTGGTCAATACTACATCACTGCTTTCATTATTTTGTTTAATTATGCTTCTAAAATGCCAGTATTTTTGAAACAATGAAACATATGATGTTTGGCCCATGTGTAAACAGAGTTGAGAAAATGCGGGCTGTAGTCTGGACAGTTGACATCATAGGCGTTTCCATAACAGCCCATGTTGGGTTATCACTTACAGTCTGTCCTTGGCTTGAACTAGAAGGAATTGTTCCAATAGAATGCTCCTAATTATTAAAACTTAGTGAAAGGTGCACACACAAAGCTATTAAATTCAAGTGTTTCAAGATACGATACTTACAAATGTACAAGTACTTCCCTTAGGAGTCTCTCTAAAAAGACTATTGCTAGTACACGACACAGATGGAAAATAAATTCTCCTCTGGGTTTCAGAACTCTTAGCAAGTGTTCATCATCTTATAAAGGTGAGAAATTGGATTTTATGACTTTTTCACTTTTAGTGACAGTACCAGCTGTCTTAAACGTAAACTCCAAGAACATACTATTCTAAAACCTTTAGTCAGAGACCTAAAAGCACAGAGTAAAAATGGGTAAGCAGAACTGTCCTTATTTTCAGATTGAGAAATTCAAAAGTTGAATCACATGTCCAGGGTCCCCTGGGAAAAGCATGTCCTTTCAAAAGCTTACCCCATAATGTAACCCAAATTTCAGTCTTACATTTCTTCTGGTGTAACTCCTTTTTACAACTGTGCTTAGAAAAATGGGAACTAAATTACCATTATATTTTTTAAAAAGAATGAAGCTAGGAAATAAGTACAGATTAAAAGACTGGTATATACTGATCATGTAAGCGATAGTAATGAGGCGCTGTGCTTTTCCTTTATCTTTTTCTTTAAATTAAGCAAATTCATGTTCTAATTAGCATTTTCAGGTCAAATGAAAATCCTTCTACCATCCATAATACTCAAACCATGTAGTTTTGTTAGAAGTCCTCAGAACAAATATCGACACTTTATTAATTGCACAGGCAGGAAACAGTAAAGTTACTTGAAAGTGGCTATTATGATTTTGTGACTGTACATAGATCTTGCAAAATGTTAATGGTAATATGCATACTGTACCCCACATAAACACTGCAAGAATAGCATGGTCATTGTTACGCTTTATAGCTGTTGTGGAAAATGTCTTAACCTGCATTCATGATTATAGTGCCCATCCTATTCCCATGCCTTTTTATACAGTTGTGGTAAGATTGTTATGAAATCCTTTTGTCAGTCATGTTCAAGCTAACTTACCTGTGTATAGAATTTATATATTAAAACCCCCTAATTTATACTGTGTTTTAACAGTTTGCCTGAACTGTCTATGGTTTCTAAATTTTGTAATGTCAGTGTCAAATAAGAATAATAATTAAAAAAAAAAAAAGAGGCTCAGCTGTGTGGATTTTGTTCTTCAGTTTTATTTGTAGGAGAGATTTCAACAGCGACAAATCTACAGAATAGGCTGTAAAGAAACTCAGGTTGCTTTGAAACTCCAAAAAGACAAAGATGTCCCTGACTCTGCACACAATTCATGAATATGTGTGTAGGCGCAAAAGTACCTGTGGGTTCTGCTCTTCTCGTTTCCACTTTACTGCTTCTCTCTTCATCCTCGCATATTCAGAACATGGCACTGCATGTACACTGCAAGAAAAAGAGACAAATTCTCTTAATTCCTACAATAAAGTATTTTCCCAAATAGGAGTCATAGACTTGAAACTTCTTCACAATGAGAGTAAAAAGCTGAGACTGGGCCTGAGTGTTTTCAGTCTGTTCCTGTAGAACTCAGTGGTACAACTAATGCTTAAATGTGTTCTTTTATTATTTGTATTGCAGTAAACTGTGAGCTTCTACTGAGATGAGGGACCCATTTCAGTAATAATGAACAGCAAGAGACATCTTTGTTTCAAATAGCTTAAAATTCTTTCAAATGAAGAAAGAGACTTAGAGGTGAAACTCATGTGTAGGTGTAAGTGGTGGAGTTTCCTTGATGCCATTAGGCATCTGCACCACATTGCTTCTGTGTGTTACTTCTATTCAGCACAGCCTGGTTCTGCCTGCCGTTACCAAGTGAGGACTTCTGCTCTATGTAAGTAGTGTCTCTGACTCCAAAGATTGCAGAAGTGCGATGTGCAACCTCCTTTCTCAGCACAGTTTTCTTACTGATGGTGTCAGAGCTCTTGCCAAAAGGGACTGTTAAGTCACATGGCTGAATTTCCTGTAAACTGTAGCTTATTCGGGCTTCCCAGTGTCAAGGCCCCAAGTCTTTATTAGGCTAAAACATTTCAGTCCTCAGAAGGCTCAATCCTCACTTGTGCCACAGAGAGCGAGAAAAGTCCCAAGTTTCAACCGTCCCTATGAGCCTTGCAATAAAAGGGAATGGATCAGGTCAGCTCAGCCCAAGGTGATCCCAGCTGGACAATGACACCGTGTCTAAACACTGGAGAGAAAACATCTTGCCTGAGTGCACTCTGCCAGCCGTGTCAGGCATGGTGTTTCCATTGCCCTTAATATCTTAATACAGTGTATGAACATGCTGAGGGCAGGGTAGGCCATTCCAGTCTGCCACCAGTCACAGAACCATCATATTGTTTGGCCACAACTTTTCACCAATACACATGTGAATGAGCACAAGTGCCCATGCTCACATAAAGTTTCTGGGTCACTGCTTTTCTAAGAAAAATTCTAATAACTCATTAACAAGGAAAATGTGTCCCAAAGCCATAACAGTATCTTGTTCTTTTTGACATGGCTAAGTATTTGGATTTTTCTATAATACTGCATAATCTGGGAAAAAAAAAAAAATCTATTTTAAAATTACCCTTTCCAAAAATAAACTCTCGTGGAGTGGAAATACTGTCAGTAGGTTCTCATTTTGTCTTTCTGCTGATCCACTCATCCAAGCTCCTACTACCTCTTTGAATTTACATACACCACAGCAATCTAGGACACTGGCTCCCTTGATCAGTAATTATAGTGATTTGTGAGATGAATAATATATTTTCCATGATACATCTTAGAAATGCTCCTTGTGTTTTTTTCCATACCCATTCAGTTCAGTCCCTTATAAACAGACAGTATTGTCATTAGTCTGTCCTTGAGCTCCCAAGCAAAGCTACAGCTGGTACCACCCAGTCATGGGGACCTATAAAATTCTCTCCATCGGTATAAAAAACCAAACCATGAAATGCAGAAATCCATAAAGAAGTGAAGGCAAAGCACAACTACTAACCAACCAACCTCTGATGCTAAACAGAGGGAGGAAAACCAAAACCAATACATCTTTAATTAAGAGAAAGCAAGCACAGCACTGGAAGTAGTGAAAGCCAGGAATTTTTGGCCCTGCTATTGAGTCTTTCTGAGGCTTTGGACAAGGCAGGCAACCCCTGCTTTAAACTTCGATTCTGAACAATGAGAAAACTAAATGAGATTTACAACTCCTGAATAGCTGCTGTGAGGATGGATCACCTACTGTTGTAAAGCATTTGAATGAGGGACCATACAAAATGGCATTTTGAAGCAAATGTTTTGAATGTAGTGTTTCCATACACGCACAACTGTGTGCCACTAGGATAATTACACTGAATTGTAACGTATTCTGCTGTACAAAGCAATCTAAAACATAGCTGCGTTGTGTGTTACTCTCTCCTCAAGTTGTGCATACATTTGGTGTAAAGTCTAATTAAACAAGGAAATACCTCATATAAACAGAAGTAAATACCATAAGGGTTGACAGCAGAAGTAGCTGTAACTGCACTCGAGTTTCCTTCCCAGTTTTGTAAAGACTAATTTGATTCTTCACTGTTAGAATATTCCTATCTTAAAAAATGGCCATTTCTAAAGGGGCTGTTGTTTTGTTTGCACTACATAACCCAGTTCTGGCCAGTGAATTTCTCCTGACTTTATCCTTCTCTGAGACACCACTTAAATTCCAGCCGACATTCCTCTACTGCTGGGTCTCCACTGCCACCTCCTGAACAGGAAGGAAAATTAACTGCTTTCAATACTGCTTTTCTTTTGAATGTCTCTAGGGGTATTTTTGAAAGCACTTTGTTCAGCACGAAGAGCAATAGCTGAAACTGCTTTGCAGCCTGTCTATGGAGGCCACTTTCTATAAAATCTGTTGTAAGGCTTTTCCTTCAGAGTCAAATTTCTTTAGTTTACTTTATGTATGTTTGATGTGAAGGTGGTACAACCTTTACACACCACTTCTGTTCTTCAAAAAGGTTTCAAATGAAAAGTCAATTATTCTCAACTTCTGATAGATTTGTTCCTCTTTCAATTGTCAGATGAAAACCTCTGACTGAAAATGGTAAGTTTTTACTAGCTCCCATTCCTTGAATTTTCATAATGAACAATAGTTATTTCCACGTCTCCTACTCCAGGCTGAAGATCCTTCTTCCGACAGGAAAGAACCAAAATACCCTAGAACGAAAATTTTCCTGCTTCAAGGTAGGCAGTTCTGATAGTCTCTTCAGCATTAGCTTATTTTTTTCCCATTGAGTGGGACATCCCTGAGCTGCTATACCCTGTTGGAGGGGCTGTCATCTCTTTATACAGCAAGATAAAAATAGTAAAGGTAAGACCTAGTAAAACCCTAGAAGAGGCAATGAGGCAAGGAAGGCAGATAACATGATCCTGTCACATCCCATGTTCTCTGCACTGCCAGGGATACCAGCCACTGGTTTGTCATCAGCCTTTTAGCAAGAAACTTTCCATAAAATCCAGATACCCTTCCTAGACATTCCTCTTGGAATAAGAAATCAGTGAGAAACTGTAATTATCTGATACAGTTGGCTAGTGTCAGGTCAACAGATATTTTCTGCATGTTCACAACACTTCTGCATGCACGTTCACATGTACATGCTCGCTCTCTGTATACATAATTTTATCCCTCTGTCTTTTTTCTGCTGCTTGTGGTCTAAGAGAATTCCTCAGGCAGGGGCTGTATCAGTGGATGTTGGGGAAACTCTTAACACTTGGCAGATGTTGCAGCTAGTTTTATAAATAATAGACAATCATTTACATGCTAAATGAGAAATAGGAAACCACTGACACCAAAGCCATATTTGACATTGACAGATTTGGTATATGACAAGGACTATGAGGTAAAAACGTGTTTTAAAACCAAACAGCCATCAATACCTTAGTTTCTCTTAGGAAAAAGAACAAGAGGAGAAACAGGATTTTCACTCTAGTGCAAACCACGTTTAAAAGCTTATCTTAAGCTCACTGGCAAGCAAATTTTAATGACAATTTCAAAACCATGAAACCAAAATGTATGTCTGCATTTCATTACTATTTGCTAATACTTTGGGGGACTGACGTTAAAAAGACACCAGTACTTGTTCAATAAAAAGTACACTACACCTTAGATATTCTGGGTTTTGCTTCAGTTGCAAAATCTTTCTGTATTAGAGATAAAACCTGATAAAATTATTCTGGGAAAGTCACTGAGTTAGTGAATTTTTCAATTTATCCACTAACCTTCAGAGATTTGTAATTTTCCCTAGATAAAACATTATGAGTTAACAAATTTGAAGCTTGCGTTTCAGTTCCACTTTCACCTCATTCGGGGTTTGCGTTTCCTTACTTTAAAACAATCTCTTTGGGCTTTTTAAATTCTCTGTCTGAATGACTGCTAGAGGAGTTGGTAATAACATTTTTCCGCCGCACCGTACTGCATTAATTCGGACATGTGACACCAAGGTTTTGCTTTTCTCCGAGCAAGTATTTCTCTCCGCCGGAAGCACGTGAATAAGCTTGACTCACCATACATAGTACATTTCTGGTGGTATGAATCAGGAATTGCCCCAGCAGTGGAAGGCAGGCCCGGCACCCGGCCTCCCTCACGCCCCGGCCCTGTGGGGAGCCCCACTGCCGCCTGTCCTGGGAACAGGGAACATCGATTTCCTCGAACCCAGCAATGCACATACTCTCTCTTCAGCGGTCAAAGCAATTACTCACAGAGAGAGGGATTGGTTGTAATTTGCAGACTTGGGCAGATAATCAATTTTATTAGGCCTTTGCTGTACAGCCTGTTAGCTCCACGCAGGAACGGCTCCCCAAGGCCTTACCTGCGAGCTACCCTAAAATTCAGTGTCAGCACAGAGCCAGGCCTAACAGTGGAATCACCCTGGACACCGAACTGCTTAAGCACAACGTTTGGTGAGTTCATTAGGAGTTAATCGGCAGTGTGATTTCTGGACCACTCCACCCGTTTGATGAGGAAACAGCACCACAGGAGGGCAGCCCCATAGCTTGGCGGCAACCTTTGAACCCGGGCTCGCTGCCTGAACCCCTGCATGGATTTGTGTGCCCAACCCACAAGGCCTCAGCTCCTTTGAGGTGTCACCCCGAGAGGGGCGCAGGGAAAGGCCAGGCCGAGGCGTGCGGGCTGGGCCGGCCGCAACAGGCCCCATTC